>NW_026778200.1:4633336-4966356 GCF_025265405.1 Mesoplodon densirostris | reverse complement strand
CGGGCAATGCAAATCTGCACTACAAAGAAGTATCACTTCCCACTGGTAAAAAGGGACATCCACAAAATGTGTAAAAACCAGAAAGGCAAGACAGGCCCTGGAGAAAATGGAGCCTTGTTATGCTGATGGGCAGGATGTAAATTGCCAACTGCCTCACTGGAGGAGTGCATTGTGTTCCCTAAAACAAGTAAACAACAGAGCTACAGAGCCAAGGGCTCTTCCAGTCTAGGGAATATACCTTGGGAAAACTGAAAATCAATAAGACAGAGCCACGCCAAAATTTAGGGCTGAACTGCTTACAAGAACCTCAACTTGGGTACACCTTAAATATCCCAGGAAATATAAAAATGGTTCAAAAAATTGTGGTACTTACATACGATGGAATATCCCTCAGCCATGAAATGAATGTCATAAGACCAGTAGCAGCAAAATGAGTGGATTCAGGTACGATGTTTCTAAGTGAAATAAGTCACACAGAAAAAGAAACATATCATAAGATATCACTTATGAAGATCCTGTAAACATGGCTACACTTGAAATGAGTTAGGAAAGAGAACAGGGTCTCACATTTAGAAAACATTCTTATATCTGCTTAAGGGGGAGGAGAGGTGGGGTGATGAATAAAAGCAGAGTTTGATATAAGCACAGGGACCGTTCCAAAAACGAACTATGGAATAGACAAGACCTACACCTTCCTCAGTGAAAGGGACTCAAAACCCCATATTTCACGCAGAGGAATATACCTCACTAGTAGGAATCTTAAAACCTATGTATTGGTATGTGTGCGTAAGGGAATCAAGAGTGTCTAGACTGGCATAAACATGGCAGCGAGAATCAGCTCAAACCCACCATAAAAAGGATTTTCATAAACAAAACAAAAAAACAGGGAAATTTTTACAATTCCTTCAGGGTCTCTGATGAAACGTGGAATGACCCTATGTACAATGACATCTGGATGTGGCATAAGGCTTGACACTGGGCCTGAGAGGATTGATGGGATTGGGTGAGCAAATGCAGACCCTTTGAAGCAATAATGCATGGCCCCCATTCCATGGGTCCCAACTCTCCAGGTTGAAGGGAATATTACGACAGCTATAACATGTATGGGAAACCAAGAGAATGGACACACTGTGAATACGAAAGGTTTCTAAAACTCAACGAGGGCCTCCCTGGTGGCGCAGTGGTTAAGAGTCCGCCTGCCGATGCAGGGGATACGGGTTCGTGTCCCGGTCTGGGAGGATCCCACATGCCGCGGAGCGGCTGGGCCCGTGAGCCATGGCCGCTGGGCCTGCGCATCTGGAGCCTGTGCTCCGCAACGGGAGAGGCCACAACAGTGAGAGGCCCGCATACCGCAAAAAGATAAATAAATAAATAAATAAATAAATAAATAAATAAATAAATAAATAAAACTCAACGAATAGTCCCTCTCCTGGTGCTACGGTTTGACTTTACAACTGCCTTACTATCAATCTCCCAACTAGGAGAGACAGCCCCTTTAACCTCCTGGTTCGCACAGGGTGCCAATTTGGGAGATGATGAAAGTGAAGTGGGAGAACCAATGAGATAGTAGCTGTTAGGCATTTGGACGGGCACGGGTCACTCTAATTTCCTGTCAGGAAGTAGAATTAATCAAAGACTCAGCCACCCACCGTGAACCAGTATAGAACCTGAACCAACATTTTGGACTGGCGTTCATCTCACAAAAAACGAATTGAAAAATGGAGCTCAGGGGCACAGCACTTCACAAACTGGCAGAGTAATAAAGGACAACTATCGTCCAAAAATCTGTTGAGGGAAGGCAACTAGGCGGACTTGAAAGCGAGGCAGAATAGCAGGAAACGGATTTCAAGAGGTACGTTGGAATCGCCTTGAAAACACAGGAAGAGGGGCACAACTTTGACACTAATGCACTTGGCCAAAAAGGGCATATGTGTTTTCTCCTGAATATATTCAGGAGAAACTGCATATGCCGTTTTTGGCCTAGCAAGCAAGCTGGCAATGCAAATCTGCACTACAAAGAAGTATCACTTCCCACCGGTCAAAAGGGACATCCACAAAATGTGTAAAAACCAGAAAGGCAAGACAGGGCCTGGAGAACAAGGAACATTGTTATGCTGATGGGCGGGATGTAAATTGCCAACTGCCTCTCTGGAGGAAAATATGTGCTCCCTAAAACAAATAAGCAACAGAGTTAAAGAGCCAAGGTCGCTTCCAGTCTAGGGAATATACCTTGGGAAAACTGAAAATCAATAAGACACAGCCACCCCAAAATTTAGGGCTGAACTGCTTACAAGAACCTCAACTTGGGTACACCTTAAATATCCCAGGAAATATAAAAATGGTTCAATAAATTGTGGTACTTACATACGAAGGGATATCCCTCAGCCATGAAATCAATGTCATAAGACCAGTAGCAGCAAAATGTGTGGATTCAGGTACGATGATTCTAAGTGAAATAAGTCACACAGAAAAAGAAATTTATCATAAGATATCACTTATGAAGATCCTGTAATCATGGCTACACTTGAAATGAGTTAGGAAAGAGAACAGGGTCTCACATTTAGAAAACACTCTTATGCCTGCTTAAGGGGGAAGGAGAGGTGGGGTGATGCATAAAACCAGAGTTTGATATAAGCACAGGTACCCTTCCAAAAACCAACTATGGAATAGACAAGACCTACACCTTCCTCAGTGAAATGGACTCAAAACCCCATATTTCCCGCAGAGGAATATACCTCACTAGTAGGAATCTTAAAACCTATGTATTGGTATGTGTGCATAAGGGAATCAAGAGTGTCTAGACTGGCATAAACTTGTCAAAGAGAATCAGCTCAAACCCACTATAAAAAGGAATTTCATAAACAAAACAAAAAAAACAGGGAAATTTTTACAATTCCTTCAGGGTCTCTGATGAAACCTGGAATGACCCTATCTACAATGACAGCTGGATATGGCATAAGGCTGGACTCTTGGGACTGAGAAGATTGGTGAGATTGGGTGAGCAAATGGAGACATTTGAAGCAAAAATTCATGGCCCCCATTCCATGGGTCCCAACTCTCCAGGTTAAAGGGAATATTACAAAGCTATAACATGTACGGGAAACCAAGAGAATGGACACACTGTGAATACAAAAGGTTTCTAAAACTCAACGAATAGTCCCTCTCCTGGTGCTCCAGTTTGACTTTCCAACTGCTTTCCTATCAATCTCCCAACTTGGAGAGACAGCCCCTTTAACCTCCTCTTTTGCACAGGGTGCCAATTAGGCAGAGGATGAAAGGGAAGAGGGAGAACCAATGAGAGAGTAGCTGTTAGGCATTTGGACGGGCACGTGTCACTCTAGTTTCCTGTCATGAAGTAGAATTAAGCAAAGTCTCAGCCACCCACCGGGAACAAGTATAGGACCTGAACCAAATTTTTGGACTTGCGTTCAGCTCACAAAACGAATTGAAACATGGAGCTCAGGGGCACAGCACTTCACAAACTGTCAGAGTAATAAAGAACAACTATCATCTAAAAATCTGTTGAGGGAAGGCAACGAGGTGGACTTGAAAGCGAGGCAGAATAGCAGGAAACAGATTTCAAGAGGTACGTTGTAATCGCCTTGAAAGCACAGGAAGAGGGGCACAACTTTGAGACTAATGCACTTGGACAAAAAGGGCGTATGCATTTTCTCCTGAATATATTCAGGAGAAAACGCATACGCCCTTTTTTGCCTAGCAAGCAAGGGGGCAATGCAAATCTGCACTACAAAGAAGTATCACTTCCCACCGGTCAAAAGGGACATCCACAAAATGTGTAAAAACCAGAAAGGCAAGACAGGCCCTGGAGAACACGGAGCCTTGTTATGCTGAAGGGCGGGATGTAAATTGCCAACTGCCTCTCTGGAGGAGTGCATTATTTTCCCTAAAACAAGTAAAAAACAGAGCTACAGAGCCAAGGGCGCTTCCAGTCTAGGGAATATTCCTTGGGAAAACTGAAAATCAAGAAAACAGAGCCACCCTAAAATTTAGGGCTGCACTGCTTACAAGAACCTCAACTTTGGTACACCTTAAATATCCCAGGAAATATAAAAATGGTTCAAAAAATTGTGGTACTTACATAAAACGGAATATCCCTCAGCCATGAAATCAATGCCATAAGACCAGTAGCAGCAAAGTGAGTGGATTCAGGTACGATGATTCTAAGTGAAATAAGTCACACAGAAAAAGAAACTTATCGTAAGATATCACTTTTGAAGATCCTGTAAACATGGCTACACGTGAACTGAGTTAGGAAAGAGAACAGAGTCTCACATTTAGAAAACACTCTTATGCCTGCATAAAGGGGAAGGAGAGGTGGGGTGATGCATAAAACCAGAGTTTGATATAAGCATATGGACCGTTCCAAAAACCAACTTTGGAATAGACAAGACCTACACCTTCCTCGGTGAAAGAGCCTCAAAACCACATATTTCCCCAGAGGAATATATCTGACTAGTAAGAATCTTAAAACCTATGTATTGATATGTCTCCATAAGGGAATCAAGTGTGTCTAGAGTGGCATAAACATGGCAGTGAGAATCAGCTGAAACCCACTCTAAACACGAATTTCAAAAGCAAAACCAAAAAACGGAAATTCTTTACAATTCCTTCAGGGTGTCTGAGGAAACCTGGAAAGACCCTATCTACAATGACAGCTGGATGTGGCATAAGGCTGGACACTTGGGACTGAGAGGATTGGTGAGATTGGGTGAGCAAATGCAGACCCTTTCAAGCAATAATGCATGGCCCCCATTCCATGGCTCCCAACTCTCCAGTTTGAAGGGAATATTACTACAGCTATAACATGTACAGGAAACCTAGAGAATGTACACACTGTGAATACGAAAGGTTTCTAAAACTCAACGAATAGTCCCTCTCCTGGTGCTCCAGTTTGACTTTCCAACTGCCTTACTATCAATCTCCCAACTTGGAGTGACAGGCCCTTTAACCTCCTGGTTTTCACAGGTTCCCAATTTGGCAGAAGATGGAAGGGACGAGGGAGAACCCATGAGAGAGTAGCTGTTAGCATTTGGAAGGGCACATATCACTTTAATTTCCCGGCAGGTAGAAGAATTAACCAAAGTCTCAGCCACCAACCGGGAATCAGTATAGGACATGATCCAATATTTTGGACTTGCGTTCAGCTTACAAAAAACGAGTTGAGAAATGGAGCTCAGGAGCATAGCAATTCACAAACTGGCTGAGTGATAAAGGACAACTATCGTCCAAAAATCTGTTGAGGGAAGTCAACGAGGCGGACTTGAAAGCGAGGCAAAATAGCAGGAAACAGATTTCAAGAGGTACGTTGGAATCGCCTGTAAAGCACAGGAAGAGGGGCACAACTTCGACAATGATGCACTTGGCCAAAAAGGGCGTATGCATTTTCCCCTGCATATATTCAGGAGAAAACGCATACGCCCTTTGTGGCAAAGCAAGCAAGCGGGCAATGCAAATCTGCACTACAAAGAAGTATCACTTCCCACCGGTCAAAAGGGACATCCACAAAATGTGTAAAAACCAGAAAGGCAAGACAGGCCCTGGAGAAGAGGGAGCCTTGTTATGCTGATGGGCGGGATGTAAATTGTCAACTGCCTCACTGGAGGAGTGCATTGTGTTCCCTAAAACAAGTAAACAACAGAGCTACAGAGCCAAGGCCACTTCCAGTCTAGGGAATATACCTTGGGAAAACTGAAAATCAATAAGAAAGAGCCACCTCCAAATTTAGGGCTGCACTGACTACAAGAACCTCAACTTGGGTACACCTTAAATATCCCAGGAAATATAAAAATGGTTCAAAACATTGTGGTACTTACGTACGATGGAATAACCCTCAGCCATGAAATCAATGTCATAAGACCAGTAGCAGCAAAGTGAGTGGATTCAGGTACGATGATTCTAAGTGAAATAAGTCACACAGAAAAAGAAACTTATCATAAGATATCACTTATGAAGATCCTGTAAACATGGCTACACATGAACTGAGTTAGGAAAGAGAACAGAGTCTCACATTTAGAAAACACTCTTATGCCTGCTTAAAGGGGTGTGAGAGCTGGGGTGATGCATAAAACCAGAGTTTGATATAAGCACAGGGACCGTTCCAAAAACCAACTTTGGAATAGACAAGACCTACACCTTCCTCAGTGAAAGAGACTCAAAACCCCATATTTCCCGCAGAGGAATATATCTGACTAGTAAGAATCTTAAAACCTATGTATTGATATGACTACATAAGGGAATCAAGTGTGTCTAGAGTGGCATAAACATGGTAGCGAGAATCAGCTCAAACCCACTATAAAAAGGAATTTCAAAAGCAAAACCAAAAAACAGGGAAATTCTTTACAATTCCTTCAGGGTGTCTGAGGAAACCTGGAAAGACCCTATCTACAATGACAGCTGGATGTGGCATAAGGCTGGACACTTGGGACTGAGAGGATTGGTGAGATTGGGTGAGCAAATGCAGACCCTTTCAAGCAATAATGCATGGCCCCCATTCCATGGGTCCCAACTCTCCAGGTTCAAGGGAATATTACTACAGCTATAACATGTACAGGAAACCTAGAGAATGGACACACTGTGAATACGAAAGGTTTCTAAAACTCAACGAATAGTCCCTCTCCTGGTGCTCCAGTTTGACTTTCCAACTGCCTTACTATCAATCTCCCAACTTGGAGAGACAGGCCCTTTAACCTCCTGGTTTGCACAGGTTCCCAATTTGGCAGAGAATGGAACGGACGAGGGAGAACCCATGAGAGAGTAGCTGTTAGGCATTTGGACGGGCACATGTCACTCTAATTTCCCGGCAGGAAGAAGAATTAACCAAAGTCTCAGCCACCCACCGGGAACCAGTATAGGACATGATCCAAAATTTTGGACTTGCGTTCAGCTCACAAAAAACGAGTTGAGAAATGGAGCTCAGGGGCACAGCAATTCACAAACTGGCAGAGTGATAAAGGACAACTATCGTCCAAATATCTGTTGAGGGAAGTCAACGAGGTGGACTTGAAAGCGAGGCAAAATAGCAGGAAACAGATTTCAAAGGTACATTGGAAACGCCTGTAAAGCACAGGAAGAGGGGCACAACTTGGACAATGGTGCACTTGGCCAAAAAGGGCGTATGCGTTTTCTCCTGAATATATTCAGGAGAAAACGCATACGCCCTTTTTGGCCAAGCAAGCAAGCGGGCAATGCAAATCTGCACTACAAAGGAGTATCACTTCCCACCTGTCAAAAGGGACATCCACAAAATGTGTAGAAACGAGAAAGGCAAGACAGGCCCTGGAGAACAGGGAGCCTTGTTATGCTGATGGGCGGGATGTAAATTGCCAACTGCCTCACTGGAGGAGTGTATTGTGTTCCCTAAAACAAGTAAACAACAGAGCTACAGAGCCAAGGCCACTTCCAGTCTAGGGAATATACCTTGGGAAAACTGAAAATCAATAAGAAAGAGCCACCTCCAAATTTAGGGCTGCACTGACTACAAGAACCTCAACTTGGGTACACCTTAAATAACCCAGGAAATATAAAAATGGTTCAAAACATTGTGGTACTTACGTACGATGGAATATCCCTCAGCCATGAAATCAATGTCATAAGACCAGTAGCAGCAAAGTGAGTGGATTCAGGTACGATGATTCTAAGTGAAATAAGTCACACAGAAAAAGGAACTTATCATAAGATATCACTTATGAAGATCCTGTAAACATGGCTACACGTGAACTGAGTTAGGAAAGAGAACAGAGTCTCACATTTAGAAAACACTCTTATGCCTGCATAAAGGGGATGGAGAGGTGGGGTGATGCATAAAACCAGAGTTTGATATAAGCACAGGGACCGTTCCAAAAACCAACTTTGGAATAGACAAGACCTACACCTTCCTCAGTGAAAGAGACTCAAAACCCCATATTTCCCGCAGAGGAATATATCTGACTAGTAAGAATCTTAAAACCTATGTATTGATATGACTCCATAAGGGAATCAAGTGTGTCTAGAGTGGCATAAACATGGCAGCGAGAATCAGCTCAAACCCACTATAAAAAGGAATTTCAAAAGCAAAACCAAAAAACAGGGAAATTCTTTACAATTCCTTCAGGGTGTCTGAGGAAACCTGGAAAGACCCTATCTACAATGACAGCTGGATGTGGCATAAGGCTGGACACTTGGGACTGAGAGGATTGGTGAGATTGGGTGAGCAAATGCAGACCCTTTCAAGCAATAATGCATGGCCCCCATTCCATGGGTCCCAACTCTCCAGGTTCAAGGGAATATTACTACAGCTATAACATGTACAGGAAACCTAGAGAATGGACACACTGTGAATACGAAAGGTTTCTAAAACTCAACGAATAGTCCCTCTCCTGGTGCTCCAGTTTGACTTTCCAACTGCCTTACTATCAATCTCCCAACGTGGAGAGACAGGCCCTTTAACCTCCTGGTTTTCACAGGTTCCCAATTTGGCAGAGGATGGAAGGGACGAGGGAGAACCCATGAGAGAGTAGCTGTTAGGCATTTGGACGGGCACATGTCACTCTAATTTCCCGGCAGGAAGAAGAATTAACCAGAGTCTCAGCCACCCACCGGGAACCAGTATAGGACATGATCCAAAATTTTGGACTTGCGTTCAGCTCACAAAAAACGAGTTGAGAAATGGAGCTCAGGGGCACAGCAATTCACAAACTGGCAGAGTGATAAAGGACAACTATCGTCCAAAAATCTGTTGAGGGAAATCAACGAGGCAGACTTGAAAGCGAGGCAAAATAGCAGGAAACAGATTTCAAGAGGTACGTTGGAATCGCCTGTAAAGCACAGGAAGAGGGGCACAACTTCGACAATGATGCACTTGGCCAAAAAGGGCCTACGCGTTTTCTCCTGAATATATTCAGGAGAAAACGCGTAGGCCCTTTTTGGCCAAGCAAGCAAGCGGGCAATGCAAATCTACACTACAAAGAAGTATCACTTCCCACCGGTCAAAAGGGACATCCACAAAATGGGTAAAAACCAGAAAGGCAAGACAGGCCCTGGAGAACAGGGAGCCTTGTTATGCTGATGGGGTGGATGTCAATTGCCAACTGCCTCACTGGAGGAGTGCATTGTGTTCCCTAAAACAAGTAAACAACAGAGCTACAGAGCCAAGGCCACTTCCAGTCTAGGGAATATACCTTGGGAAAACTGAAAATCAATAAGAAAGAGCCACCTTCAAATTTAGGGCTGTACTGACTACAAGAACCTCAACTTAGGTACACCTAAAATATCCCAGGAAATATAAAAATGGTTCAAAACATTGTGGTACTTACGTACGATGGAATATCCCTCAGCCATGAAATCAATGTCATAAGACCAGTGGCAACAAAGTGAGTGGATTCAGATACGATGATTCTAAGTGAAATAAGTCACACAGAAAAAGAAACTTATCATAAGATATCACTTATGAAGATCCTGTAAACATGGCTACACATGGACTGAGTTAGGAAAGAGAACAGAGTCTCACATTTAGAAAACAATCTTATGCCTGCTTAAAGGGGAAGGAGAGGTGGGGTGATGCATAAAACCGGAGTTTGATATAAGCACAGGGACGGTTCCAAAAACCAACTTTTTTAATAGACAAGACCTACAACTTCCTCAGTGAAAGAGACTCAAAACCCCATATTTCCTGCAGCGGAATATATCTGACTAGTAAGAATCTTAAAACCTATGTATTGATATGTCTACATAAGGGAATCAAGTGCGTCTAGAGTGGCTTAAACATGGCAGCGAGAATCAGCTCAAATCCACTCTAAAAAGGAATTTCAAAAGCTAAACAAACAAACAGGGAAATTCTTTACAATTCCTTCAGGTTGCCTGAGGAAACCTGGAAAGACCCTATCTACAATGACAGCTGGATGTGGCATAAGGCTGGACACTTGGGACTGAGAGGATTGGTGAGATTGGGTGAGCAAATGCAGACCCTTTCAAGCAATAATGCATGGCCCTTATTCCATGGGTCCCAACTCTCCTGGTTGAAAGGAATATTACTACATCTATAACATGTACAGGAAATCTAGAGAATGTACACACTGTGAATACGAAAGGTTTCTAAAACTCAACGAATAGTCCCTCTCCTGGTGCTCCAGTTTGACTTTCCAACTGCCTTACTATCAATCTCCCAACTTGGAGAGACAGGCCCTTTAACCTCCTGGTTTGCACAGGTTCCCAATTTGGCAGAGGATGGAAGGGATGAGGGAGAACCCATGAGAGAGTAGCTGTTAGGCATTTGGACGGGCACATGTCACACTACTTTCCCGGCAGGAAGAAGAATTAACCAAAGTCTCAGCCACCCACCGGGAACCAGTATAGGACATGATCCAAAATTTTGGACTTGCGTTCAGCTCACAAAAAACGAGTTGAGAAATGGAGCTCAGGGGCACAGCAATTCACAAACTGGCAGAGTGATAAAGGACAACTATCGTCCAAAAATCTGTTGAGGGAAGGCAACGAGGCGGACTTGAAAGCGAGGCAGAATAGCAGGAAACAGATTTCAAGAGGTACGTTGGAATCGCTTGTAAAGCACAGGAAGAGGGGCACAACTTCGACAATGATGCACTTGGCCAAAAAGGGCGTATGCGTTTTCTCCTGAATATATTCAGGAGAAAACGCATACGCCCTTTTTGGCCAAGGAAGCAAGCGGGCAATGCAAATCTGCACTACAAAGAAGTATCACTTCCCACCGGTCAAAAGGGACATCCACAAAATGTGTAAAAACCAGAAAGGCAAGACAGGCCCTGGAGAAGTGGGAGCCTTGTTATGCTGATGGGCGGGATGTAAATTGCCAACTGCCTCACTGGAGGAGTGCATTGTGTTCCCTAAAACAAGTAAACAACAGAGCTACAGAGCCAAGGCCACTTCCAGTCTAGGGAATATACCTTGGGAAAACTGAAAATCAATAAGAAAGAGCCACCTCCAAATTTAGGGCTGCACTGACTACAAGAACCTCAACTTGGGTACACCTTAAATATTCCAGGAAATATAAAAATGGTTCAAAACATTGTGGTACTTACGTACGATGGAATATCCCTCAGCCATGAAATCAATGTCATAAGACCAGTAGCAGCAAAGTGAGTGGATTCATGTACGATGATTCTAAGTGAAATAAGTCACACAGAAAAAGAAACTTATCATAAGATATCACTTATGATGATCCTGAAAACATGGCTACACATGAACTGAGTTAGGAAAGAGAACAGAGTCTCACATTTAGAAAACACTCTTATGCCTGCTTAAAGGGGAAGGAGAGGTGGGGTGATGCATAAAACCAGAGTTTGATATAAGCACAGGGACCGTTCCAAAATCCAACTTTGGAATAGACAAGACCTACACCTTCCTCAGTGAAAGAGACTCAAAACCCCATATTTCCCGCAGAGGAATATATCGGACTAGTAAGAATCTTAAAACCTATGTATTGATATGTCTCCATAAGGGAATCAAGTGTGTCTAGAGTGGCATAAACATGGCAGCGAGAATCAGCTCAAACCCACTATAAAAAGTAATTTCAAAAGCAAAACAAAAAAACAGGGAAATTCTTTACAATTCCTTCAGGGTGTCTGAGGAAACATGGAAAGACCCTATCTACAATGACAGCTGGATGTGGCATAAGGCTGGAAACTTGGGACTGAGAGGATTGGTGAGATTGGGTGAGCAAATGCAGACCCGTTCAAGCAATAATGCATGGCCCCCATTCCATGGCTCCCAACTCTCCAGGTTGAAGGGAATATTACTACAGCTATAACATGTACAGGAAACGTAGAGAATGCACACACTGTGAATACGAAAGGTTTCTAAAACTCAACGAATAGTCCCTCTCCTGGTGCTCCAGTTTGACTTTCCAACTGCCTTACTATCAACCTCCCAACTTGGAGAGACAGGCCCTTTAACCTCCTGGTTTGCACAGATTCCCAATTTGGCAGAGGATGGAAGGGACGAGGGAGAACCCATGAGAGAGTAGCTGTTAGGCATTTGGACGGGCACATGTCACTCTAATTTCCCGGCAGGAAGAAGAATTAACCAAAGTCTCAGCCACCCACCGGGAACCAGTATAGGACATGATCCAAAATTTTGGACTTGCGTTCAGCTCACAAAAAACGAGTTGAGAAATGGAGCTCAGGGGCACAGCAATTCACAAACTGGCAGAGTGATAAAGGACAACTATCGTCCAAAAATCTGTTGAGGGAAGTCAACGAGTCGGACTTGAAAGCGAGGCAAAATAGCAGGAAACAGATTTCAAGAGGTACGTTGGAATCGCCTGTAAAGCACAGGAAGAGGGGCACAACTTGGACAATGATGCACTTGGCCAAAAAGGGCGTATGCGTTTTCTCCTGAATATATTCAGGAGAAAACGCATACGCCCTTTTTGGCCAAGGAAGCAATCAGGCAATGCAAATCTGCACTACAAAGTAGTATCACTTCCCACCGGTCAAAAGGGACATCCACAAAATATGTAAAAACCAGAAAGGCAAGACAGGCACTGGAGAACAGGGAGCCTTGTTATGCTGATGGGTGGGATGTATATTGCCAACTGCCTCACTGGAGGAGTGCATTGTGTTCCCTAAAACAAGTAAACAACAGAGCTACAGAGCCAAGGCCACTTCCAGTCTAGGGAATATACCTTGGGAAAACTGAAAATCAATAAGAAAGAGCCACCTCCAAATTTAGGGCTGCACTGACTACAAGAACCTCAACTTGGGTACACCTTAAATATCCCAGGAAATATAAAAATGGTTCAAAACATTGTGGTACTTACGTACGATGGAATATCCCTCAGCCATGAAATCAATGTCATAAGACCCGTAGCAGCAAAGTGAGTGGATTCAGGTACGATGATTCTAAGTGAAATAAGTCACACAGAAAAAGAAACTTATCATAAGATATCACTTATGATGATCCTGAAAACATGGCTACACATGAACTGAGTTAGGAAAGAGAACAGAGTCTCACATTTAGAAAACACTCTTATGCCTGCTTAAAGGGGAAGGAGAGGTGGGGTGATGCATAAAACCAGAGTTTGATATAAGCACAGGGACCGTTCCAAAATCCAACTTTGGAATAGACAAGACCTACACCTTCCTCAGTGAAAGAGACTCAAAACCCCATATTTCCCGCAGAGGAATATATCGGACTAGTAAGAATCTTAAAACCTATGTATTGATATGTCTCCATAAGGGAATCAAGTGTGTCTAGAGTGGCATAAACATGGCAGCGAGAATCAGCTCAAACCCACTATAAAAAGTAATTTCAAAAGCAAAACAAAAAAACAGGGAAATTCTTTACAATTCCTTCAGGGTGTCTGAGGAAACATGGAAAGACCCTATCTACAATGACAGCTGGATGTGGCATAAGGCTGGACACTTGGGACTGAGAGGATTGGGGAGATTGGGTGAGCAAATGCAGACCCGTTCAAGCAATAATGCATGGCCCCCATTCCATGGCTCCCAACTCTCCAGGTTGAAGGGAATATTACTACAGCTATAACATGTACAGGAAACGTAGAGAATGCACACACTGTGAATACGAAAGGTTTCTAAAACTCAACGAATAGTCCCTCTCCTGGTGCTCCAGTTTGACTTTCCAACTGCCTTACTATCAACCTCCCAACTTGGAGAGACAGGCCCTTTAACCTCCTGGTTTGCACAGATTCCCAATTTGGCAGAGGATGGAAGGGACGAGGGAGAACCCATGAGAGAGTAGCTGTTAGGCATTTGGACGGGCACATGTCACTCTAATTTCCCGGCAGGAAGAAGAATTAACCAAAGTCTCAGCCACCCACCGGGAACCAGTATAGGACATGATCCAAAATTTTGGACTTGCGTTCAGCTCACAAAAAACGAGTTGAGAAATGGAGCTCAGGGGCACAGCAATTCACAAACTGGCAGAGTGATAAAGGACAACTATCGTCCAAAAATCTGTTGAGGGAAGTCAACGAGTCGGACTTGAAAGCGAGGCAAAATAGCAGGAAACAGATTTCAAGAGGTACGTTGGAATCGCCTGTAAAGCACAGGAAGAGGGGCACAACTTGGACAATGATGCACTTGGCCAAAAAGGGCGTATGCGTTTTCTCCTGAATATATTCAGGAGAAAACGCATACGCCCTTTTTGGCCAAGGAAGCAATCAGGCAATGCAAATCTGCACTACAAAGTAGTATCACTTCCCACCGGTCAAAAGGGACATCCACAAAATGTGTAAAAACCAGAAAGGCAAGACAGGCACTGGAGAACAGGGAGCCTTGTTATGCTGATGGGTGGGATGTATATTGCCAACTGCCTCACTGGAGGAGTGCATTGTGTTCCCTAAAACAAGTAAACAACAGAGCTACAGAGCCAAGGCCACTTCCAGTCTAGGGAATATACCTTGGGAAAACTGAAAATCAATAAGAAAGAGCCACCTCCAAATTTAGGGCTGCACTGACTACAAGAACCTCAACTTGGGTACACCTTAAATATCCCAGGAAATATAAAAATGGTTCAAAACATTGTGGTACTTACGTACGATGGAATATCCCTCAGCCATGAAATCAATGTCATAAGACCCGTAGCAGCAAAGTGAGTGGATTCAGGTACGATGATTCTAAGTGAAATAAGTCACACAGAAAAAGAAACTTATCATAAGATATCACTTATGAAGATCCTGTAAACATGGCTACACATGAACTGAGTTAGGAAAGAGAACAGAGTCTCACATTTAGAAAACACTCTTATGCCTGCATAAAGGGGATGGAGAGGTGGGGTGATGCATAAAACCAGAGTTTGATATAAGCACAGGGACCGTTCCAAAAACCAACTTTGGAATAGACAAGACCTACACCTTCCTCAGTTAAAGAGACTCAAGACCCCATATTTCCCGCAGAGGAATATATCTGACTAGTAAGAATCTTAAAACCTATGTATTGATATGACTCCATAAGGGAATCAAGTGTGTCTAGAGTGGCATAAACATGGCAGCGAGAATCAGCTCAAACCCACTATAAAAAGGAATTTCAAAAGCAAAACCAAAAAACAGGGAAATTCTTTACAATTCCTTCAGGGTGTCTGAGGAAACCTGGAAAGACCCTATCTACAATGACAGCTGGATGTGGCATAAGGCTGGACACTTGGGACTGAGAGGATTGGTGAGACTGGGTGAGCAAATGCAGACCCTTTCAAGCAATAATGCATGGCCACCATTCCATGGGTCCCAACTCTCCAGGTTCAAGGGAATATTACTACAGCTATAACATGTACAGGAAACGTAGAGAATGCACACACTGTGAATACGAAAGGTTTCTAAAACTCAACGAATAGTCCCTCTCCTGGTGCTCCAGTTTGACTTTCCAACTGCCTTACTATCAATCTCCCAACTTGGAGAGACAGGCCCTTTAACCTCCTGGTTTGCACATGTTCCCAATTTGGCAGAGAATGGAAGGGATGAGGGAGAACCCATGAGAGAGTAGCTGTTAGGCATTTGGACGGGCACATGTCACTCTAATTTCCCGGCAGGAAGAAGAATTAACCAAAGTCTCAGCCACCCACCGGGAACCAGTATAGGACATGATCCAAAATTTTGGACTTGCGTTCAGCTCACAAAAAACGAGTTGAGAAATGGAGCTCAGGGGCACAGCAATTCACAAACTGGCAGAGTGATAAAGGACAACAATAGTCCAAAAATCTGTTGAGGGAAGTCTACGAGGCGGACTTCAAAGCGAGGCAAAATAGCAGGAAACAGATTTCAAGAGGTACGTTGGAATCGCCTGTAAAGCACAGGAAGAGGGGCACAACTTGGACAATGATGCATTTGGCCAAAAAGGGCGTATGCGTTTTCTCCTGAATATATTCAGGAGAAAACGCATACGCCCTTTTTGGCCAAGCAAGCAAGCGGGCAATGCAAATCTGCACTACAAAGGAGTATCACTTCCCACCGGTCAAAAGGGACATCCACAAAATTGTAGAAAGGAGAAAGGCAAGACAGGCCCTGGAGAACAGGGAGCCTTGCTATGCTGATGGGCGGGATGTAAATTGCCAACTGCCTCACTGGAGGAGTGCATTGTGTTCCCTAAAACAAGTAAACAACAGAGCTACAGAGCCAAGGCCACTTCCTGTCTAGGGAATATACCTTGGGAAAACTGAAAATCAATAAGAAAGAGCCACCTCCAAATTTAGGGCTGCACTGACTACAAGAACCTCAACTTGGGTACACCTTAAATATCACAGGAAATTTAAAAATGGTTCAAAACATTGTGGTACTTACGTACGATGGAATATCCCTCAGCCATGAAATCAATGTCATAAGACAAGTAGCAGCAAAGTGAGTGGATTCAGGTACGATGATTCTAAGTGAAATAAGTCACACAGAAAAAGGAACTTATCATAAGATATCACTTATGAAGATCCTGTAAACATGGCTACACGTGAACTGAGTTAGGAAAGAGAAGAGAGTCTCACATTTAGAAAACACTCTTATGCCTGCATAAAGGGGATGGAGAGGTGGGGTGATGCATAAAACCAGAGTTTGATATAAGCACAGGGACCGTTCCAAAAACCAACTTTGGAATAGACAAGACCTACACCTTCCTCAGTGAAAGAGACTCAAAACCCCATATTTCCCGCAGAGGAATATATCTGACTAGTAAGAATCTTAAAACCTATGTATTGATATGACTCCATAAGGGAATCAAGTGTGTCTAGAGTGGCATAAACATGGCAGCGAGAATCAGCTCAAACCCACTATAAAAAGGAATTTCAAAAGCAAAACCAAAAAACAGGGAAATTCTTTACAATTCCTTCAGGGTGTCTGAGGAAACCTGGAAAGACCCTATCTACAATGACAGCTGGATGTGGCATAAGGCTGGACACTTGGGAGTGAGAGGATTGGTGAGATTGGGTGAGCAAATGCAGACCCTTTCAAGCAATAATGCATGGCCCCCATTCCATGGCGCCCAACTCTCCAGGTTGAAAGGAATATTACTACAGCTATAACATGTACAGGAAACGTAGAGAATGCACACACTGTGAATACGAAAGGTTTCTAAAACTCAACGAATAGTCCCTCTCCTGGTGCTCCAGTTTGACTTTCCAACTGCCTTACTATCAACCTCCCAACTTGGAGAGACAGGCCCTTTAACCTCCTGGTTTGCACAGGTTCCCAATTTGGCAGAGGATGGAAGGGACGAGGGAGAACCCATGAGAGAGTAGCTGTTAGGCATTTGGACGGGCACATGTCACTCTAATTTCCCGGCAGGAAGAAGAATTAACCAAAGTCTCAGCCACCCACCGGGAACCAGTATAGGACATGATCCAAAATTTTGGACTTGCGTTCAGCTCACAAAAAACGAGTTGAGAAATGGAGTTCAGGGGCACAGCAATTCACAAACTGGCAGAGTGATAAAGGACAACTATCGTCCAAAAATCTGTTGAGGGAAGTCAACGAGTCGGACTTGAAAGCGAGGCAAAATAGCAGGAAACAGATTTCAAGAGGTACGTTGGAATCGCCTGTAAAGCACAGGAAGAGGGGCACAACTTGGACAATGATGCACTTGGCCAAAAAGGGCGTATGCGTTTTCTCCTGAATATATTCAGGAGAAAACGCATACGCCCTTTTTGGCCAAGGAAGCAATCAGGCAATGCAAATCTGCACTACAAAGTAGTATCACTTCCCACCGGTCAAAAGGGACATCCACAAAATATGTAAAAACCAGAAAGGCAAGACAGGCACTGGAGAACAGGGAGCCTTGTTATGCTGATGGGTGGGATGTATATTGCCAACTGCCTCACTGGAGGAGTGCATTGTGTTCCCTAAAACAAGTAAACAACAGAGCTACAGAGCCAAGGCCACTTCCAGTCTAGGGAATATACCTTGGGAAAACTGAAAATCAATAAGAAAGAGCCACCTCCAAATTTAGGGCTGCACTGACTACAAGAACCTCAACTTGGGTACACCTTAAATATCCCAGGAAATATAAAAATGGTTCAAAACATTGTGGTACTTACGTACGATGGAATATCCCTCAGCCATGAAATCAATGTCATAAGACCCGTAGCAGCAAAGTGAGTGGATTCAGGTACGATGATTCTAAGTGAAATAAGTCACACAGAAAAAGAAACTTATCATAAGATATCACTTATGATGATCCTGAAAACATGGCTACACATGAACTGAGTTAGGAAAGAGAACAGAGTCTCACATTTAGAAAACACTCTTATGCCTGCTTAAAGGGGAAGGAGAGGTGGGGTGATGCATAAAACCAGAGTTTGATATAAGCACAGGGACCGTTCCAAAATCCAACTTTGGAATAGACAAGACCTACACCTTCCTCAGTGAAAGAGACTCAAAACCCCATATTTCCCGCAGAGGAATATATCGGACTAGTAAGAATCTTAAAACCTATGTATTGATATGTCTCCATAAGGGAATCAAGTGTGTCTAGAGTGGCATAAACATGGCAGCGAGAATCAGCTCAAACCCACTATAAAAAGTAATTTCAAAAGCAAAACAAAAAAACAGGGAAATTCTTTACAATTCCTTCAGGGTGTCTGAGGAAACATGGAAAGACCCTATCTACAATGACAGCTGGATGTGGCATAAGGCTGGACACTTGGGACTGAGAGGATTGGGGAGATTGGGTGAGCAAATGCAGACCCGTTCAAGCAATAATGCATGGCCCCCATTCCATGGCTCCCAACTCTCCAGGTTGAAGGGAATATTACTACAGCTATAACATGTACAGGAAACGTAGAGAATGCACACACTGTGAATACGAAAGGTTTCTAAAACTCAACGAATAGTCCCTCTCCTGGTGCTCCAGTTTGACTTTCCAACTGCCTTACTATCAACCTCCCAACTTGGAGAGACAGGCCCTTTAACCTCCTGGTTTGCACAGATTCCCAATTTGGCAGAGGATGGAAGGGACGAGGGAGAACCCATGAGAGAGTAGCTGTTAGGCATTTGGACGGGCACATGTCACTCTAATTTCCCGGCAGGAAGAAGAATTAACCAAAGTCTCAGCCACCCACCGGGAACCAGTATAGGACATGATCCAAAATTTTGGACTTGCGTTCAGCTCACAAAAAACGAGTTGAGAAATGGAGCTCAGGGGCACAGCAATTCACAAACTGGCAGAGTGATAAAGGACAACTATCGTCCAAAAATCTGTTGAGGGAAGTCAACGAGTCGGACTTGAAAGCGAGGCAAAATAGCAGGAAACAGATTTCAAGAGGTACGTTGGAATCGCCTGTAAAGCACAGGAAGAGGGGCACAACTTGGACAATGATGCACTTGGCCAAAAAGGGCGTATGCGTTTTCTCCTGAATATATTCAGGAGAAAACGCATACGCCCTTTTTGGCCAAGGAAGCAATCAGGCAATGCAAATCTGCACTACAAAGTAGTATCACTTCCCACCGGTCAAAAGGGACATCCACAAAATGTGTAAAAACCAGAAAGGCAAGACAGGCACTGGAGAACAGGGAGCCTTGTTATGCTGATGGGTGGGATGTATATTGCCAACTGCCTCACTGGAGGAGTGCATTGTGTTCCCTAAAACAAGTAAACAACAGAGCTACAGAGCCAAGGCCACTTCCAGTCTAGGGAATATACCTTGGGAAAACTGAAAATCAATAAGAAAGAGCCACCTCAAAATTTAGGGCTGCACTGACTACAAGAACCTCAACTTGGGTACACCTTAAATATCCCAGGAAATATAAAAATGGTTCAAAACATTGTGGTACTTACGTACGATGGAATATCCCTCAGCCATGAAATCAATGTCATAAGACCCGTAGCAGCAAAGTGAGTGGATTCAGGTACGATGATTCTAAGTGAAATAAGTCACACAGAAAAAGAAACTTATCATAAGATATCACTTATGAAGATCCTGTAAACATGGCTACACATGAACTGAGTTAGGAAAGAGAACAGAGTCTCACATTTAGAAAACACTCTTATGCCTGCATAAAGGGGATGGAGAGGTGGGGTGATGCATAAAACCAGAGTTTGATATAAGCACAGGGACCGTTCCAAAAACCAACTTTGGAATAGACAAGACCTACACCTTCCTCAGTTAAAGAGACTCAAGACCCCATATTTCCCGCAGAGGAATATATCTGACTAGTAAGAATCTTAAAACCTATGTATTGATATGACTCCATAAGGGAATCAAGTGTGTCTAGAGTGGCATAAACATGGCAGCGAGAATCAGCTCAAACCCACTATAAAAAGGAATTTCAAAAGCAAAACCAAAAAACAGGGAAATTCTTTACAATTCCTTCAGGGTGTCTGAGGAAACCTGGAAAGACCCTATCTACAATGACAGCTGGATGTGGCATAAGGCTGGACACTTGGGACTGAGAGGATTGGTGAGATTGGGTGAGCAAATGCAGACCCTTTCAAGCAATAATGCATGGCCACCATTCCATGGGTCCCAACTCTCCAGGTTCAAGGGAATATTACTACAGCTATAACATGTACAGGAAACGTAGAGAATGCACACACTGTGAATACGAAAGGTTTCTAAAACTCAACGAATAGTCCCTCTCCTGGTGCTCCAGTTTGACTTTCCAACTGCCTTACTATCAATCTCCCAACTTGGAGAGACAGGCCCTTTAACCTCCTGGTTTGCACATGTTCCCAATTTGGCAGAGAATGGAAGGGATGAGGGAGAACCCATGAGAGAGTAGCTGTTAGGCATTTGGACGGGCACATGTCACTCTAATTTCCCGGCAGGAAGAAGAATTAACCAAAGTCTCAGCCACCCACCGGGAACCAGTATAGGACATGATCCAAAATTTTGGACTTGCGTTCAGCTCACAAAAAACGAGTTGAGAAATGGAGCTCAGGGGCACAGCAATTCACAAACTGGCAGAGTGATAAAGGACAACAATAGTCCAAAAATCTGTTGAGGGAAGTCTACGAGGCGGACTTCAAAGCGAGGCAAAATAGCAGGAAACAGATTTCAAGAGGTACGTTGGAATCGCCTGTAAAGCACAGGAAGAGGGGCACAACTTGGACAATGATGCATTTGGCCAAAAAGGGCGTATGCGTTTTCTCCTGAATATATTCAGGAGAAAACGCATACGCCCTTTTTGGCCAAGCAAGCAAGCGGGCAATGCAAATCTGCACTACAAAGAAGTATCACTTCCCACCGGTCAAAAGGGACATCCACAAAATGTGTAAAAACCAGAAAGGCAAGACAGGCACTGGAGAACAGGGAGCCTTGTTATGCTGATGGGCGGGATGTATATTGCCAACTGCCTCACTGCAGGAGTGCACTGTGTTCCCTAAAACAAGTAAACAACAGAGCTACAGAGCCAAGGCCACTTCCAGTCTAGGGAATATACCTTGGGAAAACTGAAAATCAATAAGAAAGAGCCACCTCCAAATTTAGGGCTGCACTGACTACAAGAACCTCAACTTGGGTACACCTTAAATATCCCAGGAAATATAAAAATGGTTCAAAACATTGTGGTACTTACGTACGATGGAATATCCCTCAGCCATGAAATCAATGTCATAAGACCCGTAGCAGCAAAGTGAGTGGATTCAGGTACGATGATTCTAAGTGAAATAAGTCTCACAGAAAAAGAAACTTATCATAAGATATCACTTATGAAGATCCTGTAAACATGGCTACACGTGAACTGAGATAGGAAAGAGAAGAGAGTCTCACATTTAGAAAACACTCTTATGCCTGCATAAAGGGGATGGAGAGGTGGGGTGATGCATAAAACCAGAGTTTGATATAAGCACAGGGACCGTTCCAAAAACCAACTTTGGAATAGACAAGACCTACACCTTCCTCAGTGAAAGAGACTCAAAAACCCATATTTCCCGCAGAGGAATATATCTGACTAGTAAGAATCTTAAAACCTATGTATTGATATGACTCCATAAGGGAATCAAGTGTGTCTAGAGTGGCATAAACATGGCAGCGAGAATCAGCTCAAACTCACTATAAAAAGGAATTTCAAAAGCAAAACCAAAAAACAGGGAAATTCTTTACAATTCCTTCAGGGTGTCTGAGGAAACCTGGAAAGACCCTATCTACAATGACAGCTGGATGTGGCATAAGGCTGGACACTTGGGACTGAGAGGATTGGTGAGATTGGGTGAGCAAATGCAGACCCTTTCAAGCAATAATGCATGGCCCCCATTCCATGGGTCCCAACTCTCCAGGTTCAAGGGAATATTACTACAGCTGTAACAGGTACAGGAAACCTAGAGAATGGACACACTGTGAATACGAAAGGTTTCTAAAACTCAAAGAATAGTCCCTCTCCTGGTGCTCCAGTTTGACTTTCCAACTGCCTTACTATCAATCTCCCAACTTGGAGATACAGGCCCTTTAACCTCCTGGTTTGCACAGGTTCCCAATTTGGCTGAGAATGGAAGGGACGAGGGAGAACCCATGAGAGAGTAGCTGTTAGGCATTTGGACGGGCACATGTCACTCTAATTTCCCGGCAGGAAGAAGAATTAACCAAAGTCTCAGCCACCCACCGGGAACCAGTATAGGACATGATCCAAAATTTTGGACTTGCGTTCAGCTCACAAAAACGAGTTGAGAAATGGAGCTCAGGGGCACAGCAATTCACAAACTGGCAGAGTGATAAAGGACAACTATCGTCCAAAAATCTGTTGAGGGAAGGCAACGAGGCGGACTTGAATGCGAGGCAAAATAGCAGGAAACTGGTTTCAAGAGGTACATTGGAATCGCCTGTAAAGCACAGGAAGAGGGGCACAACTTGGACAATGGTGCACTTGGCCAAAAAGGGCGTATGCGTTTTCTCCTGAATATATTCAGGAGAAAACGCATACGCCCTTTTTGGCCAAGCAAGCAAGCGGGCAATGCAAATCTGCACTACAAAGAAGTATCACTTCCCACCGGTCAAAAGGGACATCCACAAAATGTGTAAAAACCAGAAAGGCAAGACAGGCACTGGAGAACAGGGAGCCTTGTTATGCTGATGGGCGGGATGTATATTGCCAACTGCCTCACTGCAGGAGTGCACTGTGTTCCCTAAAACAAGTAAACAACAGAGCTACAGAGCCAAGGCCACTTCCAGTCTAGGGAATATACCTTGGGAAAACTGAAAATCAATAAGAAAGAGCCACCTCAAAATTTAGGGCTGCACTGACTACAAGAACCTCAACTTGGGTACACCTTAAATATCCCAGGAAATATAAAAATGGTTCAAAACATTGTGGTACTTACGTACGATGGAATATCCCTCAGCCATGAAATCAATGTCATAAGACCCGTAGCAGCAAAGTGAGTGGATTCAGGTACGATGATTCTAAGTGAAATAAGTCTCACAGAAAAAGAAACTTATCATAAGATATCACTTATGAAGATCCTGTAAACATGGCTACACGTGAACTGAGTTAGGAAAGAGAACAGAGTCTCACATTTAGAAAACAATCTTATGCCTGCATAAAGGGGATGGAGAGGTGGGGTGATGCATAAAACCAGAGTTTGATATAAGCACAGGGACCGTTCCAAAAACCAACTTTGGAATAGACAAGACCTACACCTTCCTCAGTGAAAGAGACTCAAAAACCCATATTTCCCGCAGAGGAATATATCTGACTAGTAAGAATCTTAAAACCTATGTATTGATATGACTCCATAAGGGAATCAAGTGTGTCTAGAGTGGCATAAACATGGCAGCGAGAATCAGCTCAAACTCACTATAAAAAGGAATTTCAAAAGCAAAACCAAAAAACAGGGAAATTCTTTACAATTCCTTCAGGGTGTCTGAGGAAACCTGGAAAGACCCTATCTACAATGACAGCTGGATGTGGCATAAGGCTGGACACTTGGGACTGAGAGGATTGGTGAGATTGGGTGAGCAAATGCAGACCCTTTCAAGCAATAATGCATGGCCCCCATTCCATGGGTCCCAACTCTCCAGGTTCAAGGGAATATTACTACAGCTGTAACAGGTACAGGAAACCTAGAGAATGGACACACTGTGAATACGAAAGGTTTCTAAAACTCAAAGAATAGTCCCTCTCCTGGTGCTCCAGTTTGACTTTCCAACTGCCTTACTATCAATCTCCCAACTTGGAGAGACAGGCCCTTTAACCTCCTGGTTTGCACAGGTTCCCAATTTGGCTGAGAATGGAAGGGACGAGGGAGAACCCATGAGAGAGTAGCTGTTAGGCATTTGGACGGGCACATGTCACTCTAATTTCCCGGCAGGAAGAAGAATTAACCAAAGTCTCAGCCACCCACCGGGAACCAGTATAGGACATGATCCAAAATTTTGGACTTGCGTTCAGCTCACAAAAACGAGTTGAGAAATGGAGCTCAGGGGCACAGCAATTCACAAACTGGCAGAGTGATAAAGGACAACTATCGTCCAAAAATCTGTTGAGGGAAGGCAACGAGGCGGACTTGAAAGCGAGGCAAAATAGCAGGAAACTGGTTTCAAGAGGTACATTGGAATCGCCTGTAAAGCACAGGAAGAGGGGCACAACTTGGACAATGGTGCACTTGGCCAAAAAGGGCGTATGCGTTTTCTCCTGAATATATTCAGGAGAAAACGCATACGCCCTTTTTGGCCAAGCAAGCAAGCGGGCAATGCAAATCTGCACTACAAAGAAGTATCACTTCCCACCGGTCAAAAGGGACATCCACAAAATGTGTAAAAACCAGAAAGGCAAGACAGGCACTGGAGAACAGGGAGCCTTGTTATGCTGATGGGCGGGATGTATATTGCCAACTGCCTCACTGGAGGAGTGCACTGTGTTCCCTAAAACAAGTAAACAACAGAGCTACAGAGCCAAGGCCACTTCCAGTCTAGGGAATATACCTTGGGAAAACTGAAAATCAATAAGAAAGAGCCACCTCCAAATTTAGGGCTGCACTGACTACAAGAACCTCAACTTGGGTACACCTTAAATATCCCAGGAAATATAAAAATGGTTCAAAACATTGTGGTACTTACGTACGATGGAATATCCCTCAGCCATGAAATCAATGTCATAAGACCCGTAGCAGCAAAGTGAGTGGATTCAGGTAGGATGATTCTAAGTGAAATAAGTCTCACAGAAAAAGAAACTTATCATAAGATATCACTTATGAAGATCCTGTAAACATGGCTACACGTGAACTGAGATAGGAAAGAGAACAGAGTCTCACATTTAGAAAACACTCTTATGCCTGCATAAAGGGGATGGAGAGGTGGGGTGATGCATAAAACCAGAGTTTGATATAAGCACAGGGACCGTTCCAAAAACCAACTTTGGAATAGAGAAGACCTACACCTTCCTCAGTGAAAGAGACTCAAAACCCCATATTTCCCGCAGAGGAATATATCTGACTAGTAAGAATCTTAAAACCTATGTATTGATATGATTCCATAAGGGAATCAAGTGTGTCTAGAGTGGCATAAACATGGCAGCGAGAATCAGCTCAAACTAACTATAAAAAGGAATTTCAAAAGCAAAACCAAAAAACAGGGAAATTCTTTACAATTCCTTCAGGGTGTCTGAGGAAACCTGGAAAGACCCTATCTACAATGACAGCTGGATGTGGCATAAGGCTGGACACTTGGGACTGAGAGGATTGGTGAGATTGGGTGAGCAAATGCAGACCCTTTCAAGCAATAATGCATGGCCCCCATTCCATGGGTCCCAACTCTCCAGGTTCAAGGGAATATTACTACTGCTGTAACATGTACAGGAAACCTAGAGAATGGACACACTGTGAATACGAATGGTTTCTAAAACTCAAAGAATAGTCCCTCTCCTGGTGCTCCAGTTTGACTTTCCAACTGCCTTACTATCAATCTCCCAACTTGGAGAGACAGGCCCTTTAACCTCCTGGTTTGCACAGGTTCCCAATTTGGCTGAGAATGGAAGGGACGAGGGAGAACCCATGAGAGAGTAGCTGTTAGGCATTTGGACGGGCACATGTCACTCTAATTTCCCGGCAGGAAGAAGAATTAACCAAAGTCTCAGCCACCCACCGGGAACAAGTATAGGACATGATCCAAAATTTTGGACTTGCGTTCAGCTCACAAAAACGAGTTGAGAAATGGAGCTCAGGGGCACAGCAATTCACAAACTGGCAGAGTGATAAAGGACAACTATCGTCCAAAAATCTGTTGAGGGAAGTCAACGAGGCGGACTTGAAAGCGAGGCAAAATAGCAGGAAACAGATTTCAAGAAGTACGTTGGAATCGCCTGTAAAGCACAGGAAGAGGGGCACAACTTGGACAATGGTGCACTTGGCCAAAAAGGGCCTATGCGTTTACTCCTGAATATATTCAGGAGAAAACGCATACGCCCTTTTTGGCCAAGCAAGCAAGCGGGCAATGCAAATCTGCACTACAAAGGAGTATCACTTCCCACCGGTCAAAAGGGACATCCACAAAATGTGTAGAAACGAGAAAGGCAAGACAGGCCCTGGAGAACAGGGAGCCTTGTTATGCTGATGGGCGGGATGTAAATTGCCAACTGCCTCGCTGGAGGAGTGCATTGTGTTCCCTAAAACAAGTAAACAACAGAGTTACAGAGCCAAGGCCACTTCCTGTCTAGGGAATATACCTTGGGAAAACTGAAAATCAATAAGAAAGAGCCACCTCCAAATTTAGTGCTGCACTGACTACAAGAACCTCAACTTGGGTACACCTTAAATATCCCAGGAAATATAAAAATGGTTCAAAATATTGTGGTACTTACGTACGATGGAATATCCCTCAGACATGAAATCAATGTCATAAGACAAGTAGCAGCAAAGTGAGTGGATTCAGGTACGATGATTCTAAGTGAAATAAGTCACACAGAAAAAGGAACTTATCATAAGATATCACTTATGAAGATCCTGTAAACATGGCTACACGTGAAGTGAGTTAGGAAAGAGAACAGAGTCTCACATTTAGAAAACACTCTTATGCCTGCATAAAGGGGATGGAGAGGTGGGGTGATGCATAAAACCAGAGTTTGATATAAGCACAGGGACCGTTCCAAAAACCAACTTTGGAATAGACAAGACCTACACCTTCCTCAGTGAAAGGGACTCAAAACCCCATATTTCCCACAGAGGAATATATCTGACTAGTAAGAATCTTAAAACCTATGTATTGATATGACTCCATAAGGGAATCAAGTGTGTCTAGAGTGGCATAAACATGGCAGCGAGAATCAGCTCAAACCCACTATAAAAAGGAATTTCAAAAGCAAAACCAAAAAACAGGGAAATTCTTTACAATTCCTTCAGGGTGTCTGAGGAAACCTGGAAAGACCCTATCTACAATGACAGCTGTATGTGGCATAAGGCTGGACACTTGGGACTGAGAGGATTGGTGAGATTGGGTGAGCAAATGCAGACCCTTTCAAGCAATAATGCATGGCCCCCATTCCATGGGTCCCAACTCTCCAGGTTCAAGGGAATATTACTACAGATATAACATGTACAGGAAACCTAGAGAATGGACACACTGTGAATACGAAAGGTTTCTAAAACTCAACGAATAGTCCCTCTCCTGGTGCTCCAGTTTGAATTTCCAACTGCCTTACTATCAATCTCCCAACGTGGAGAGACAGGCCCTTTAACCTCCTGGTTTGCACAGGTTCCCAATTTGGCAGAGGATGGAAGGGACGAGGGAGAACCCATGAGAGAGTAGCTGTTAGGCATTTGGACGGGCACATGTCACTCTAATTTCCCGGCAGGAAGAAGAATTAACCAAAGTCTCAGCCACCCACCGGGAACCAGTATAGGACATGATCCAAAATTTTGGACTTGCGTTCAGCTCACAAAAAACGAGTTGAGAAATGGAGCTCAGGGGCACAGCAATTCACAAACTGGCAGAGTGATAAAGGACAACTATCGTCCAAAAATCTGTTGAGGGAAGGAAACGAGGCGGAATTGAAAGCGAGGCAGAATAGCAGGAAACAGATTTCAAGAGGTACATTGGAATCGCCTGTAAAGCACAGGAAGAGGGGTACAACTTGGCCAATGGTGCACTTGGCCAAAAAGGGCGTATGCGTTTTCTCCTGAATATATTAAGGAGAAAACGCATAGGCCCTTTTTGGCCAAGCAAGCAAGCGGGCAATGCAAATCTGCACTACAAAGAAGTATCACTTCCCACCGGTCAAAAGGGACATCCACGAAATGTGTAAAAACCAGAAAGGCAAGACAGGCCTTGGAGAACAGGGAGCCTTGTTATGCTGATGGGCGGGATGTAAATTGCCAACTGCCTCACTGGAGGAGTGCATTGTGTTCCCTAAAACAAGTAAACAACAGAGCTACAGAGCCAAGGCCACTTCCAGTCTAGGGAATATACCTTGGGAAAACTGAAAATCAATAAGAAAGAGCCACCTCCAAATTTAGGGCTTCACTGACTACAAGAACCTCAACTTGGGTACACCTTAAATATCCCAGGAAATATAAAAATGGTTCAAAACATTGTGGTACTTACGTACGATGGAATATCCCTCAGCCATGATATCAATGTCATAAGACCAGTAGCATCAAAGTGAGTGGATTCAGGTACGATGATTCTAAGTGAAATAAGTCACACAGAAAAAGAAACTTATCATAAGATATCACTTATGATGATCCTGAAAACATGGCTACACATGAACTGAGTTAGGAAAGAGAACAGAGTCTCACATTTAGAAAACACTCTTATGCCTGCTTAAAGGGGAAGGAGAGGTGGGGTGATGCATAAAACCAGAGTTTGATATAAGCACAGGGACCGTTCCAAAAACCAACTTTGGAATAGACAAGACCTACACCTTCCTCAGTGAAAGAGACTCAAAACCCCATATTTCCCGCAGAGGAATATATCGGAATTGTAAGAATCTTAAAACCTATGTATTGATATGTCTCCATAAGGGAATCAAGTGTCTCTAGAGTGGCATAAACATGGCAGCGAGAATCAGCTCAAACCCACTCTAAAAAGGAATTTCAAAAGCTAAACAAACAAACAGGGAAATTCTTTACAATTCCTTCAGGTTGCCTGAGGAAAGCTGGAAAGACCCTATCTACAATGACAGCTGGATGTGGCATAAGGCTGGACACTTGGGACTGAGAGGATTGGTGAGATTGGGTGAGCAAATGCAGACCCTTTCAAGCAATAATGCATGGCCCCAATTCCATGGGTCCCAACTCTCCTGGTTGAAAGGAATATTAATACAGCTATAACATGTACAGGAAATCTAGAGAATGTACACACTGTGAATATGAAAAGTTTCTAAAACTCAACGTATACTCCCTCTCCTGGTGCTCCAGTTTGACTTTCCAACTGCCTTACTATCAATCTCCCAACGTGGAGAGACAGGCCCTTTAACCTCCTGGTTTGCACAGGTTCCCAATTTGGCAGAGGATGGAAGGGACGAGGGAGAACCCATGAGAGAGTAGCTGTTAGGCATTTGGACGGGCACATGTCACTCTAATTTCCCGGCAGGAAGAAGAATTAACCAAAGTCTCAGCCACCCACCGGGAACCAGTATAGGACATGATCCAAAATTTTGGACTTGCGTTCAGCTCACAAAAAACGAGTTGAGAAATGGAGCTCAGGGGCACAGCAATTCACAAACTGGCAGAGTGATAAAGGACAACTATCGTCCAAAAATCTGTTGAGGGAAGGAAACGAGGCGGAATTGAAAGCGAGGCAGAATAGCAGGAAACAGATTTCAAGAGGTACATTGGAATCGCCTGTAAAGCACAGGGAGAGGGGCACAACTTGGACAATGGTGCACTTGGCCAAAAAGGGCGTATGCGTTTTCTCCTGAATATTTTAAGGAGAAAACGCATAGGCCCTTTTTGGCCAAGCAAGCAAGCGGGCAATGCAAATCTGCACTACAAAGAAGTATCACTTCCCACCGGTCAAAAGGGACATCCACAAAATGTGTAAAAACCAGAAAGGCAAGACAGGCCCTGGAGAACAGGGAGCCTTGTTATGCTGATGGGCGGGATGTAAATTGCCAACTGCCTCACTGGAGGAGTGCATTGTGTTCCCTAAAACAAGTAAACAACAGAGCTACAGAGCCAAGGCCACTTCCAGTCTAGGGAATATACCTTGGGAAAACTGAAAATCAATAAGAAAGAGCCACCTCCAAATTTAGGGCTGCACTGACTACAAGAACCTCAACTTGGGTACACCTTAAATATCCCAGGAAATATAAAAATGGTTCAAAACATTGTGGTACTTACGTACGATGGAATATCCCTCAGCCATGAAATCAATGTCATAAGACCAGTAGCATCAAAGTGAGTGGATTCAGGTACGATGATTCTAAGTGAAATAAGTCACACAGAAAAAGAAACTTATCATAAGATATCACTTATGATGATCCTGAAAACATGGCTACACGTGAACTGAGTTAGGAAAGAGAACAGAGTCTCACATTTAGAAAACACTCTTATGCCTGCATAAAGGGGATGGAGAGGTGGGGTGATGCATAAAACCAGAGTTTGATATAAGCACAGGGACCGTTCCAAAAACCAACTTTGGAATAGACAAGACCTACACCTTCCTCAGTGAAAGAGACTCAAAACCCCATATTTCCCGCAGAGGAATATATCTGACTAGTAAGAATCTTAAAACCTATGTATTGATATGACTCCATAAGGGAATCAAGTGTGTCTAGAGTGGCATAAACATGGCAGCGAGAATCAGCTCAAACCCACTATAAAAAGGAATTTCAAAAGCAAAACCAAAAAACAGGGAAATTCTTTACAATTCCTTCAGGGTGTCTGAGGAAACCTGGAAAGACCCTATCTACAATGACAGCTGGATGTGGCATAAGGCTGGACACTTGGGACTGAGAGGATTGGTGAGATTGGGTGAGCAAATGCAGACCCTTTCAAGCAATAATGCATGGCCCCCATTCCATGGGTCCCAACTCTCCAGGTTCAAGGGAATATTACTACAGCTATAACATGTACAGGAAACCTAGAGAATGGACACACTGTGAATACGAAAGGTTTCTAAAACTCAACGAATAGTCCCTCTCCTGGTGCTCCAGTTTGACTTTCCAACTGCCTTACTATCAATCTCCCAACGTGGAGAGACAGGCCCTTTAACCTCCTGGTTTGCACAGGTTCCCAATTTGGCAGAGGATGGAAGGGACGAGGGAGAACCCATGAGAGAGTAGCTGTTAGGCATTTGGACGGGCACATGTCACTCTAATTTCCCGGCAGGAAGAAGAATTAACCAAAGTCTCAGCCACCCACCGGGAACCAGTATAGGACATGATCCAAAATTTTGGACTTGCGTTCAGCTCACAAAAAACGAGTTGAGAAATGGAGCTCAGGGGCACAGCAATTCACAAACTGGCAGAGTGATAAAGGACAACTATCGTCCAAAAATCTGTTGAGGGAAGTCAACGAGGCGGACTTGAAAGCGAGGCAAAATAGCAGGAAACAGATTTCAAGAGGTACGTTGGAATCGCCTGTAAAGCACAGGAAGAGGGGCACAACTTGAACAATGGTGCACTTGGCCAAAAAGGGCGTATGCATTTTCTCCTGAATATATTCAGGAGAAAACGCATACGCCCTTTTTGGCCAAGCAAGCAAGCGGGCAATGCAAATCTGCACTACACAGGAGTATCACTTCCCACCGGTCAAAAGGGACATCCACAAAATGTGTAGAAACCAGAAAGGCAAGACAGGCCCTGGAGAACAGGGAGCCTTGTTATGCTGATGGGCGGGATGTAAATTGCCAACTGCCTCACTGGAGGAGTGCATTGTGTTCCCTAAAACAAGTAAACAACAGAGCTACAGAGCCAAGGCCACTTCCTGTCTAGGGAATATACCTTGGGAAAACTGAAAATCAATAAGAAAGGGCCACCTCCAAATTTAGGGCTGCACTGACTACAAGAACCTCAACTTGGGTACACCTTAAATATCTCAGGAAATATAAAAATGGTTCAAAACATTGTGGTACTTACGTACGATGGAATATCCCTCAGCCATGAAATCAATGTCATAAGACCAGTAGCAGCAAAGTGAGTGGATTCAGGAACGATGATTCTAAGTGAAATAAGTCACACAGAAAAAGGAACTTATCATAAGATATCACTTATGAAGATCCTATAAACATGGCTACACGTGAACTGAGTTAGGAAAGGGAACAGAGTCTCACATTTAGAAAACACTCTTATGCCTGCATAAAGGGGATGGAGAGGTGGGGTGATGCATAAAACCAGAGTTTGATATAAGCACAGGGACCGTTCCAAAAACCAACATTGGAATAGACAAGACCTACACCTTCCTCAGTGAAAGGGACTCAAAACCCCATATTTCCCGCAGAGGAATATATCTGACTAGTAAGAATCTTAAAACCTATGTATTGATATGACTCCATAAGGGAATAAAGTGTGTCTAGAGTGGCATAAACATAGCAGCGAGAATCAGCTCAAACCCACTATAAAAAGGAATTTCAAAAGCAAAACCAAAAAACAGGGAAATTCTTTACAATTCCTTCAGGGTGTCTGAGGAAACCTGGAAAGACCCTATCTACAATGACAGCTGGATGTGGCATAAGGCTGGACACTTGGGACTGAGAGGATTGGTGAGATTGGATGAGCAAATGCAGACCCTTTCAAGCAATAATGCATGGCCCCCATTCCATGGGTCCCAACTCTCCAGGTTCAAGGGAATATTACTACAGCTATAACATGTACAGGAAACCTAGAGAATGGACACACTGTGAATACGAAAGGTTTCTAAAACTCAACGAATAGTCCCTCTCCTGGTGATCCAGTTTGACTTTCCAACTGCCTTACTATCAACCTCCCAACTTGGAGAGACAGGCCCTTTAACCTCCTGGTTTGCACAGGTTCCCAATTTGGCAGAGGATGGAAGGGACGAGGGAGAACCCATGAGAGAGTAGCTGTTAGGCATTTGGACGGGCACATGTCACTCTAATTTCCCGGCAGGAAGAAGAATTAACCAAAGTCTCAGCCACCCACCGGGAACCAGTATAGGACATGATCCAAAATTTTGGACTTGCGTTCAGCTCACAAAAAACGAGTTGAGAAATGGAGCTCAGGGGCACAGCAATTCACAAACTGGCAGAGTGATAAAGGACAACTATCGTCCAAAAATCTGTTGAGGGAAGTCAACGAGGCGGACTTGAAAGCGAGGCAAAATAGCAGGAAAGAGATTTCAAGAGGTACGTTGGAATCGCCTGTAAAGCACAGGAAGAGGGGCACAACTTCGACAATGATGCACTTGGCCAAAAAGGGCCTATGCGTTTTCTCCTGAATATATTCAGGAGAAAACGCATACGCCCTTTTTGGCCAAGCAAGCAAGCGGGCAATGCAAATCTACACTACAAAGAAGTATCACTTCCCACCGGTCAAAAGGGACATCCACAAAATGTGTAAAAACCAGAAAGGCAAGACAGGCCCTGGAGAACAGGGAGCCTTGTTATGCTGATGGGCGGGATGTCAATTGCCAACTGCCTCACTGGAGGAGTGCATTGTGTTCCCTAAAACAAGTAAACAACAGAGCTACAGAGCCAAGGCCACTTCCAGTCTAGGGAATATACCTTGGGAAAACTGAAATTCAATAAGAAAGAGCCACCTTCAAATTTAGGGCTGCACTGACTACAAGAACCTCAACTTAGGTACACCTAAAATATCCCAGGAAATATAAAAATGGTTCAAAACATTGTGGTACTTACGTACGACGGAATATCCCTCAGCCATGAAATCAATGTCATAAGACCAGTGGCAGCAAAGTGAGTGGATTCAGATACGATGATTCTAAGTGAAATAAGTCACAGAGAAAAAGGAACTTATCATAAGATATCACTTATGAAGATCCTGTAAACATGGCTACACATGGACTGAGTTAGGAAAGAGAACAGAGTCTCACATTTAGAAAACAATCTTATGCCTGCATAAAGGGGAAGGAGAGGTGGGGTGATGCATAAAACCGGAGTGTGATATAAGCACAGGGACGGTTCCAAAAACCAACTTTTTTAATAGACAAGACGTACAACTTCCTCAGTGAAAGAGACTCAAAACTCCATATTTCCTGCAGCGGAATATATCTGACTAGTAAGAATCTTAAAACCTATGTATTGATATGTCTACATAAGGGAATCAAGTGCGTCTAGAGTGGCATAAACATGGCAGCGAGAATCAGCTCAAACCCACTCTAAAAAGGAATTTCAAAAGCTAAACAAACAAACAGGGAAATTCTTTACAATTCCTTCAGGTTCCCTGAGGAAACCTGGAAAGACCCTATCTACAATGACAGCTGGATGTGGCATAAGGCTGGACACTTGGGACTGAGAGGATTGGTGAGATTGGGTGAGCAAATGCAGACCCTTTCAAGCAATAATGCATGGCCCTTATTCCATGGGTCCCAACTCTCCTGGTTGAAAGGAATATTACTACAGCTATAACATGTACAGGAAATCTAGAGAATGTACACACTGTGAATATGAAAGGTTTCTAAAACTCAACGAATAGTCCCTCTCCTGGTGCTCCAGTTTGACTTTCCAACTGCCTTACTATCAATCTCCCAACTTGGAGAGACAGGCCCTTTAACCTCCTGGTTTGCACAGGTTCCCAATTTGGCAGAGGATGGAAGGGACGAGGGAGAACCCATGAGAGAGTAGCTGTTAGGCATTTGGACGGGCACATGTCACTCTAATTTCCCGGCAGGAAGAAGAATTAACCAAAGTCTCAGCCACCCACCGGGAACCAGTATAGGACATGATCCAAAATTTTGGACTTGCGTTCAGCTCACAAAAAACGAGTTGAGAAATGGAGCTCAGGGGCACAGCAATTCACAAACTGGCAGAGTGATAAAGGACAACTATCGTCCAAAAATCTGTTGAGGGAAGGCAACGAGGCGGACTTGAAAGCGAGGCAGAATAGCAGGAAACAGATTTCAAGAGGTACATTGGAATCGCCTGTAAAGCACAGGAAGAGGGGCACAACTTGGACAATGGTGCACTTGGCCAAAAAGGGCGTATGCGTTTTCTCCTGAATATATTAAGGAGAAAACGCATACGCCCTTTTTGGCCAAGCAAGCAAGCGGGCAATGCAAATCTGCACTACAAAGAAGTATCACTTCCCACCGGTCAAAAGGGACATCCACAAAATGTGTAAAAACCAGAAAGGCAAGAAAGGCCCTGGAGAAGAGGGAGCCTTGTTATGCTGATGGGCGGGATGTAAATTGCCAACTGCCTCACTGGAGGAGTGCATTGTGTTCCCTAAAACAAGTAAACAACAGAGCTACAGAGCCAAGGCCACTTCCAGTCTAGGGAATATACCTTGGGAAAACTGAAAATCAATAAGAAAGAGCCACCTCCAAATTTAGGGCTGCACTGACTACAAGAACCTCAACTTGGGTACACCTTAAATATCCCAGGAAATATAAAAATGGTTCAAAACATTGTGGTACTTACATACGATGGAATATCCCTCAGCCATGAAATCAATGTCATAAGACCAGTAGCATCAAAGTGAGTGGATTCAGGTACGATGATTCTAAGTGAAATAAGTCACACAGAAAAAGAAACTTATCATAAGATATCACTTATGATGATCCTGAAAACATGGCTACACATGAACTGAGTTAGGAAAGAGAACAGAGTCTCACATTTAGAAAACACTCTTATGCCTGCTTAAAGGGGAAGGAGAGGTGGGGTGATGCATAAAACCAGAGTTTGATATAAGCACAGGGACCGTTCCAAAAACCAACTTTGGAATAGACAAGACCTACACGTTCCTCAGTGAAAGAGACTCAAAACCCCATATTTCCCGCAGAGGAATATATCGGACTAGTAAGAATCTTAAAACCTATGTATTGATATGTCTCCATAAGGGAATCAAGTGTGTCTAGAGTGGCATAAACATGGCAGCGAGAATCAGCTCAAACCCACTATAAAAAGTAATTTCAAAAGCAAAACAAAAAAACAGGGAAATTCTTTACAATTCCTTCAGGGTGTCTGAGGAAACATGGAAAGACCCTATCTACAATGACAGCTGGATGTGGCATAAGGCTGGACACTTGGGACTGAGATGATTGGTGAGACTGGGTGAGCAAATGCAGACCCGTTCAAGCAATAATGCATGGCCCCCATTCCATGGCTCCCAACTCTCCAGGTTGAAGGGAATATTACTACAGCTATAACATGTACAGGAAACGTAGAGAATGCACACACTGTGAATACGAAAGGTTTCTAAAACTCAACGAATAGCCCCTCTCCTGGTGCTCCAGTTTGACTTTCCAACTGCCTTACTATCAATCTCCCAACTTGGAGAGACAGGCCCTTTAACCTCCTGGTTTGCACAGGTTCCCAATTTGGCAGAGGATGGAAGGGACGAGGGAGAACCCATGAGAGAGTAGCTGTTAGGCATTTGGACGGGCACATGTCACTCTAATTTCCCGGCAGGAAGAAGAATTAACCAAAGTCTCAGCCACCCACCGGGAACCAGTATAGGACATGATCCAAAATTTTGGACTTGCGTTCAGCTCACAAAAAACGAGTTGAGAAATGGAGTTCAGGGGCACAGCAATTCACAAACTGGCAGAGTGATAAAGGGCAACTATCGTCCAAAAATCTGTTGACGGAAGTCAACGAGTCGGACTTGAAAGCGAGGCAAAATAGCAGGAAACAGATTTCAAGAGGTACGTTGGAATCGCCTGTAAAGCACAGGAAGAGGGGCACAACTTGGACAATGATGCACTTGGCCAAAAAGGGCCTATGCGTTTTCTCCTGAATATATTCAGGAGAAAACGCATAGGCCCTTTTTGGCCAAGCAAGCAAGCGGGCAATGCAAATCTGCACTACAAAGGAGTATCACTTCCCACCGGTCAAAAGGGACATCCACAAAATGTGTAGAAACGAGAAAGGCAAGACAGGCCCTGGAGAACAGGGAGCCTTGTTATGCTGATGGGCGGGATGTAAATTGCCAACTGCCTCACTGGAGGAGTGCATTGTGTTCCCTAAAACAAGTAAACAACAGAGCTACAGAGCCAAGGCCACTTCCTGTCTAGGGAATATAGCTTGGGAAAACTGAAAATCAATAAGAAAGAGCCACCTCCAAATTTAGGGCTGCACTGACTACAAGAACCTCAACTTGGGTACACCTTAAATATCCCAGGAAATATAAAAATGGTTCAAAACATTGTGGTACTTACGTACGATGGAATATCCCTCAGCCATGAAATCAATGTCATAAGACAAGTAGCAGCAAAGTGAGTGGATTCAGGTACGATGATTCTAAGTGAAATAAGTCACACAGAAAAAGGAACTTATCATAAGATATCACTTATGAAGATCCTGTAAACATGGCTACACGTGAACTGAGTTAGGAAAGAGAACAGAGTCTCACATTTAGAAAACACTCTTATGCCTGCATAAAGGGGATGGAGAGGTGGGGTGATGCATAAAACCAGAGTTTGATATAAGCACAGGGACCGTTCCAAAAACCAACTTTGGAATAGACAAGACCTAAACCTTCCTCAGTGAAAGAGACTCAAAACCCCATATTTCCCACAGAGGAATATATCTGACTAGTAAGAATCTTAAAACCTATGTATTGATATGACTCCATAAGGGAATCAAGTGTGTCTAGAGTGGCATAAACATGGGAGCGAGAATCAGCTCAAACCCACTATAAAAAGGAATTTCAAAAGCAAAACCAAAAAACAGGGAAATTCTTTACAATTCCTTCAGGTTGCCTGAGGAAACCTGGAAAGACCCTATCTGCAATGACAGCTGGATGTGGCATAAGGCTGGACACTTGGGACTGAGAGGATTGGTGAGATTGGGTGAGCAAATGCAGACCCTTTCAAGCAATAATGCATGGTCCCCATTCCATGGGTCCCAACACTCCAGGTTCAAGGGAATATTACTACAGCTATAACATGTACAGGAAACGTAGAGAATGCACACACTGTGAATACGAAAGGTTTCTAAAACTCAACGAATAGTCCCTCTCCTGGTGCTCCAGTTTGACTTTCCAACTGCCTTACTATCAATCTCCCAACTTGGAGAGACAGGCCCTTTAACCTCCTGGTTTGCACAGGTTCCCAATTTGGCAGAGGATGGAAGGGACGAGGGAGAACCCATGAGAGAGTAGCTGTTAGGCATTTGGACGGGCACATGTCACTCTAATTTCCCGGCAGGAAGAAGAATTAACCAAAGTCTCAGCCACCCACCGGGAACCAGTATAGGACATGATCCAAAATTTTGGACTTGCGTTCAGCTCACAAAAAACGAGTTGAGAAATGGAGCTCAGGGGCACAGCAATTCACAAACTGGCAGAGTGATAAAGGACAACTATCGTCCAAAAATCTGTTGACGGAAGTCAACGAGTCGGACTTGAAAGCGAGGCAAAATAGCAGGAAACAGATTTCAAGAGGTACCTTGGAATCGCCTGTAAAGCACAGGAAGAGGGGCCCAACTTGGACAATGATGCACTTGGCCAAAAAGGGCCTATGCGTTTTCTCCTGAATATATTCAGGAGAAAACGCATACGCCCTTTTTGGCCAAGCAAGCAAGCGGGCAATGCAAATCTGCACTACAAAGAAGTATCACTTCCCACCGGTCAAAAGGGACATCCACAAAATGTGTAGAAACCAGAAAGGCAAGACAGGCCCTGGAGAACAGGGAGCCTTGTTATGCTGATGGGCGGGATGTAAATTGCCAACTGCCTCACTGGACGAGTGTATTGTGTTCCCTAAAACAAGTAAACAACAGAGCTACAGAGCCAAGGCCACTTCCTGTCTAGGGAATATACCTTGGGAAAACTGAAAATCAATAAGAAAGAGCCACCTCCAAATTTAGGGCTGCACTGACTACAAGAACCTCAACTTGGGTACACCTTAAATATCCCAGGAAATATAAAAATGGTTCAAAATATTGTGGTACTTACGTACGATGGAATATCCCTCAGCCATGAAATCAATGTCATAAGACAAGTAGCAGCAAAGTGAGTGGATTCAGGTACGATGATTCTAAGTGAAATAAGTCACACAGAAAAAGGAACTTATCATAAGATATCACTTATGAAGATCCTGTAAACATGGCTACACGTGAACTGAGTTAGGAAAGAGAACAGAGTCTCACATTTAGAAAACACTCTTATGCCTGCATAAAGGGGATGGAGAGGTGGGGTGATGCATAAAACCAGAGTTTGATATAAGCACAGGGACCATTCCAAAAACCAACTTTGGAATAGACAAGACCTAAACCTTCCTCAGTGAAAGAGACTCAAAACCCCATATTTCCCGCAGAGGAATATATCTGACTAGTAAGAATCTTAAAACCTATGTATTGATATGACTCCATAAGGGAATCAAGTGTGTCTAGAGTGGCATAAACATGGCAGCGAGAATCAGCTCAAACCCACTATAAAAAGGAATTTCAAAAGCAAAACCAAAAAACAGGGAAATTCTTTCCAATTCCTTCAGGGTGTCTGAGGAAACCTGGAAAGACCCTATGTACAATGACAGCTGGATGTGGCATAAGGCTGGACACTTGGGACTGAGAGGATTGGTGAGATTGGGTGAGCAAATGCAGACCCTTTCAAGCAATAATGCATGGCCCCCATTCCATGGGTCCCAACACTCCAGGTTCAAGGGAATATTACTACAGCTATAACATGTACAGGAAACCTAGAGAATGGACACACTGTGAATACGAAAGGTTTCTAAAACTCAAGGAATAGTCCCTCTCCTGGTGCTCCAGTTTGACTTTCCAACTGCCTTACTATCAATCTCCCAACGTGGAGAGACAGGCCCTTTAACCTCCTGGTTTGCACAGGTTCCCAATTTGGCAGAGGATGGAAGGGACGAGGGAGAACCCATGAGAGAGTAGCTGTTAGGCATTTGGATGGGCACATGTCACTCTAATTTCCCGGCAGGAAGAAGAATTAACCAAAGTCTCAGCCACCCACCGGGAACCAGTAAAGGACATGATCCAAAATTTTGGACTTGCGTTCAGCTCACAAAAAACGAGTTGAGAAATGGAGCTCAGGGGCACAGTAATTCACAAACTGGCAGAGTGATAAAGGACAACTATCGTCCAAAAATCTGTTGAGGGAAGGCAACCAGGTGGACTTGAAAGCGAGGCAGAATAGCAGGAAACAGATTTCAAGAGGTACGTTGGAAACGCTTGTAAAGCACAGGAAGAGGGGCACAACTTCGACAATGATGCACTTGGCCAAAAAGGGCGTATGTGTTTTCTCCTGAATATATTCAGGAGAAAACGCATACGCCCTTTTTGGCCAAGGAAGCAAGCGGGCAATGCAAATCTGCACTACAAAGAAGTATCACTTCCCACCGGTCAAAAGGGACATCCACAAAATGTGTAAAAACCAGAAAGGCAAGACAGGCCCTGGAGAAGAGGGAGCCATGTTATGCTGATGGGCGGGATGTAAATTGCCAACTGCCTCACTGGAGGAGTGCATTGTGTTCCCTAAAACAAGTAAACAACAGAGCTACAGAGCCAAGGCCACTTCCAGTCTAGGGAATATACCTTGGGAAAACTGAAAATCAATAAGAAAGAGCCACCTCCAAATTTAGGGCTGCACTGACTACAAGAACCTCAACTTGGGTACACCTTAAATATCCCAGGAAATATAAAAATGGTTCAAAACATTGTGGTACTTACGTACGATGGAATATCCCTCAGCCATGAAATCAATGTCATAAGACCAGTAGCATCAAAGTGAGTGGATTCAGGTACGATGATTCTAAGTGAAATAAGTCACACAGAAAAAGAAACTTATCATAAGATATCACTTATGATGATCCTGAAAACATGGCTACACATGAACTGAGTTAGGAAAGAGAACAGAGTCTCACATTTAGAAAACACTCTTATGCCTGCTTAAAGGGGAAGGAGAGGTGGGGTGATGCATAAAACCAGAGTTTGATATAAGCACAGGGACCGTTCCAAAAACCAACTTTGGAATAGACAAGACATACACGTTCCTCAGTGAAAGAGACTCAAAACCCCATATTTCCCGCAGAGGAATATATCGGACTAGTAAGAATCTTAAAACCTATGTATTGATATGTCTCCATAAGGGAATCAAGTGTGTCTAGAGTGGCATAAACATGGCAGCGAGAATCAGCTCAAACCCACTATAAAAAGTAATTTCAAAAGCAAAACCAAAAAACAGGGAAATTCTTTACAATTCTTTCAGGGTGTCTGAGGAAACATGGAAAGACCCTATCTACAATGACAGCTGGATGTGGCATAAGGCTGGACACTTGGGACTGAGAGGATTGGTGAGATTGGGTGAGCAAATGCAGACCCGTTCAAGCAATAATGCATGGCCCCCATTCCATGGCTCCCAACTCTCCAGGTTGAAGGGAATATTACTACAGCTATAACATGTACAGGAAACGTAGAGAATGCACACACTGTGAATACGAAAGGTTTCTAAAACTCAACGAATAGTCCCTCTCCTGGTGCTCCAGTTTGACTTTCCAACTGCCTTACTATCAATCTCCCAAATTGGAGAGACAGGACCTTTAACCTCCTGGTTTGCACAGGTTCCCAATTTGGCAGAGGATGGAAGGGACGAGGGAGAACCCATGAGAGAGTAGCTGTTAGGCATTTGGACAGGCACATGTCACTCTAATTTCCCGGCAGGAAGAAGAATTAACCAAAGTCTCAGCCACCCACCGGGAACCAGTATAGGACATGATCCAAAATTTTGGACTTGCGTTCAGCTCACAAAAAACGAGTTGAGAAATGGAGCTCAGGGGCACAGCAATGCACAAACTGGCAGAGTGATAAAGGACAACTATCGTCCAAAAATCTGTTGAGGGAAGTCAACGAGGCGGACTTGAAAGCGAGGCAAAATAGCAGGAAACAGATATCAAGAGGTACATTGGAATCGCCTGTAAAGCACAGGAAGAGGGGCACAACTTGGACAATGGTGCACTTGGCCAAAAAGGGCGTATGCGTTTTCTCCTGAATATATTCAGGAGAAAACGCATACGCCCTTTTTGGCCAAGCAAGCAAGCGGGCAATGCAAATCTGCACTACAAAGAAGTATCACTTCCCACCGGTCAAAAGGGACATCCACAAAATGTGTAAAAACCAGAAAGGCAAGACAGGCCCTGGAGAACAGGGAGCCTTGTTATGCTGATGGGCGGGATGTAAATTGCCAACTGCCTCACTGGAGGAGTGCACTGTGTTCCCTAAAACAAGTAAACAACAGAGCTACAGAGCCAAGGCCACTTCCAGTCTAGGGAATATACCTTGGGAAAACTGAAAATCAATAAGGAAGAGCCACCTCCAAATTTAGGGCTGCACTGACTACAAGAACCTCAACTTGGGTACACCTTAAATATCCCAGGAAATATAAAAATGGTTCAAAACATTGTGGTACTTACGTACGATGGAATATCCCTCAGCCATGAAATCAATGTCATAAGACCAGTAGCAGCAAAGTGAGTGGATTCAGGTACGATGATTCTAAGTGAAATAAGTCACACAGAAAAAGGAACTTATCATAAGATATCACTTATGAAGATCCTGTAAACATGGCTACACGTGAACTGAGTTAGGAAAGAGAACAGAGTCTCACATTTAGAAAACACTCTTATGCCTGCATAAAGGGGATGGAGAGGTGGGGTGATGCATAAAACCAGAGTTTGATATAAGCACAGGGACCGTTCCAAAAACCAACCTTGGAATAGACAAGACCTACACCTTCCTCAGTGAAAGAGACTCAAAACCCCATATTTCCCGCAGAGGAATATATCTGACTAGTAAGAATCTTAAAACCTATGTATTGATATGACTCCATAAGGGAATCAAGTGTGTCTAGAGTGGCATAAACATGGCAGCGAGAATCAGCTCAAACCCACTATAAAAAGGAATTTCAAAAGCAAAACCAAAAAACAGGGAAATTCTTTACAATTCCTTCAGGGTGTCTGAGGAAACCTGGAAAGACCCTATCTACAATGACAGCTGGATGTGGCATAAGGCTGGACACTTGGGACTGAGAGGATTGGTGAGATTGGGTGAGCAAATGCAGACCCTTTCAAGCAATAATGCATGGCCCCCATTCCATGGGTCCCAACTCTCCAGGTTCAAGGGAATATTACTACAGCTATAACATGTACAGGAAACCTAGAGAATGGACACACTGTGAATACGAAAGGTTTCTAAAACTCAACGAATAGTCCCTCTCCTGGTGCTCCAGTTTGACTTTCCAACTGCCTTACTATCAATCTCCCAACGTGGAGAGACAGGCCCTTTAACCTCCTGGTTTGCACAGGTTCCCAATTTGGCAGAGGATGGAAGGGACGAGGGAGAACCCATGAGAGAGTAGCTGTTAGGCATTTGGACGGGCACATGTCACTCTAATTTCCCGGCAGGAAGAAGAATTAACCAAAGTCTCAGCCACCCACCGGGAACCAGTATAGGACATGATCCAAAATTTTGGACTTGCGTTCAGCTCACAAAAAACGAGTTGAGAAATGGAGCTCAGGGGCACAGCAATTCACAAACTGGCAGAGTGATAAAGGACAACTATCGTCCAAAAATCTGTTGAGGGAAGTCAAGGAGGCAGACTTCAAAGCGAGGCAAAACAGCAGGAAACAGATTTCAAAGGTACATTGGAATCGCCTGTAAAGCACAGGAAGAGGGGCACAACTTGGACAATGGTGCACTTGGCCAAAAAGGGCGTATGCGTTTTCTCCTGAATATATTCAGGAGAAAACGCATACGCCCTTTTTGGCCAAGCAAGCAAGCGGGCAATGCAAATCTGCACTACAAAGAAGAATCACTTCCCACCGGTCAAAAGGGACATCCACAAAATGTGTAAAAACCAGAAAGGCAAGACAGGCCCTGGAGAAGAGGGAGCCTTGTTATGCTGATGGGCGGGATGTAAATTGCCAACTGCCTCACTGGAGGAGTGCATTGTGTTCCCTAAAACAAGTAAACAACAGAGCTACAGAGCCAAGGCCACTTCCAGTCTAGGGAATATACCTTGGGAAAACTGAAAATCAATAAGAAAGAGCCACCTCCAAATTTAGGGCTGCACTGACTACAAGAACCTCAACTTGGGTACATCTTAAATATCCCAGGAAATATAAAAATGGTTCAAAACATTGTGGTACTTACGTACGATGGAATATCCCTCAGCCATGAAATCAATGTCATAAGACCAGTAGCATCAAAGTGAGTGGATTCAGGTACGATGATTCTAAGTGAAATAAGTCACACAGAAAAAGAAACTTATCATAAGATATCACTTATGATGATCCTGAAAACATGGCTACACATGAACTGAGTTAGGAAAGAGAACAGAGTCTCACATTTAGAAAACACTCTTATGCCTGCTTAAAGGGGAAGGAGAGGTGGGGTGATGCATAAAACCAGAGTTTGATATAAGCACAGGGACCGTTCCAAAAACCAACTTTGGAATAGACAAGACCTACACGTTCCTCAGTGAAAGAGACTCAAAACCCCATATTTCCCGCAGAGGAATATATCGGACTAGTAAGAAACTTAAAACCTATGTATTGATATGTCTCCATAAGGGAATCAAGTGTGTCTAGAGTGGCATAAACATGGCAGCGAGAATCAGCTCAAACCCACTATAAAAAGTAATTTCAAAAGCAAAACAAACAAACAGGGAAATTCTTTACAATTCCTTCAGGGTGTCTGAGGAAACATGGAAAGACCCTATCTACAATGACAGCTGGATGTGGCATAAGGCTGGACACTTGGGACTGAGAGGATTGGTGAGATTGGGTGAGCAAATGCAGACCCGTTCAAGCAATAATGCATGGCCCCCATTCCATGGGTCCCAACTCTCCAGGTTGAAGGGAATATTACTACAGCTATAACATGTACAGGAAACGTAGAGAATGCACACACTGTGAATACGAAAGGTTTCTAAAACTCAACGAATAGTCCCTCTCCTGGTGCTCCAGTTTGACTTTCCAACTGCCTTACTATCAATCTCCCAACTTGGAGAGACAGGCCCTTTAACCTCCTGGTTTGCACAGGTTCCCAAATTGGCAGAGGATGGAAGGGACGAGGGAGAACCCATGAGAGAGTAGCTGTTAGGCATTTGGACGGGCACATGTCACTCTAATTTCCCGGCAGGAAGAAGAATTAACCAAAGTCTCAGCCACCCACCGGGAACCAGTATAGGACATGATCCAAAATTTTGGACTTGCGTTCAGCTCACAAAAAACGAGTTGAGAAATGGAGCTCAGGGGCACAGCAATTCACAAACTGGCAGAGTGATAAAGGACAACTATCGTCCAAAAATCTGTTGAGGGAAGTCAACGAGGCGGACTTGAAAGCGAGGCAAAATAGCAGGAAACAGATTTCAAGAGGTACGTTGGAATCGCCTGTAAAGCAAAGGAAGAGGGGCACAACTTGGACAATGGTGCACTTGGCCAAAAAGGGCGTATGCGTTTTCTCCTGAATATATTCAGGAGAAAACGCATACGCCCTTTTTGGCCAAGCAAGCAAGCGGGCAATGCAAATCTGCACTACAAAGAAGTATCACTTCCCACCGGTCAAAAGGGACATCCACAAAATGTGTAAAAACCAGAAAGGCAAGACAGGCCCTGGAGAAGAGGGAGCCTTGTTATGCTGATGGGCGGGATGTAAATTGCCAACTGCCTCACTGGAGGAGTGCACTGTGTTCCCTAAAACAAGTAAACAACAGAGCTACAGAGCCAAGGCCACTTCCAGTCTAGGGAATATACCTTGGGAAAACTGAAAATCAATAAGAAAGAGCCACCTCCAAATTTAGGGCTGCACTGACTACAAGAACCTCAACTTGGGTACACCTTAAATATCCCAGGAAATATAAAAATGGTTCAAAACATTGTGGTACTTACGTACGATGGAATATCCCTCAGCCATGAAATCAATGTCATAAGACCAGTAGCAGGAAAGTGAGTGGATTCAGGTACGATGATTCTAAGTGAAATAAGTCACACAGAAAAAGGAACTTATCATAAGATATCACTTATGAAGATCCTGTAAACATGGCTACACGTGAACTGAGTTAGGAAAGAGAACAGAGTCTCACATTTAGAAAACACTCTTATGCCTGCATAAAGGGGATGGAGAGGTGGGGTGATGCATAAAACCAGAGTTTGATATAAGCACAGGGACCGTTCCAAAAACCAACTTTGGAATAGACAAGACCTACACCTTCCTCAGTGAAAGAGACTCAAAACCCCATATTTCCCGCAGAGGAATATATCTGACTAGTAAGAATCTTAAAACCTATGTATTGATATGACTCCATAAGGGAATCAAGTGTGTCTAGAGTGGCATAAACATGGCAGCGAGAATCAGCTCAAACCCACTATAAAAAGGAATTTCAAAAGCAAAACCAAAAAACAGGGAAATTCTTTACAATTCCTTCAGGGTGTCTGAGGAAACCTGGAAAGACCCTATCTACAATGACAGCTGGATGTGGCATAAGGCTGGACACTTGGGACTGAGAGGATTGGTGAGATTGGGTGAGCAAATGCAGACCCTTTCAAGCAATAATGCATGGCCCCCATTCCATGGGTCCCAACTCTCCAGGTTCAAGGGAATATTACTACAGCTATAACATGTACAGGAAACCTAGAGAATGGACACACTGTGAATACGAAAGGTTTCTAAAACTCAACGAATAGTCCCTCTCCTGGTGCTCCAGTTTGACTTTCCAACTGCCTTACTATCAATCTCCCAACGTGGAGAGACAGGCCCTTTAACCTCCTGGTTTGCACAGGTTCCCAATTTGGCAGAGGATGGAAGGGACGAGGGAGAACCCATGAGAGAGTAGCTGTTAGGCATTTGGACGGGCACATGTCACTCTAATTTCCCGGCAGGAAGAAGAATTAACCAAAGTCTCAGCCACCCACCGGGAACCAGTATAGGACATGATCCAAAATTTTGGACTTGCGTTCAGCTCACAAAAAACGAGTTGAGAAATGGAGCTCAGGGGCACAGCAATTCACAAACTGGCAGAGTGATAAAGGACAACTATCGTCCAAAAATCTGTTGAGGGAAGTCAAGGAGGCAGACTTCAAAGCGAGGCAAAACAGCAGGAAACAGATTTCAAAGGTACATTGGAATCGCCTGTAAAGCACAGGAAGAGGGGCACAACTTGGACAATGGTGCACTTGGCCAAAAAGGGCGTATGCGTTTTCTCCTGAATATATTCAGGAGAAAACGCATACGCCCTTTTTGGCCAAGCAAGCAAGCGGGCAATGCAAATCTGCACTACAAAGAAGAATCACTTCCCACCGGTCAAAAGGGACATCCACAAAATGTGTAAAAACCAGAAAGGCAAGACAGGCCCTGGAGAAGAGGGAGCCTTGTTATGCTGATGGGCGGGATGTAAATTGCCAACTGCCTCACTGGAGGAGTGCATTGTGTTCCCTAAAACAAGTAAACAACAGAGCTACAGAGCCAAGGCCACTTCCAGTCTAGGGAATATACCTTGGGAAAACTGAAAATCAATAAGAAAGAGCCACCTCCAAATTTAGGGCTGCACTGACTACAAGAACCTCAACTTGGGTACATCTTAAATATCCCAGGAAATATAAAAATGGTTCAAAACATTGTGGTACTTACGTACGATGGAATATCCCTCAGCCATGAAATCAATGTCATAAGACCAGTAGCATCAAAGTGAGTGGATTCAGGTACGATGATTCTAAGTGAAATAAGTCACACAGAAAAAGAAACTTATCATAAGATATCACTTATGATGATCCTGAAAACATGGCTACACATGAACTGAGTTAGGAAAGAGAACAGAGTCTCACATTTAGAAAACACTCTTATGCCTGCTTAAAGGGGAAGGAGAGGTGGGGTGATGCATAAAACCAGAGTTTGATATAAGCACAGGGACCGTTCCAAAAACCAACTTTGGAATAGACAAGACCTACACGTTCCTCAGTGAAAGAGACTCAAAACCCCATATTTCCCGCAGAGGAATATATCGGACTAGTAAGAAACTTAAAACCTATGTATTGATATGTCTCCATAAGGGAATCAAGTGTGTCTAGAGTGGCATAAACATGGCAGCGAGAATCAGCTCAAACCCACTATAAAAAGTAATTTCAAAAGCAAAACAAACAAACAGGGAAATTCTTTACAATTCCTTCAGGGTGTCTGAGGAAACATGGAAAGACCCTATCTACAATGACAGCTGGATGTGGCATAAGGCTGGACACTTGGGACTGAGAGGATTGGTGAGATTGGGTGAGCAAATGCAGACCCGTTCAAGCAATAATGCATGGCCCCCATTCCATGGGTCCCAACTCTCCAGGTTGAAGGGAATATTACTACAGCTATAACATGTACAGGAAACGTAGAGAATGCACACACTGTGAATACGAAAGGTTTCTAAAACTCAACGAATAGTCCCTCTCCTGGTGCTCCAGTTTGACTTTCCAACTGCCTTACTATCAATCTCCCAACTTGGAGAGACAGGCCCTTTAACCTCCTGGTTTGCACAGGTTCCCAAATTGGCAGAGGATGGAAGGGACGAGGGAGAACCCATGAGAGAGTAGCTGTTAGGCATTTGGACGGGCACATGTCACTCTAATTTCCCGGCAGGAAGAAGAATTAACCAAAGTCTCAGCCACCCACCGGGAACCAGTATAGGACATGATCCAAAATTTTGGACTTGCGTTCAGCTCACAAAAAACGAGTTGAGAAATGGAGCTCAGGGGCACAGCAATTCACAAACTGGCAGAGTGATAAAGGACAACTATCGTCCAAAAATCTGTTGAGGGAAGTCAACGAGGCGGACTTGAAAGCGAGGCAAAATAGCAGGAAACAGATTTCAAGAGGTACGTTGGAATCGCCTGTAAAGCAAAGGAAGAGGGGCACAACTTGGACAATGGTGCACTTGGCCAAAAAGGGCGTATGCGTTTTCTCCTGAATATATTCAGGAGAAAACGCATACGCCCTTTTTGGCCAAGCAAGCAAGCGGGCAATGCAAATCTGCACTACAAAGAAGTATCACTTCCCACCGGTCAAAAGGGACATCCACAAAATGTGTAAAAACCAGAAAGGCAAGACAGGCCCTGGAGAAGAGGGAGCCTTGTTATGCTGATGGGCGGGATGTAAATTGCCAACTGCCTCACTGGAGGAGTGCACTGTGTTCCCTAAAACAAGTAAACAACAGAGCTACAGAGCCAAGGCCACTTCCAGTCTAGGGAATATACCTTGGGAAAACTGAAAATCAATAAGAAAGAGCCACCTCCAAATTTAGGGCTGCACTGACTACAAGAACCTCAACTTGGGTACACCTTAAATATCCCAGGAAATATAAAAATGGTTCAAAACATTGTGGTACTTACGTACGATGGAATATCCCTCAGCCATGAAATCAATGTCATAAGACCAGTAGCAGGAAAGTGAGTGGATTCAGGTACGATGATTCTAAGTGAAATAAGTCACACAGAAAAAGGAACTTATCATAAGATATCACTTATGAAGATCCTGTAAACATGGCTACACGTGAACTGAGTTAGGAAAGAGAACAGAGTCTCACATTTAGAAAACACTCTTATGCCTGCATAAAGGGGATGGAGAGGTGGGGTGATGCATAAAACCAGAGTTTGATATAAGCACAGGGACCGTTCCAAAAACCAACTTTGGAATAGACAAGACCTACACCTTCCTCAGTGAAAGAGACTCAAAACCCCATATTTCCCGCAGAGGAATATATCGGACTAGTAAGAATCTTAAAACCTATGAATTGATATGTCTCCATAAGGGAATCAAGTGTGTCTAGAGTGGCATAAACATGGCAGCGAGAATCAGCTCAAACCCACTATAAAAAGTAATTTCAAAAGCAAAACCAAAAAACAGGGAAATTCTTTACAATTCCTTCAGGGTGTCTGAGGAAACATGGAAAGACCCTATCTACAATGACAGCTGGATGTGGCATAAGGCTGGACACTTGGGACTGAGAGGATTGGTGAGATTGGGTGAGCAAATGCAGACCCGTTCAAGCAATAATGCATGGCCCCCATTCCATGGCTCCCAACTCTCCAGGTTGAAGGGAATATTACTACAGCTATAACATGTACAGGAAACGTAGAGAATGCACACACTGTGAATACGAAAGGTTTCTAAAACTCAACGAATAGTCCCTCTCCTGGTGCTCCAGTTTGACTTTCCAACTGCCTTACTATCAATCTCCCAACGTGGATAGACAGGCCCTTTAACCTCCTGGTTTGCACAGGTTCCCAATTTGGCAGAGGATGGAAGGGACGAGGGAGAACCCATGAGAGAGTAGCTGTTAGGCATTTGGACGGGCACATGTCACTCTAATTTCCCGGCAGGAAGAAGAATTAACCAAAGTCTCAGCCACCCACCGGGAACCAGTATAGGACATGATCCAAAATTTTGGACTTGCGTTCAGCTCACAAAAAACGAGTTGAGAAATGGAGTTCAGGGGCACAGCAATTCACAAACTGGCAGAGTGATAAAGGACAACTATCGTCCAAAAATCTGTTGACGGAAGTCAACGAGTCGAACTTGAAAGCGAGGCAAAATAGCAGGAAACAGATTTCAAGAGGTACGTTGGAATCGCCTGTAAAGCACAGGAAGAGGGGCACAACTTGGACAAAGATGCACTTGGCCAAAAAGGGCCTATGCGTTTTCTCCTGAATATATTCAGGAGAAAACGCATACGCCCTTTTTGGCCAAGCAAGCAAGCGGGCAATGCAAATCTGCACTACAAAGGAGTATCACTTCCCACCGGTCAAAAGGGACATCCACAAAATGTGTAGAAACGAGAAAGGCAAGACAGGCCCTGGAGAACAGGGAGCCTTGTTATGCTGATGGGCGGGATGTAAATTGCCAACTGCCTCACTGGAGGAGTGCATTGTGTTCCCTAAAACAAGTAAACAACAGAGCTACAGAGCCAAGGCCACTTCCAGTCTAGGGAATATACCTTGGGAAAACTGAAAATCAATAAGAAAGAGCCACCTCCAAATTTAGGGCTGCACTGACTACAAGAACCTCAACTTGGGTACACCTTAAATATCCCAGGAAATATAAAAATGGTTCAAAACATTGTGGTACTTACGTACGATGGAATATCCCTCAGCCATGAAATCAATGTCATAAGACCAGTAGCATCAAAGTGAGTGGATTCAGGTACGATGATTCTAAGTGAAATAAGTCACACAGAAAAAGAAACTTATCATAAGATATCACTTATGATGATCCTGAAAACATGGCTACACATGAACTGAGTTAGGAAAGAGAACAGAGTCTCACATTTAGAAAACACTCTTATGCCTGCTTAAAGGGGAAGGAGAGGTGGGGTGATGCATAAAACCATAGTTTGATATAAGCACAGGGACAGTTCCAAAAACCAACTTTGGAATAGATAAGACCTACACGTTCCTCAGTGAAAGAGACTCAAAACCCCATATTTCCCGCAGAGGAATATATCGGACTAGTAAGAAACTTAAAACCTATGTATTGATATGTCTCCATAAGGGAATCAAGTGTGTCTAGAGTGGCATAAACATGGCAGCGAGAATCAGCTCAAACCCACTATAAAAAGTAATTTCAAAAGCAAAACAAACAAACAGGGAAATTCTTTACAATTCCTTCAGGGTGTCTGAGGAAACATGGAAAGACCCTATCTACAATGACAGCTGGATGTGGCATAAGGCTGGACACTTGGGACTGAGAGGATTGGTGAGATTGGGTGAGCAAATGCAGACCCGTTCAAGCAATAATGCATGGCCCCCATTCCATGGCTCCCAACTCTCCAGGTTGAAGGGAATATTACTACAGCTATAACATGTACAGGAAACGTAGAGAATGCACACACTGTGAATACGAAAGGTTTCTAAAACTCAACGAATAGTCCCTCTCCTGGTGCTCCAGTTTGACTTTCCAACTGCCTTACTATCAATCTCCCAACTTGGAGAGACAGGCCCTTTAACCTCCTGGTTTGCACAGGTTCCCAATTTGGCAGAGGATGGAAGGGACGAGGGAGAACCCATGAGAGAGTAGCTGTTAGGCATTTGGACGGGCACATGTCACTCTAATTTCCCGGCAGGAAGAAGAATTAACCAAAGTCTCAGCCACCCACCGGGAACCAGTATAGGACATGATCCAAAATTTTGGACTTGCGTTCAGCTCACAAAAAACGAGTTGAGAAATGGAGCTCAGGGGCACAGCAATTCACAAACTGGCAGAGTGATAAAGGACAACTATCGTCCAAAAATCTGTTGAGGGAAGTCAACGAGGCGGACTTGAAAGCGAGGCAAAATAGCAGGAAACAGATTTCAAGAGGTACGTTGGAATCGCCTGTAAAGCACAGGAAGAGGGGCACAACTTGGACAATGGTGCACTTGGCCAAAAAGGGCGTATGCGTTTTCTCCTGAATATATTCAGGAGAAAACGCATACGCCCTTTTTGGCCAAGCAAGCAAGCGGGCAATGCAAATCTGCACTACAAAGAAGTATCACTTCCCACCGGTCAAAAGGGACATCCACAAAATGTGTAAAAACCAGAAAGGCAAGACAGGCCCTGGAGAACAGGGAGCCTTGTTATGCTGATGGGCGGGATGTAAATTGCCAACTGCCTCACTGGAGGAGTGCACTGTGTTCCCTAAAACAAGTAAACAACAGAGCTACAGAGCCAAGGCCACTTCCAGTCTAGGGAATATACCTTGGGAAAACTGAAAATCAATAAGAAAGAGCCACCTCCAAATTTAGGGCTGCACTGACTACAAGAACCTCAACTTGGGTACACCTTAAATATCCCAGGAAATATAAAAATGGTTCAAAACATTGTGGTACTTACGTACGATGGAATATCCCTCAGCCATGAAATCAATGTCATAAGACCAGTAGCAGGAAAGTGAGTGGATTCAGGTACGATGATTCTAAGTGAAATAAGTCACACAGAAAAAGGAACTTATCATAAGATATCACTTATGAAGATCCTGTAAACATGGCTACACGTGAACTGAGTTAGGAAAGAGAACAGAGTCTCACATTTAGAAAACACTCTTATGCCTGCATAAAGGGGATGGAGAGGTGGGGTGATGCATAAAACCAGAGTTTGATATAAGCACAGGGACCGTTCCAAAAACCAACTTTGGAATAGACAAGACCTACACCTTCCTCAGTGAAAGAGACTCAAAACCCCATATTTCCCACAGAGGAATATTTCTGACTAGTAAGAATCTTAAAACCTATGTATTGATATGACTCCATAAGGGAATCAAGTGTGTCTAGAGTGGCATAAACATGGCAGCGAGAATCAGCTCAAACCCACTATAAAAAGAATTTCAAAAGCAAAACCAAAAAACAGGGAAATTCTTTACAATTCCTTCAGGTTGCCTGAGGAAACCTGGAAAGACCCTATCTACAATGACAGCTGGATGTGGCATAAGGCTGGACACTTGGGACTGAGAGGATTGGTGAGATTGGGTGAGCAAATGCAGACCCTTTCAAGCAATAATGCATGGTCCCCATTCCATGGGTCCCAACACTCCAGGTTCAAGGGAATATTATTACAGCTATAACATGTACAGGAAACGTAGAGAATGCACACACTGTGAATACGAAAGGTTTCTAAAACTCAACGAATAGTCCCTCTCCTGGTGCTCCAGTTTGACTTTCCAACTGCCTTACTATCAATCTCCCAACTTGGAGAGACAGGCCCTTTAACCTCCTGGTTTGCACAGGTTCCCAATTTGGCAGAGGATGGAAGGGACGAGGGAGAACCCATGAGAGAGTAGCTGTTAGGCATTTGGACGGGCACATGTCACTCTAATTTCCCGGCAGGAAGAAGAATTAACCAAAGTCTCAGCCACCCACCGGGAACCAGTATAGGACATGATCCAAAATTTTGAACTTGCGTTCAGCTCACAAAAAACGAGTTGAGAAATGGAGCTCAGGGGCACAGCAATTCACAAACTGGCAGAGTGATAAAGGACAACTATCGTCCAAAAATCTGTTGAGGGAAGTCAACGAGGCGGACTTGAAAGCGAGGCAAAATAGCAGGAAACAGATTTCAAACGTACATTGGAATCGCCTGTAAAGCACAGGAAGAGGGGCACAACTTGGACAATGGTGCACTTGGCCAAAAAGGGCGTATGCGTTTTCTCCTGAATATATTCAGGAGAAAACGCATACGCCCTTTTTGGCCAAGCAAGCAAGCGGGCAATGCAAATCTGCACTACAAAGAAGAATCACTTCCCACCGGTCAAAAGGGACATCCACAAAATGTGTAAAAACCAGAAAGGCAAGACAGGCCCTGGAGAACAGGGAGCCTTGTTATGCTGATGGGCGGGATGTAAATTGCCAACTGCCTCACTGGAGGAGTGCACTGTGTTCCCTAAAACAAGTAAACAACAGAGCTACAGAGCCAAGGCCACTTCCAGTCTAGGGAATATACCTTGGGAAAACTGAAAATCAATAAGAAAGAGCCACCTCCAAATTTAGGGCTGCACTGACTACAAGAACCTCAACTTGGGTACACCTTAAATATCCCAGGAAATATAAAAATGGTTCAAAACATTGTGGTACTTACGTACGATGGAATATCCCTCAGCCATGAAATCAATGTCATAAGACCAGTAGCAGCAAAGTGAGTGGATTCAGGTACGATGATTCTAAGTGAAATAAGTCACACAGAAAAAGGAACTTATCATAAGATATCACTTATGAAGATCCTGTAAACATGGCTACACGTGAACTGAGTTAGGAAAGAGAACAGAGTCTCACATTTAGAAAACACTCTTATGCCTGCATAAAGGGGATGGAGAGGTGGGGTGATGCATAAAACCAGAGTTTGATATAAGCACAGGGACCGTTCCAAAAACCAACTTTGGAATAGACAAGACCTACACCTTCCTCAGTGAAAGAGACTCAAAACCCCATATTTCCCGCAGAGGAATATATCTGACTAGTAAGAATCTTAAAACCTATGTATTGATATGACTCCATAAGGGAATCAAGTGTGTCTAGAGTGGCATAAACATGGCAGCGAGAATCAGCTCAAACCCACTATAAAAAGGAATTTCAAAAGCAAAACCAAAAAACAGGGAAATTCTTTCCAATTCCTTCAGGGTGTCTGAGGAAACCTGGAAAGACCCTATCTACAATGACAGCTGGATGTGGCATAAGGCTGGACACTTGGGACTGAGAGGATTGGTGAGATTGGGTGAGCAAATGCAGACCCTTTCAAGCAATAATGCATGGCCCCCATTCCATGGGTGCCAACTCTTCAGGTTCAAGGGAATATTACTACAGCTCTAACATGTACAGGAAACCTAGAGAATGGACACACTGTGAATACGAAAGGTTTCTAAAACTCAACGAATAGTCCCTCTCCTGGTGCTCCAGTTTGACTTTCCAACTGCCTTACTATCAATCTCCCAACTTGGAGAGACAGGCCCTTTAACCTCCTGGTTTGCACAGGTTCCCAATTTGGCAGAGGATGGAAGGGACGAGGGAGAACCCATGAGAGAGTAGCTGTTAGGCATTTGGACGGGCACATGTCACTCTAATTTCCCGGCAGGAAGAATTAACCAAAGTCTCAGCCACCCACCGGGAACCAGTATAGGACATGATCCAAAATTTTGGACTTGCGTTCAGCTCACAAAAAACGAGTTGAGAAATGGAGCTCAGGGGCACAGCAATTCACAAACTGGCAGAGTGATAAAGGACAACTATCGTCCAAAAATCTGTTGAGGGAAGTCAACGAGGCGGACTTGAAAGCGAGGCAAAATAGCAGGAAACAGATTTCAAGAGGTACGTTGGAATCGCCTGTAAAGCACAGGAAGAGGGGCACAACTTGGAAAATGGTGCACTTGGCCAAAAAGGGCGTATGCGTTTTCTCCTGAATATATTCAGGAGAAAACGCATACGCCCTTTTTGGCCAAGCAAGCAAGCGGGCAATGCAAATCTGCACTACAAAGAAGTATCACTTCCCACCGGTCAAAAGGGACATCCACAAAATGTGTAAAAACCAGAAAGGTAAGACAGGCCCTGGAGAACAGGGAGCCTTGTTATGCTGATGGGCGGGATGTAAATTGCCAACTGCCTCACTGGAGGAGTGCACTGTGTTCCCTAAAACAAATAAACAACAGAGCTACAGAGCCAAGGCCACTTCCAGTCTAGGGAATATACCTTGGGAAAACTGAAAATCAATAAGAAAGAGCCACCTCCAAATTTAGGGCTGCACTGACTACAAGAACCTCAACTTGGGTACACCTTAAATATCCCAGGAAATATAAAAATGGTTCAAAACATTGTGGTACTTACGTACGATGGAATATCCCTCAGCCATGAAATCAATGTCATAAGACCAGTACCAGCAAAGTGAGTGGATTCAGGTACGATGATTCTAAGTGAAATAAGTCACACAGAAAAAGAAACTTATCATAAGATATCACTTATGATGATCCTGAAAACATGGCTACACATGAACTGAGTTAGGAAAGAGAACAGAGTCTCACATTTAGAAAACACTCTTATGCCTGCTTAAAGGGGAAGCAGAGGTGGGGTGATGCATAAAACCAGAGTTTGATATAAGCACAGGGACAGTTCCAAAAACCAACTTTGGAATAGATAAGACCTACACGTTCCTCAGTGAAAGAGACTCAAAACCCCATATTTCCCGCAGAGGAATATATCGGACTAGTAAGAAACTTAAAACCTATGTATTGATATGTCTCCATAAGGGAATCAAGTGTGTCTAGAGTGGCATAAACATGGCAGCGAGAATCAGCTCAAACCCACTATAAAAAGTAATTTCAAAAGCAAAACAAACAAACAGGGAAATTCTTTACAATTCCTTCAGGGTGTCTGAGGAAACATGGAAAGACCCTATCTACAATGACAGCTGGATGTGGCATAAGGCTGGACACTTGGGACTGAGAGGATTGGTGAGATTGGGTGAGCAAATGCAGACCCGTTCAAGCAATAATGCATGGCCCCCATTCCATGGCTCCCAACTCTCCAGGTTGAAGGGAATATTACTACAGCTATAACATGTACAGGAAACGTAGAGAATGCACACACTGTGAATACGAAAGGTTTCTAAAACTCAACGAATAGTCCCTCTCCTGGTGCTCCAGTTTGACTTTCCAACTGCCTTACTATCAATCTCCCAACTTGGAGAGACAGGCCCTTTAACCTCCTGGTTTGCACAGGTTCCCAATTTGGCAGAGGATGGAAGGGACGAGGGAGAACCCATGAGAGAGTAGCTGTTAGGCATTTGGACGGGCACATGTCACTCTAATTTCCCGGCAGGAAGAAGAATTAACCAAATTCTCAGCCACCCACCGGGAACCAGTATAGGACATGATCCAAAATTTTGGACTTGCGTTCAGCTCAGAAAAAACGAGTTGAGAAATGGAGCTCAGGGGCACAGCAATTCACAAACTGGCAGAGTGATAAAGGACAACTATCGTCCAAAAATCTGTTGAGGGAAGTCAACGAGGCGGACTTGAAAGCGAGGCAAAATAGCAGGAAACAGATTTCAAGAGGTACGTTGGAATCGCCTGTAAAGCACAGGAAGAGGGGCACAACTTGGACAATGGTGCACTTGGCCAAAAAGGGCGTATGCGTTTTCTCCTGAATATATTCAGGAGAAAACGCATAGGCCCTTTTTGGCCAAGCAAGCAAGCGGGCAATGCAAATCTGCACTACAAAGAAGTATCACTTCCCACCGGTCAAAAGGGACATCCACAAAATGTGTAAAAACCAGAAAGGCAAGACAGGCCCTGGAGAACAGGGAGCCTTGTTATGCTGATGGGCGGGATGTAAATTGCCAACTGCCTCACTGGAGGAGTGCACTGTGTTCCCTAAAACAAGTAAACAACAGAGCTACAGAGCCAAGGCCACTTCCAGTCTAGGGAATATACCTTGGGAAAACTGAAAATCAATAAGAAAGAGCCACCTCCAAATTTAGGGCTGCACTGACTACAAGAACCTCAACTTGGGTACACCTTAAATATCCCAGGAAATATAAAAATGGTTCAAAACATTGTGGTACTTACGTACGATGGAATATCCCTCAGCCATGAAATCAATGTCATAAGACCAGTAGCAGCAAAGTGAGTGGATTCAGGTACGATGATTCTAAGTGAAATAAGTCACACAGAAAAAGGAACTTATCATAAGATATCACTTATGAAGATCCTGTAAACATGGCTACACGTGAACTGAGTTAGGAAAGAGAACAGAGTCTCACATTTAGAAAACACTCTTATGCCTGCATAAAGGGGATGGAGAGGTGGGGTGATGCATAAAACCAGAGTTTGATATAAGCACAGGGACCGTTCCAAAAACCAACTTTGGAATAGACAAGACCTACACCTTCCTCAGTGAAAGAGACTCAAAACCCCATATTTCCCACAGAGGAATATATCTGACTAGTAAGAATCTTAAAACCTATGTATTGATATGACTCCATAAGGGAATCAAGTGTGTCTAGAGTGGCATAAACATGGCAGCGAGAATCAGCTCAAACCCACTATAAAAAGGAATTTTAAAAGCAAAACCAAAAAACAGGGAAATTCTTTCCAATTCCTTCAGGGTGTCTGAGGAAACCTGGAAAGACCCTATCTACAATGACAGCTGGATGTGGCATAAGGCTGGACACTTGAGACTGAGAGGATTGGTGAGATTGGGTGAGCAAATGCAGACCATTTCAAGCAATAATGCATGGCCCCCATTCCATGGGTCCCAACTCTCCAGCTTCAAGGGAATATTACTACAGCTATAACATGTACAGGAAACCTAGAGAATGGACACACTGTGAATACGAAAGGTTTCTAAAACTCAACGAATAGTCCCTCTCCTGGTGCTCCAGTTTGACTTTCCAACTGCCTTACTATCAATCTCCCAACGTGGAGAGACAGGCCCTTTAACCTCCTGGTTTGCACAGGTTCCCAATTTGGCAGAGGATGGAAGGGACGAGGGAGAACCCATGAGAGAGTAGCTGTTAGGCATTTGGACGGGCACATGTCACTCTAATTTCCCGGCAGGAAGAAGAATTAACCAAAGTCTCAGTCACCCACCGGGAACCAGTATAGGACATGATCCAAAATTTTGGACTTGCGTTCAGCTCACAAAAAACGAGTTGAGAAATGGAGCTCAGGGGCACAGCAATTCACAAACTGGCAGAGTGATAAAGGACAACTATCGTCCAAAAATCTGTTGAGGGAAGTTAACGAGGCGGACTTGAAAGCGAGGCAAAATAGCAGGAAAGAGATTTCAAACGTACATTGGAATCGCCTGTAAAGCACAGGAAGAGGGGCACAACTTGGACAATGGTGCACTTGGCCAAAAAGGGCGTATGCGTTTTCTCCTGAATATATTCAGGAGAAAACGCATACGCCCTTTTTGGCCAAGCAAGCAAGCGGGCAATGCAAATCTGCACTACAAAGAAGAATCACTTCCCACCGGTCAAAAGGGACATCCACAAAATGTGTAAAAACCAGAAAGGCAAGACAGGCCCTGGAGAACAGGGAGCCTTGTTATGCTGATGGGCGGGATGTAAATTGCCAACTGCCTCACTGGAGGAGTGCACTGTGTTCCCTAAAACAAGTAAACAACAGAGCTACAGAGCCAAGGCCACTTCCAGTCTAGGGAATATACCTTGGGAAAACTGAAAATCAATAAGAAAGAGCCACCTCCAAATTTAGGGCTGCACTGACTACAAGAACCTCAACTTGGGTACACCTTAAATATCCCAGGAAATATAAAAATGGTTCAAAACATTGTGGTACTTACGTACGATGGAATATCCCTCAGCCATGAAATCAATGTCATAAGACCAGTAGCAGGAAAGTGAGTGGATTCAGGTACGATGATTCTAAGTGAAATAAGTCACACAGAAAAAGGAACTTATCATAAGATATCACTTATGAAGATCCTGTAAACATGGCTACACGTGAACTGAGTTAGGAAAGAGAACAGAGTCTCACATTTAGAAAACACTCTTATGCCTGCATAAAGGGGATGGAGAGGTGGGGTGATGCATAAAACCAGAGTTTGATATAAGCACAGGGACCGTTCCAAAAACCAACTTTGGAATAGACAAGACCTACACCTTCCTCAGTGAAAGAGACTCAAAACCCCATATTTCCCGCAGAGGAATATATCTGACTAGTAAGAATCTTAAAACCTATGTATTGATATGACTCCATAAGGGAATCAAGTGTGTCTAGAGTGGCATAAACATGGCAGCGAGAATCAGCTCAAACCCACTATAAAAAGGAATTTCAAAAGCAAAACCAAAAAACAGGGAAATTCTTTCCAATTCCTTCAGGGTGTCTGAGGAAACCTGGAAAGACCCTATCTACAATGACAGCTGGATGTGGCATAAGGCTGGACACTTGGGACTGAGAGGATTGGTGAGATTGGGTGAGCAAATGCAGACCGTTTCAAGCAATAATGCATGGCCCCCATTCCATGGGTGCCAACTCTTCAGGTTCAAGGGAATATTACTACAGCTCTAACATGTACAGGAAACCTAGAGAATGGACACACTGTGAATACGAAAGGTTTCTAAAACTCAACGAATAGTCCCTCTCCTGGTGCTCCAGTTTGACTTTCCAACTGCCTTACTATCAATCTCCCAACTTGGAGAGACAGGCCCTTTAACCTCCTGGTTTGCACAGGTTCCCAATTTGGCAGAGGATGGAAGGGACGAGGGAGAACCCATGAGAGAGTAGCTGTTAGGCATTTGGACGGGCACATGTCACTCTAATTTCCCGGCAGGAAGAATTAACCAAAGTCTCAGCCACCCACCGGGAACCAGTATAGGACATGATCCAAAATTTTGGACTTGCGTTCAGCTCACAAAAAACGAGTTGAGAAATGGAGCTCAGGGGCACAGCAATTCACAAACTGGCAGAGTGATAAAGGACAACTATCGTCCAAAAATCTGTTGAGGGAAGTCAACGAGGCGGACTTGAAAGCGAGGCAAAATAGCAGGAAACAGATTTCAAGAGGTACGTTGGAATCGCCTGTAAAGCACAGGAAGAGGGGCACAACTTGGAAAATGGTGCACTTGGCCAAAAAGGGCGTATGCGTTTTCTCCTGAATATATTCAGGAGAAAACGCATACACCCTTTTTGGCCAAGCAAGCAAGCGGGCAATGCAAATCTGCACTACAAAGAAGTATCACTTCCCACCGGTCAAAAGGGACATCCACAAAATGTGTAAAAACCAGAAAGGCAAGACAGGCCCTGGAGAACAGGGAGCCTTGTTATGCTGATGGGCGGGATGTAAATTGCCAACTGCCTCACTGGAGGAGTGCACTGTGTTCCCTAAAACAAATAAACAACAGAGCTACAGAGCCAAGGCCACTTCCAGTCTAGGGAATATACCTTGGGAAAACTGAAAATCAATAAGAAAGAGCCACCTCCAAATTTAGGGCTGCACTGACTACAAGAACCTCAACTTGGGTACACCTTAAATATCCCAGGAAATATAAAAATGGTTCAAAACATTGTGGTACTTACGTACGATGGAATATCCCTCAGCCATGAAATCAATGTCATAAGACCAGTAGCAGCAAAGTGAGTGGATTCAGGTACGATGATTCTAAGTGAAATAAGTCACACAGAAAAAGGAACTTATCATAAGATATCACTTATGAAGATCCTGTAAACATGGCTACACGTGAACTGAGTTAGGAAAGAGAACAGAGTCTCACATTTAGAAAACACTCTTATGCCTGCATAAAGGGGATGGAGAGGTGGGGTGATGCATAAAACCAGAGTTTGATATAAGCACAGGGACCGTTCCAAAAACCAACTTTGGAATAGACAAGACCTACACCTTCCTCAGTGAAAGAGACTCAAAACCCCATATTTCCCGCAGAGGAATATATCTGACTAGTAAGAATCTTAAAACCTATGTATTGATATGACTCCATAAGGGAATCAAGTGTGTCTAGAGTGGCATAAACATGGCAGCGAGAATCAGCTCAAACCCACTATAAAAAGGAATTTCAAAAGCAAAACCAAAAAACAGGGAAATTCTTTACAATTCCTTCAGGGTGTCTGAGGAAACCTGGAAAGACCCTATCTACAATGACAGCTGTATGTGGCATAAGGCTGGACACTTGGGACTGAGAGGATTGGTGAGATTGGGTGAGCAAATGCAGACCCTTTCAAGCAATAATGCATGGCCCCCATTCCATGGGTGCCAACTCTCCAGGTTCAAGGGAATATTACTACAGCTATAACATGTACAGGAAACCTAGAGAATGGACACACTGTGAATACGAAAGGTTTCTAAAACTCAACGAATAGTCCCTCTCCTGGTGCTCCAGTTTGACTTTCCAACTGCCTTACTATCAATCTCCCAACTTGGAGAGACAGGCCCTTTAACCTCCTGGTTTGCACAGGTTCCCAATTTGGCAGAGGATGGAAGGGACGAGGGAGAACCCATGAGAGAGTAGCTGTTAGGCATTTGGACGGGCACATGTCACTCTAATTTCCCGGCAGGAAGAATTAACCAAAGTCTCAGCCACCCACCGGGAACCAGTATAGGACATGATCCAAAATTTTGGACTTGCGTTCAGCTCACAAAAAACGAGTTGAGAAATGGAGCTCAGGGGCACAGTAATTCACAAACTGGCAGAGTGATAAAGGACAACTATCGTCCAAAAATCTGTTGAGGGAAGTCAACGAGGCGGACTTGAAAGCGAGGCAAAATAGCAGGAAACAGATTTCAAGAGGTAAGTTGGAATCGCCTGTAAAGCACAGGAAGAGGGGCACAACATGGAAAATGGTGCACTTGGCCAAAAAGGGCGTATGCGTTTTCTCCTGAATATATTCAGGAGAAAACGCATACACCCTTTTTGGCCAAGCAAGCAAGCGGGCAATGCAAATCTGCACTACAAAGAAGTATCACTTCCCACCGGTCAAAAGGGACATCCACAAAATGTGTAAAAACCAGAAAGGCAAGACAGGCCCTGGAGAACAGGGAGCCTTGTTATGCTGATGGGCGGGATGTAAATTGCCAACTGCCTCACTGGAGGAGTGCACTGTGTTCCCTAAAACAAATAAACAACAGAGCTACAGAGCCAAGGCCACTTCCAGTCTAGGGAATATACCTTGGGAAAACTGAAAATCAATAAGAAAGAGCCACCTCCAAATTTAGGGCTGCACTGACTACAAGAACCTCAACTTGGGTACACCTTAAATATCCCAGGAAATATAAAAATGGTTCAAAACATTGTGGTACTTACGTACGATGGAATATCCCTCAGCCATGAAATCAATGTCATAAGACCAGTAGCAGCAAAGTGAGTGGATTCAGGTACGATGATTCTAAGTGAAATAAGTCACACAGAAAAAGGAACTTATCATAAGATATCACTTATGAAGATCCTGTAAACATGGCTACACGTGAACTGAGTTAGGAAAGAGAACAGAGTCTCACATTTAGAAAACACTCTTATGCCTGCATAAAGGGGATGGAGAGGTGGGGTGATGCATAAAACCAGAGTTTGATATAAGCACAGGGACCGTTCCAAAAACCAACTTTGGAATAGACAAGACCTACACCTTCCTCAGTGAAAGAGACTCAAAACCCCATATTTCCCGCAGAGGAATATATCTGACTAGTAAGAATCTTAAAACCTATGTATTGATATGACTCCATAAGGGAATCAAGTGTGTCTAGAGTGGCATAAACATGGCAGCGAGAATCAGCTCAAACCCACTATAAAAAGGAATTTCAAAAGCAAAACCAAAAAACAGGGAAATTCTTTACAATTCCTTCAGGGTGTCTGAGGAAACCTGGAAAGACCCTATCTACAATGACAGCTGTATGTGGCATAAGGCTGGACACTTGGGACTGAGAGGATTGGTGAGATTGGGTGAGCAAATGCAGACCCTTTCAAGCAATAATGCATGGCCCCCATTCCATGGGTCCCAACTCTCCAGGTTCAAGGGAATATTACTACAGCTATAACATGTACAGGAAACCTAGAGAATGGACACACTGTGAATACGAAAGGTTTCTAAAACTCAACGAATAGTCCCTCTCCTGGTGCTCCAGTTTGACTTTCCAACTGCCTTACTATCAATCTCCCAACTTGGAGAGACAGGCCCTTTAACCTCCTGGTTTGCACAGGTTCCCAATTTGGCAGAGGATGGAAGGGACGAGGGAGAACCCATGAGAGAGTAGCTGTTAGGCATTTGGACGGGCACATGTCACTCTAATTTCCCGGCAGGAAGAAGAATTAACCAAAGTCTCAGCCACCCACCGGGAACCAGTATAGGACATGATCCAAAATTTTGGACTTGCGTTCAGCTCACAAAAAACGAGTTGAGAAATGGAGCTCAGGGGCACAGCAATTCACAAACTGGCAGAGTGATAAAGGACAACTATCGTCCAAAAATCTGTTGAGGGAAGTCAACGAGGCGGACTTGAAAGCGAGGCAAAATAGCAGGAAACAGATTTCAAAGGTACATTGGAATCGCCTGTAAAGCACAGGAAGAGGGGCACAACTTGGACAATGGTGCACTTGGCCAAAAAGGGCGTATGCGTTTTCTCCTGAATATATTCAGGAGAAAACGCATACGCCCTTTTTGGCCAAGCAAGCAAGCGGGCAATGCAAATCTGCACTACAAAGAAGTATCACTTCCCACCGGTCAAAAGGGACATCCACAAAATGTGTAAAAACCAGAAAGGCAAGACAGGCCCTGGAGAACAGGGAGCCTTGTTATGCTGATGGGCGGGATGTAAATTGCCAACTGCCTCACTGGAGGAGTGCATTGTGTTCCCTAAGACAAGTAAACAACAGAGCTACAGAGCCAAGGCCACTTCCAGTCTAAGGAATATACCTTGGGAAAACTGAAAATCAATAAGAAAGAGCCACCTCCAAATTTAGGGATGAACTGACTACAAGAACCTCAACTTGGGTACACCTTAAATATCCCAGGAAATATAAAAATGGTTCAAAACATTGTGGTACTTACGTACGATGGAATATCCCTCAGCCATGAAATCAATGTCATAAGACCCGTAGCATCAAAGTGAGTGGATTCAGGTACGATGATTCTAAGTGAAATAAGTCACACAGAAAAAGAAACTTATCATAAGATATCACTTATGATGATCCTGAAAACATGGCTACACATGAACTGAGTTAGGAAAGAGAACAGAGACTCACATTTAGAAAACACTCTTATGCCTGCTTAAAGGGGAAGGAGAGTTGGGGTGATGCATAAAACCAGAGTTTGATATAAGCACAGGGACCGTTCCAAAAACAAACTTTGGAATAGACAAGACCTACACGTTCCTCAGTGAAAGAGACTCAAAACCCCATATTTCCCGCAGAGGAATATATCGGACTAGTAAGAATCTTAAAACCTATGTATTGATATGTCTCCATAAGGGAATCAAGTGTGTCTAGAGTGGCATAAACATGGCAGCGAGAATCAGCTCAAACCCACTATAAAAAGTAATTTCAAAAGCAAAACAAAAAAACAGGGAAATTCTTTACAATTCCTTCAGGGTGTCTGAGGAAACCTGGAAAGACCCTATCTACAATGACAGCTGGATGTGGCATAAGGCTGGACACTTGGGACTGAGAGGATTGGTGAGATTGGGTGAGCAAATGCAGACCCGTTCAAGCAATAATGCATGGCCCCCATTCCATGGCTCCCAACTCTCCAGGTTGAGGGGAATATTACTACAGCTATAACATGTACAGGAAACGTAGAGAATGCACACACTGTGAATACGAAAGGTTTCTAAAACTCAACGAATAGTCCCTCTCCTGGTGCTCCAGTTTGACTTTCCAACTGCCTTACTATCAACCTCCCAACTTGGAGAGACAGGCCCTTTAACCTCCTGGTTTGCATAGGTTCCCAATTTGGCAGAGGATGGAAGGGACGAGGGAGAACCCATGAGAGAGTAGCTGTTAGGCATTTGGACGGGCACATGTCACTCTAATTTCCCGGCAGGAAGAAGAATTAACCAAAGTCTCAGCCACCCACCGGGAACCAGTATAGGACATGATCCAAAATTTTGGACTTGCGTTCAGCTCACAAAAAACGAGTTGAGAAATGGAATTCAGGGGCACAGCAATTCACAAACTGGCAGAGTGATAAAGGACAACTATCGTCCAAAAATCTGTTGAGGGAAGTCAACGAGTCGCACTTGAAAGCGAGGCAAAATAGCAGGAAACAGATTTCAAGAGGTACGTTGGAATCGCCTGTAAAGCACAGGAAGAGGGGCACAACTTGGACAATGGTGCACTTGGCCAAAAAGGGCGTATGCGTTTTCTCCTGAATATATTCAGGAGAAAACGCATACGCCCTTTTTGGCCAAGCAAGCAAGCGGGCAATGCAAATCTGCACTACAAAGGAGTATCACTTCCCACCGGTCAAAAGGGACATCCACAAAATGTGTAGAAACCAGAAAGGCAAGACAGGCCCTGGAGAACAGGGAGCCTTGTTATGCTGATGGGCGGGATGTAAATTGCCAACTGCCTCACTGGAGGAGTGCATTGTGTTCCCTAAAACAAGTAAACAACAGAGCTACAGAGCCAAGGCCACTTCCTGTCTAGGGAATATACCTTGGGAAAACTGAAAATCAATAAGAAAGAGCCACCTCCAAATTTAGGGCTGCACTGACTACAAGAACCTCAACTTGGGTACACCTTAAATATCCCAGGAAATATAAAAATGGTTCAAAACATGGTGGTACTTACGTACGATGGAATATCCCTCAGCCATGAAATCAATGTCATAAGACCAGTAGCAGCAAAGTGAGTGGATTCAGGTACGATGATTCTAAGTGAAAGAAGTCACACAGAAAAAGGAACTTATCATAAGATATCACTTATGAAGATCCTGTAAACATGGCTACACGTGAACTGAGTTAGGAAAGAGAACAGAGTCTCACATTTAGAAAACACTCTTATGCCTGCATAAAGGGGATGGAGAGGTGGGGTGATGCATAAAACCAGAGTTTGATATAAGCACAGGGACCGTTCCAAAAACCAACTTTGGAATAGACAAGACCTACACCTTCCTCAGTGAAAGAGACTCAAAACCCCATATTTCCCGCAGAGGAATATATCTGACTAGTAAGAATCTTAAAACCTATGTATTGATATGACTCCATAAGGGAATCAAGTGTGTCTAGAGTGGCATAAACATGGCAGCGAGAATCAGCTCAAACTCACTATAAAAAGGAATTTCAAAAGCAAAACCAAAAAACAGGGAAATTCTTTCCAATTCCTTCAGGGTGTCTGAGGAAACCTGGAAAGACCATATCTACAATGACAGCTGGATGTGGCATAAGGCTGGACACTTGGGACTGAGAGGATTGGTGAGATTGGGTGAGCAAATGCAGACCCTTTCAAGCAATAATGCATGGCCCCCATTCCATGGGTCCCAACTCTCCAGGTCCAAGGGAATATTACTACAGCTATAACATGTACAGGAAACCTAGAGAATGGACACACTGTGAATACGAAAGTTTTCTAAAACTCAACGAATAGTCCCTCTCCTGGTGCTCCAGTTTGACTTTCCAACTGCCTTACTATCTATCTCCCAACGTGGAGAGACAGGCCCTTTAACCTCCTGGTTTGCACAGGTTCCCAATTTGGCAGAGGATGGAAGGGACGAGGGAGAACCCATGAGAGAGTAGCTGTTAGACATTTGGACGGGCACATGTCACTCTAATTTCCCGGCAGGAAGAAGAATTAACCAAAGTCTCAGCCACCCACCGGGAACCAGTATAGGACATGATCCAAAATTTTGGACTTGCGTTCAGCTCACAAAAAACGAGTTGAGAAATGGAGCTCAGGGGCACAGCAATTCACAAACTGGCAGAGTGATAAAGGACAACTATCGTCCAAAAATCTGTTGAGGGAAGTCAACGAGGTGGAATTGAAAACGAGGCAAAATAGCAGGAAACAGATTTCAAGAGGTATCTTGGAATCGCCTGTAAAGCACAGGAAGAGGGGCACAACTTGGACAATGATGCACTTGGCCAAAAAGGACGTATGCGTTTTCTCCTGAATATATTCAGGAGAAAACGCATACGCCCTTTTTGGCCAAGCAAGCAAGCGGGCAATGCAAATCTGCACTACAAAGAAGTATCACTTCCCACCGGTCAAAAGGGACATCCACAAAATGTGTAAAAACCAGAAAGGCAAGACAGGCCCTGGAGAACAGGGAGCCTTGTTATGCTGATGGGCGGGATGTAAATTGCCAACTGCCTCACTGGAGGAGTGCATTGTGTTCCCTAAAACAAGTAAACAACAGAGCTACAGAGCCAAGGCCACTTCCAGTGTAGGGAATATACCTTGGGAAAACTGAAAATCAATAAGAAAGAGCCACCTCCAAATTTAGGGCTGCACTGACTACAAGAACCTCAACTTGGGTACACCTTAAATATCCCAGGAAATATAAAAATGGTTCAAACCATTGTGGTACTTACGTACGATGGAATATCCCTCAGCCATGAAATCAATGTCATAAGACCAGTAGCAGCAAAGTGAGTGGATTCAGGTACGATGATTCTAAGTGAAATAAGTCACACAGAAAAAGGAACTTATCATAAGATATCACTTATGAAGATCCTGTAAACATGGCTACACGTGAACTGAGTTAGGAAAGAGAACAGAGTCTCACATTTAGAAAACACTCTTATGCCTGCATAAAGGGGATGGAGAGGTGGGGTGATGCATAAAACCAGAGTTTGATATAACCACAGGGACCGTTGCAAAAACCAACCTTGGAATAGACAAGACCTACACCTTCCTCAGTGAAAAGACTCAAAACCCCATATTTCCCGCAGAGGAATATATCTGACTAGTAAGAATCTTAAAACCTATGTATTGATATGACTCCATAAGGGAATCAAGTGTGTCTAGAGTGGCATAAACATGGCAGCGAGAATCAGCTCAAACCCACTATAAAAAGGAATTTCAAAAGCAAAACCAAAAAACAGGGAAATTCTTTCCAATTCCTTCAGGGTGTCTGAGGAAACCTGGAAAGACCCTATCTACAATGACAGCTGGATGTGGCATAAGGCTGGACACTTGAGACTGAGAGGATTGGTGAGATTGGGTGAGCAAATGCAGACCATTTCAAGCAATAATGCATGGCCCCCATTCCATGGGTCCCAACTCTCCAGCTTCAAGGGAATATTACTACAGCTATAACATGTACAGGAAACCTAGAGAATGGACACACTGTGAATACGAAAGGTTTCTAAAACTCAACGAATAGTCCCTCTCCTGGTGCTCCAGTTTGACTTTCCAACTGCCTTACTATCAATCTCCCAACTTGGAGAGACAGGCCCTTTAACCTCCTGGTTTGCACAGGTTCCCAATTTGGCAGAGGATGGAAGGGACGAGGGAGAACCCATGAGAGAGTAGCTGTTAGGCATTTGGAAGGGCACATGTCACTCTAATTTCCCGGCAGGAAGAAGAATTAACCAAAGTCTCAGCCACCCACCGGGAACCAGTATAGGACATGATCCAAAATTTTGGACTTGCGTTCAGCTCACAAAAAACGAGTTGAGAAATGGAGCTCAGGGGCACAGCAATTCACAAACTGGCAGAGTGATAAAGGACAACTATCGTCCAAAAATCTGTTGAGGGAAGTCAACGAGGCGGACTTGAAAGCGAGGCAAAATAGCAGGAAACAGATTTCAAGAGGTACGTTGGAATCGCCTGTAAAGCACAGGAAGAGGGGCACAACTTGGACAATGGTGCACTTGGCCAAAAAGGGCGTATGCGTTTTCTCCTGAATATATTCAGGAGAAAATGCATACGTCCATTTTGGCCAAGCAAGCAAGCGGGCAATGCAAATCTGCACTACAAAGAAGTATCACTTCCCACCGGTCAAAAGGGACATCCACAAAATGTGTAAAAACCAGAAAGGCAAGACAGGCCCTGGAGAACAGGGAGCATTGTTATGCTGATGGGCGGGATGTAAATTGCCAACTGCCTCACTGGAGGAGTGCATTGTGTTCCCTAAAACAAGTAAACAACAGAGCTACAGAGCCAAGGCCACTTCCAGTCTAGGGAATATACCTTGGGAAAACTGAAAATCAATAAGAAAGAGCCACCTCCAAATTTAGGGCTGCACTGACTACAAGAACCTCAACTTGGGTACACCTTAAATATCCCAGGAAATATAAAAATGGTTCAAAACATGGTGGTACTTACGTACGATGGAATATCCCTCAGCCATGAAATCAATGTCATAAGACCAGTAGCAGCAAAGTGAGTGGATTCAGGTACGATGATTCTAATTGAAATATGTCACACAGAAAAAGGAACTTATCATAAGATATCACTTATGAAGATCCTGTAAACATGGCTACACGTGAACTGAGTTAGGAAAGAGAACAGAGTCTCACATTTAGAAAACACTCTTATGCCTGCATAAAGGGGATGGAGAGGTGGGGTGATGCATAAAACCAGAGTTTGATATAAGCACAGGGACCGTTCCAAAAACCAACCTTGGAATAGACAAGACCTACACCTTCCTCAGTGAAAGAGACTCAAAACCCCATATTTCCCGCAGAGGAATATATCTGACTAGTAAGAATCTTAAAACCTATGTATTGATATGACTCCATAAGGGAATCAAGTGTGTCTAGAGTGGCATAAACATGGCAGCGAGAATCAGCTCAAACCCACTATAAAAAGGAATTTCAAAAGCAAAACCAAAAAACAGGGAAATTCTTTACAATTCCTTCAGGGTGTCTGAGGAAACCTGGAAAGACCCTATCTACAATGACAGCTGGATGTGGCATAAGGCTGGACACTTGGGACTGAGAGGATTGGTGAGATTGGGTGAGCAAATGCAGACCCTTTCAAGCAATAATGCATGGCCCCCATTCCATGGGTCCCAACTCTCCAGGTTCAAGGGAATATTACTACAGCTATAACATGTACAGGAAACCTAGAGAATGGACACACTGTGAATACGAAAGTTTTCTAAAACTCAACGAATAGTCCCTCTCCTGATGCTCCAGTTTGACTTTCCAACTGCCTTACTATCAATCTCCCAACGTGGAGAGACAGGCCCTTTAACCTCCTGGTTTGCACAGGTTCCCAATTTGGCAGAGGATGGAAGGGACGAGGGAGAACCCATGAGAGAGTAGCTGTTAGACATTTGGACGGGCACATGTCACTCTAATTTCCCGGCAGGAAGAAGAATTAACCAAAGTCTCAGCCACCCACCGGGAACCAGTATAGGACATGATCCAAAATTTTGGACTTGCGTTCAGCTCACAAAAAACGAGTTGAGAAATGGAGCTCAGGGGCACAGCAATTCACAAACTGGCAGAGTGATAAAGGACAACTATCGTCCAAAAATCTGATGAGGGAAGTCAACGAGGTGGACTTGAAAACGAGGCAAAATAGCAGGAAACAGATTTCAAGAGGTATCTTGGAATCGCCTGTAAAGCACAGGAAGAGGGGCACAACTTGGACAATGATGCACTTGGCCAAAAAGGACGTATGCGTTTTCTCCTGAATATATTCCGGAGAAAACGCATAGGCCCTTTTTGGCCAAGCAAGCAAGCGGGCAATGCAAATCTGCACTACAAAGAAGTATCACTTCCCACCGGTCAAAAGGGACATCCACAAAATGTGTATAAACCAGAAAGGCAAGACAGGCCCTGGAGAACAGGGAGCCTTGTTATGCTGATGGGCGGGATGTAAATTGCCAACTGCCTCACTGGAGGAGTGCATTGTGTTCCCTAAAACAAGTAAACAACAGAGCTACAGAGCCAAGGCCACTTCCAGTCTAGGGAATATACCTTGGGAAAACTGAAAATCAATAAGAAAGAGCCACCTCCAAATTTAGGGCTGCACTGACTACAAGAACCTCAACTTGGGTACACCTTAAATATCCCAGGAAATATAAAAATGGTTCAAAACATTGTGGTACTTACGTACGATGGAATATCCCTCAGCCATGAAATCAATGTCATAAGACCAGTAGCAGCAAAGTGAGTGGATTCAGGTACGATGATTCTAAGTGAAATAAGTCACACAGAAAAAGGAACTTATCATAAGATATCACTTATGAAGATCCTGTAAACATGGCTACACGTGAACTGAGTTAGGAAAGAGAACAGAGTCTCACATTTAGAAAACACTCTTATGCCTGCATAAAGGGGATGGAGAGGTGGGGTGATGCATAAAACCAGAGTTTGATATAACCACAGGGACCGTTCCAAAAACCAACCTTGGAATAGACAAGACCTACACCTTCCTCAGTGAAAGAGACTCAAAACCCCATATTTCCCGCAGAGGAATATATCTGACTAGTAAGAATCTTAAAACCTATGTATTGATATGACTCCATAAGGGAATCAAGTGTGTCTAGAGTGGCATAAACATGGCAGCGAGAATCAGCTCAAACCCACTATAAAAAGGAATTTCAAAAGCAAAACCAAAAAACAGGGAAATTCTTTCCAATTCCTTCAGGGTGTCTGAGGAAACCTGGAAAGACCCTATCTACAATGACAGCTGGATGTGGCATAAGGCTGGACACTTGGGACTGAGAGGATTGGTGAGATTGGGTGAGCAAATGCAGACCCTTTCAAGCAATAATGCATGGCCCCCATTCCATGGGTCCCAACTCTCCAGGTTCAAGGGAATATTACTACAGCTATAACATGTACAGGAAACCTAGAGAATGGACACACTGTGAATACGAAAGGTTTCTAAAACTCAACGAATAGTCCCTCTCCTGGTGCTCCAGTTTGACTTTCCAACTGCCTTACTATCAATCTCCCAACTTGGAGAGACAGGCCCTTTAACCTCCTGGTTTGCACAGGTTCCCAATTTGGCAGAGGATGGAAGGGACGAGGGAGAACCCATGAGAGAGTAGCTGTTAGGCATTTGGACGGGCACATGTCACTCTAATTTCCCGGCAGGAAGAAGAATTAACCAAAGTCTCAGCCACCCACCGGGAACCAGTATAGGACATGATCCAAAATTTTGGACTTGCGTTCAGCTCACAAAAAACGAGTTGAGAAATGGAGCTCAGGGGCACAGCAATTCACAAACTGGCAGAGTGATAAAGGACAACTATCGTCCAAAAATCTGTTGAGGGAAGTCAACGAGGCGGACTTGAAAGCGAGGCAAAATAGCAGGAAACAGATTTCAAGAGGTACGTTGGAATCGCCTGTAAAGCACAGGAAGAGGGGCACAACTTGGACAATGGTGCACTTGGCCAAAAAGGGCGTATGCGTTTTCTCCTGAATATATTCAGGAGAAAACGCATACGTCCATTTTGGCCAAGCAAGCAAGCGGGCAATGCAAATCTGCACTACAAAGAAGTATCACTTCCCACCGGTCAAAAGGGACATCCACAAAATGTGTAAAAACCAGAAAGGCAAGACAGGCCCTGGAGAACAGGGAGCCTTGTTATGCTGATGGGCGGGATGTAAATTGCCAACTGACTCACTGGAGGAGTGCATTGTGTTCCCTAAAACAAGTAAACAACAGAGCTACAGAGCCAAGGCCACTTCCAGTCTAGGGAATATACCTTGGGAAAACTGAAAATCAATAAGAAAGAGCCACCTCCAAATTTAGGGCTGCACTGACTACAAGAACCTCAACTTGGGTACACCTTAAATATCCCAGGAAATATAAAAATGGTTCAAAACATGGTGGTACTTACGTACGATGGAATATCCCTCAGCCATGAAATCAATGTCATAAGACCAGTAGCAGCAAAGTGAGTGGATTCAGGTACGATGATTCTAAGTGAAATATGTCACACAGAAAAAGGAACTTATCATAAGATATCACTTATGAAGATCCTGTAAACATGGCTACACGTGAACTGAGTTAGGAAAGAGAACAGAGTCTCACATTTAGAAAACACTCTTATGCCTGCATAAAGGGGATGGAGAGGTGGGGTGATGCATAAAACCAGAGTTTGATATAAGCACAGGGACCGTTCCAAAAACCAACCTTGGAATAGACAAGACCTACACCTTCCTCAGTGAAAGAGACTCAAAACCCCATATTTCCCACAGAGGAATATATCTGACTAGTAAGAATCTTAAAACCTATGTATTGATATGACTCCATAAGGGAATCAAGTGTGTCTAGAGTGGCATAAACATGGCAGCGAGAATCAGCTCAAACCCACTATAAAAAGGAATTTCAAAAGCAAAACCAAAAAACAGGGAAATTCTTTACAATTCCTTCAGGGTGTCTGAGGAAACCTGGAAAGACCCTATCTACAATGACAGCTGGATGTGGCATAAGGCTGGACACTTGGGACTGAGAGGATTGGTGAGATTGGGTGAGCAAATGCAGACCCTTTCAAGCAATAATGCATGGCCCCCATTCCATGGGTCCCAACTCTCCAGGTTCAAGGGAATATTACTACAGCTATAACATGTACAGGAAACCTAGAGAATGGACACACTGTGAATACGAAAGTTTTCTAAAACTCAACGAATAGTCCCTCTCCTGGTGCTCCAGTCTGACTTTCCAACTGCCTTACTATCAATCTCCCAACGTGGAGAGACAGGCCCTTTAACCTCCTGGTTTGCACAGGTTCCCAATTTGGCAGAGGATGGAAGGGACGAGGGAGAACCCATGAGAGAGTAGCTGTTAGGCATTTGGACGGGCACATGTCACTCTAATTTCCCGGCAGGAAGAAGAATTAACCAAAGTCTCAGCCACCCACCGGGAACCAGTATAGGACATGATCCAAAATTTTGGACTTGCGTTCAGCTCACAAAAAACGAGTTGAGAAATGGAGCTCAGGGGCACAGCAATTCACAAACTGGCAGAGTGATAAAGGACAACTATCGTCCAAAAATCTGTTGAGGGAAGTCAACGAGGTGGACTTGAAAACGAAGCAAAATAGCAGGAAACAGATTTCAAGAGGTACCTTGGAATCGCCTGTAAAGCACAGGAAGAGGGGCACAACTTGGACAATGATGCACTTGGCCAAAAGGGACATATGCGTTTTCTCCTGAATATATTCAGGAGAAAACGCATACGCCCTTTTTGGCCAAGCAAGCAAGCGGGCAATGCAAATCTGCACTACAAAGAAATATCACTTCCCACCGGTCAAAAGGGACATCCACAAAATGTGTAAAAACCAGAAAGGCAAGACAGGCCCTGGAGAACAGGGAGCCTTGTTATGCTGATGGGCGGGATGTAAATTGCCAACTGCCTCACTGGAGGAGTGCATTGTGTTCCCTAAAACAAGTAAACAACAGAGCTACAGAGCCAAGGCCACTTCCAGTCTAGGGAATATACCTTGGGAAAACTGAAAATCAATAAGAAAGAGCCACCTCCAAATTTAGGGCTGCACTGACTACAAGAACCTCAACTTGGGTACACCTTAAATATCCCAGGAAATATAAAAATGGTTCAAAACATTGTGGTACTTACGTACGAAGGACTATCCCTCAGCCATGAAATCAATGTCATAAGACCAGTAGCAGCAAAGTGAGTGGATTCAGGTACGATGATTCTAAGTGAAATAAGTCACACAGAAAAAGGAACTTATCATAAGATATCACTTATGAAGATCCTGTAAACATGGCTACACGTGAACTGAGTTAGGAAAGAGAACAGAGTCTCACATTTAGAAAACACTCTTATGCCTGCATAAAGGGGATGGAGAGGTGGGGTGATGCATAAAACCAGAGTTTGATATAAGCACAGGGACCGTTCCAAAAACCAACCTTGGAATAGACAAGACCTACACCTTCCTCAGTGAAAGAGACTCAAAACCCCATATTTCCCGCAGAGGAATATATCTGACTAGTAAGAATCTTAAAACCTATGTATTGATATGACTCCATAAGGGAATCAAGTGTGTCTAGAGTGGCATAAACATGGCAGCGAGAATCAGCTCAAACCCACTATAAAAAGGAATTTCAAAAGCAAAACCAAAAAACAGGGAAATTCTTTACAATTCCTTCAGGGTGTCTGAGGAAACCTGGAAAGACCCTATCTACAATGACAGCTGGATGTGGCATAAGGCTGGACACTTGGGACTGAGAGGATTGGTGAGATTGGGTGAGCAAATGCAGACCCTTTCAAGCAATAATGCATGGCCCCCATTCCATGGGTCCCAACTCTCCAGGTTCAAGGGAATATTACTACAGCTATAACATGTACAGGAAACCTAGAGAATGGACACACTGTGAATACGAAAGTTTTCTAAAACTCAACGAATAGTCCCTCTCCTGATGCTCCAGTTTGACTTTCCAACTGCCTTACTATCAATCTCCCAACGTGGAGAGACAGGCCCTTTAACCTCCTGGTTTGCACAGGTTCCCAATTTGGCAGAGGATGGAAGGGACGAGGGAGAACCCATGAGAGAGTAGCTGTTAGACATTTGGACGGGCACATGTCACTCTAATTTCCCGGCAGGAAGAAGAATTAACCAAAGTCTCAGCCACCCACCGGGAACCAGTATAGGACATGATCCAAAATTTTGGACTTGCGTTCAGCTCACAAAAAACGAGTTGAGAAATGGAGCTCAGGGGCACAGCAATTCACAAACTGGCAGAGTGATAAAGGACAACTATCGTCCAAAAATCTGATGAGGGAAGTCAACGAGGTGGACTTGAAAACGAGGCAAAATAGCAGGAAACAGATTTCAAGAGGTATCTTGGAATCGCCTGTAAAGCACAGGAAGAGGGGCACAACTTGGACAATGATGCACTTGGCCAAAAAGGACGTATGTGTTTTCTCCTGAATATATTCCGGAGAAAACGCATAGGCCCTTTTTGGCCAAGCAAGCAAGCGGGCAATGCAAATCTGCACTACAAAGAAGTATCACTTCCCACCGGTCAAAAGGGACATCCACAAAATGTGTATAAACCAGAAAGGCAAGACAGGCCCTGGAGAACAGGGAGCCTTGTTATGCTGATGGGCGGGATGTAAATTGCCAACTGCCTCACTGGAGGAGTGCATTGTGTTCCCTAAAACAAGTAAACAACAGAGCTACAGAGCCAAGGCCACTTCCAGTCTAGGGAATATACCTTGGGAAAACTGAAAATCAATAAGAAAGAGCCACCTCCAAATTTAGGGCTGCACTGACTACAAGAACCTCAACTTGGGTACACCTTAAATATCCCAGGAAATATAAAAATGGTTCAAAACATTGTGGTACTTACGTACGATGGAATATCCCTCAGCCATGAAATCAATGTCATAAGACCAGTAGCAGCAAAGTGAGTGGATTCAGGTACGATGATTCTAAGTGAAATATGTCACACAGAAAAAGGAACTTATCATAAGATATCACTTATGAAGATCCTGTAAACATGGCTACACGTGAACTGAGTTAGGAAAGAGAACAGAGTCTCACATTTAGAAAACACTCTTATGCCTGCATAAAGGGGATGGAGAGGTGGGGTGATGCATAAAACCAGAGTTTGATATAAGCACAGGGACCGTTCCAAAAACCAACCTTGGAATAGACAAGACCTACACCTTCCTCAGTGAAAGAGACTCAAAACCCCATATTTCCCACAGAGGAATATATCTGACTAGTAAGAATCTTAAAACCTATGTATTGATATGACTCCATAAGGGAATCAAGTGTGTCTAGAGTGGCATAAACATGGCAGCGAGAATCAGCTCAAACCCACTATAAAAAGGAATTTCAAAAGCAAAACCAAAAAACAGGGAAATTCTTTACAATTCCTTCAGGGTGTCTGAGGAAACCTGGAAAGACCCTATCTACAATGACAGCTGGATGTGGCATAAGGCTGGACACTTGGGACTGAGAGGATTGGTGAGATTGGGTGAGCAAATGCAGACCCTTTCAAGCAATAATGCATGGCCCCCATTCCATGGGTCCCAACTCTCCAGGTTCAAGGGAATATTACTACAGCTATAACATGTACAGGAAACCTAGAGAATGGACACACTGTGAATACGAAAGTTTTCTAAAACTCAACGAATAGTCCCTCTCCTGGTGCTCCAGTCTGACTTTCCAACTGCCTTACTATCAATCTCCCAACGTGGAGAGACAGGCCCTTTAACCTCCTGGTTTGCACAGGTTCCCAATTTGGCAGAGGATGGAAGGGACGAGGGAGAACCCATGAGAGAGTAGCTGTTAGGCATTTGGACGGGCACATGTCACTCTAATTTCCCGGCAGGAAGAAGAATTAACCAAAGTCTCAGCCACCCACCGGGAACCAGTATAGGACATGATCCAAAATTTTGGACTTGCGTTCAGCTCACAAAAAACGAGTTGAGAAATGGAGCTCAGGGGCACAGCAATTCACAAACTGGCAGAGTGATAAAGGACAACTATCGTCCAAAAATCTGTTGAGGGAAGTCAACGAGGTGGACTTGAAAACGAAGCAAAATAGCAGGAAACAGATTTCAAGAGGTACCTTGGAATCGCCTGTAAAGCACAGGAAGAGGGGCACAACTTGGACAATGATGCACTTGGCCAAAAGGGACATATGCGTTTTCTCCTGAATATATTCAGGAGAAAACGCATACGCCCTTTTTGGCCAAGCAAGCAAGCGGGCAATGCAAATCTGCACTACAAAGAAATATCACTTCCCACCGGTCAAAAGGGACATCCACAAAATGTGTAAAAACCAGAAAGGCAAGACAGGCCCTGGAGAACAGGGAGCCTTGTTATGCTGATGGGCGGGATGTAAATTGCCAACTGCCTCACTGGAGGAGTGCATTGTGTTCCCTAAAACAAGTAAACAACAGAGCTACAGAGCCAAGGCCACTTCCAGTCTAGGGAATATACCTTGGGAAAACTGAAAATCAATAAGAAAGAGCCACCTCCAAATTTAGGGCTGCACTGACTACAAGAACCTCAACTTGGGTACACCTTAAATATCCCAGGAAATATAAAAATGGTTCAAAACATGGTGGTACTTACGTACGATGGAATATCCCTCAGCCATGAAATCAATTTCATAAGACCAGTAGAAGCAAAGTGAGTGGATTCAGGTACGATGATTCTAAGTGAAATATGTCACACAGAAAAAGGAACTTATCATAAGATATCACTTATGAAGATCCTGTAAACATGGCTACACGTGAACTGAGTTAGGAAAGAGAACAGAGTCTCACATTTAGAAAACACTCTTATGCCTGCATAAAGGGGATGGAGAGGTGGGGTGATGCATAAAACCAGAGTTTGATATAAGCACAGGGACTGTTCCAAAAACCAACCTTGGAATAGACAAGACCTACACCTTCCTCAGTGAAAGAGACTCAAAACCCCATATTTCCCGCAGAGGAATATATCTGACTAGTAAGAATCTTAAAACCTATGTATTGATATGACTCCATAAGGGAATCAAGTGTGTCTAGAGTGGCATAAACATGGCAGCGAGAATCAGCTCAAACCCACTATAAAAAGGAATTTCAAAAGCAAAACCAAAAAACAGGGAAATTCTTTACAATTCCTTCAGGGTGTCTGAGGAAACCTGGAAAAACCCTATTTACAATGACAGCTGGATGTGGCAAAAGGCTGGACACTTGGGACTGAGAGGATTGGTGAGATTGGGTGAGCAAATGCAGACCCTTCCAAGCAATAATGCATGGCCCCCATTCCATGGGTCCCAACTCTCCAGGTTCAAGGGAATATTACTACAGCTATAACATGTACAGGAAACCTAGAGAATGGACACACTGTGAATACGAAAGGTTTCTAAAACTCAACGAATAGTCCCTCTCCTGGTGCTCCAGTTTGACTTTCCAACTGCCTTACTATCAATCTCCCAACTTGGAGAGACAGGCCCTTTAACCTCCTGGTTTGCACAGGTTCACAATTTGGCAGAGGATGGAAGGGACGAGGGAGAACCCATGAGAGAGTAGCTGTTAGGCATTTGGACGGGCACATGTCACTCTAATTTCCCGGCAGGAAGAAGAATTAACCAAAGTCTCAGCCACCCACCGGGAACCAGTATAGGACATGATCCAAAATTTTGGACTTGCGTTCAGCTCACAAAAAACGAGTTGAGAAATGGAGCTCAGGGGCACAGGAATTCACAAACTGGCAGAGTGATAAAGGACAACTATCGTCCAAAAATCTGTTGAGGGAAGTCAACGAGGCGGACTTGAAAGCGAGGCAAAATAGCAGGAAACAGATTTCAAGAGGTACGTTGGAATCGCCTGTAAAGCACAGGAAGAGGGGCACAACTTGGACAATGGTGCACTTGGCCAAAAGGGGCGTATGCGTTTTCTCCTGAATATATTCAGGAGAAAACGCATACGCCCCTTTTGGCCAAGCAAGCAAGCGGGCAATGCAAATCTGCACTACAAAGAAGTATCACTTCCCACCGGTCAAAAGGGACATCCACAAAATGTGTAAAAACCAGAAAGGCAAGACAGGACCTGGAGAACAGGGAGCCTTTTTATGCTGATGGGCGGGATGTAAATTGCCAACTGCCTCACTGGAGGAGTGCATTGTGTTCCCTAAGACAAGTAAACAACAGAGCTACAGAGCCAAGGCCACTTCCAGTCTAGGGAATATACCTTGGGAAAACTGAAAATCAATAAGAAAGAGCCACCTCCAAATTTAGGGCTGCACTGACTACAAGAACCTCAACTTGGGTACACCTTAAATATCCCAGGAAATATAAAAATGGTTCAAAACATGGTGGTACTTACGTACGATGGAATATCCCTCAGCCATGAAATCAATGTCATAAGACCAGTAGCAGCAAAGTGAGTGGATTCAGGTACGATGATTCTAAGTAAAATATGTCACACAGAAAAAGGAACTTATCATAAGATATCACTTATGAAGATCCTGTAAACATGGCTACACGTGAACTGAGTTAGGAAAGAGAACAGAGTCTCACATTTAGAAAACACTCTTATGCCTGCATAAAGGGGATGGAGAGGTGGGGTGATGCATAAAACCAGAGTTTGATATAAGCACAGGGACCGTTCCAAAAACCAACCTTGGAATAGACAAGACCTACACCTTCCTCAGTGAAAGAGACTCAAAACCCCATATTTCCCGCAGAGGAATATATCTGACTAGTAAGAATCTTAAAACCTATGTATTGATATGTCCATAAGGGAATCAAGTGTGTCTAGAGTGGCATAAACATGGCAGCGAGAATCAGCTCAAACCCACTATAAAAAGGAATTTCAAAACCAAAACCAAAAAACAGGGAAATTCTTTCCAATTCCTTCAGGGTGTCTGAGGAAACCTGGAAAGACCCTATCTACAATGACAGCTGGATGTGGCATAAGGCTGGACACTTGGGACTGAGAGGATTGGTGAGATTGGGTGAGCAAATGCAGACCCTTTCAAGCAATAATGCATGGCCCCCATTCCATGGGTCCCAACTCTCCAGGTTCAAGGGAATATTACTACAGCTATAACATGTACAGGAAACCTAGAGAATGGACACACTGTGAATACGAAAGGTTTCTAAAACTCAACGAATAGTCCCTCTCCTGGTGCTCCAGTTTGACTTTCCAACTGCCTTACTATCAATCTCCCAACGTGGAGAGACAGGCCCTTTAACCTCCTGGTTTGCACAGGTTCCCAATTTGGCAGAGGATGGAAGGGACGAGGGAGAACCCATGAGAGAGTAGCTGTTAGGCATTTGGACGGGCACATGTCACTCTAATTTCCCGGCAGGAAGAAGAATTAACCAAAGTCTCAGCCACCCACCGGGAACCAGTATAGGACATGATCCAAAATTTTGGACTTGCGTTCAGCTCACAAAAAACGAGTTGAGAAATGGAGCTCAGGGGCACAGCAATTCACAAACTGGCAGAGTGATAAAGGACAACTATCGTCCAAAAATCTGTTGAGGGAAGTCAACGAGGTGGACTTGAAAGCGAGGCAAAATAGCAGGAAACAGATTTCAAGAGGTACCTTGGAATCGCCTGTAAAGCACAGGAAGAGGGGCACAACTTGGACAATGATGCACTTGGCCAAAAAGGGCGTATGCGTTTTCTCCTGAATATATTCAGGAGAAAACGCATACGCCCTTTTTGGCCAAGCAAGCAAGCGGGCAATGCAAATCTGCACTACAAAGAAGTATCACTTCCCACCGGTCAAAAGGGACATCCACAAAATGTGTAAAAACCAGAAAGGCAAGACAGGCCCTGGAGAACAGGGAGCCTTGTTATGCTGATGGGCGGGATGTAAATTGCCAACTGCCTCACTGGAGGAGTGCATTGTGTTCCCTAAAACAAGTAAACAACAGAGCTACAGAGCCAAGGCCACTTCCAGTCTAGGGAATATACCTTGGGAAAACTGAAAATCAATAAGAAAGAGCCACCTCCAAATTTAGGGCTGCACTGACTACAAGAACCTCAACTTGGGTACACCTTAAATATCCCAGGAAATATAAAAATGGTTCAAAACATGGTGGTACTTACGTACGATGGAATATCCCTCAGCCATGAAATCAATTTCATAAGACCAGTAGAAGCAAAGTGAGTGGATTCAGGTACGATGATTCTAAGTGAAATATGTCACACAGAAAAAGGAACTTATCATAAGATATCACTTATGAAGATCCTGTAAACATGGCTACACGTGAACTGAGTTAGGAAAGAGAACAGAGTCTCACATTTAGAAAACACTCTTATGCCTGCATAAAGGGGATGGAGAGGTGGGGTGATGCATAAAACCAGAGTTTGATATAAGCACAGGGACTGTTCCAAAAACCAACCTTGGAATAGACAAGACCTACACCTTCCTCAGTGAAAGAGACTCAAAACCCCATATTTCCCGCAGAGGAATATATCTGACTAGTAAGAATCTTAAAACCTATGTATTGATATGACTCCATAAGGGAATCAAGTGTGTCTAGAGTGGCATAAACATGGCAGCGAGAATCAGCTCAAACCCACTATAAAAAGGAATTTCAAAAGCAAAACCAAAAAACAGGGAAATTCTTTACAATTCCTTCAGGGTGTCTGAGGAAACCTGGAAAAACCCTATCTACAATGACAGCTGGATGTGGCAAAAGGCTGGACACTTGGGACTGAGAGGATTGGTGAGATTGGGTGAGCAAATGCAGACCCTTCCAAGCAATAATGCATGGCCCCCATTCCATGGGTCCCAACTCTCCAGGTTCAAGGGAATATTACTACAGCTATAACATGTACAGGAAACCTAGAGAATGGACACACTGTGAATACGAAAGGTTTCTAAAACTCAACGAATAGTCCCTCTCCTGGTGCTCCAGTTTGACTTTCCAACTGCCTTACTATCAATCTCCCAACTTGGAGAGACAGGCCCTTTAACCTCCTGGTTTGCACAGGTTCCCAATTTGGCAGAGGATGGAAGGGACGAGGGAGAACCCATGAGAGAGTAGCTGTTAGGCATTTGGACGGGCACATGTCACTCTAATTTCCCGGCAGGAAGAAGAATTAACCAAAGTCTCAGCCACCCACCGGGAACCAGTATAGGACATGATCCAAAATTTTGGACTTGCGTTCAGCTCATAAAAAACGAGTTGAGAAATGGAGCTCAGGGGCACAGGAATTCACAAACTGGCAGAGTGATAAAGGACAACTATCGTCCAAAAATCTGTTGAGGGAAGTCAACGAGGCGGACTTGAAAGCGAGGCAAAATAGCAGGAAACAGATTTCAAGAGGTACGTTGGAATCGCCTGTAAAGCACAGGAAGAGGGGCACAACTTGGACAATGGTGCACTTGGCCAAAAGGGGCGTATGCGTTTTCTCCTGAATATATTCAGGAGAAAACGCATACGCCCCTTTTGGCCAAGCAAGCAAGCGGGCAATGCAAATCTGCACTACAAAGAAGTATCACTTCCCACCGGTCAAAAGGGACATCCACAAAATGTGTAAAAACCAGAAAGGCAAGACAGGACCTGGAGAACAGGGAGCCTTGTTATGCTGATGGGCGGGATGTAAATTGCCAACTGCCTCACTGGAGGAGTGCATTGTGTTCCCTAAGACAAGTAAACAACAGAGCTACAGAGCCAAGGCCACTTCCAGTCTAGGGAATATACCTTGGGAAAACTGAAAATCAATAAGAAAGAGCCACCTCCAAATTTAGGGCTGCACTGACTACAAGAACCTCAACTTGGGTACACCTTAAATATCCCAGGAAATATAAAAATGGTTCAAAACATGGTGGTACTTACGTACGATGGAATATCCCTCAGCCATGAAATCAATGTCATAAGACCAGTAGCGGCAAAGTGAGTGGATTCAGGTACGATGATTCTAAGTAAAATATGTCACACAGAAAAAGGAACTTATCATAAGATATCACTTATGAAGATCCTGTAAACATGGCTACACGTGAACTGAGTTAGGAAAGAGAACAGAGTCTCACATTTAGAAAACACTCTTATGCCTGCATAAAGGGGATGGAGAGGTGGGGTGATGCATAAAACCAGAGTTTGATATAAGCACAGGGACCGTTCCAAAAACCAACCTTGGAATAGACAAGACCTACACCTTCCTCAGTGAAAGAGACTCAAAACCCCATATTTCCCGCAGAGGAATATATCTGACTAGTAAGAATCTTAAAACCTATGTATTGATATGACTCCATAAGGGAATCAAGTGTGTCTAGAGTGGCATAAACATGGCAGCGAGAATCAGCTCAAACCCACTATAAAAAGGAATTTCAAAACCAAAACCAAAAAACAGGGAAATTCTTTCCAATTCCTTCAGGGTGTCTGAGGAAACCTGGAAAGACCCTATCTACAATGACAGCTGGATGTGGCATAAGGCTGGACACTTGGGACTGAGAGGATTGGTGAGATTGGGTGAGCAAATGCAGACCCTTTCAAGCAATAATGCATGGCCCCCTTTCCATGGGTCCCAACTCTCCAGGTTCAAGGGAATATTACTACAGCTATAACATGTACAGGAAACCTAGAGAATGGACACACTGTGAATACGAAAGGTTTCTAAAACTCAACGAATAGTCCCTCTCCTGGTGCTCCAGTTTGACTTTCCAACTGCCTTACTATCAATCTCCCAACGTGGAGAGACAGGCCCTTTAACCTCCTGGTTTGCACAGGTTCCCAATTTGGCAGAGGATGGAAGGGACGAGGGAGAACCCATGAGAGAGTAGCTGTTAGGCATTTGGACGGGCACATGTCACTCTAATTTCCCGGCAGGAAGAAGAATTAACCAAAGTCTCAGCCACCCACCGGGAACCAGTATAGGACATGATCCAAAATTTTGGACTTGCGTTCAGCTCACAAAAAACGAGTTGAGAAATGGAGCTCAGGGGCACAGCAATTCACAAACTGGCAGAGTGATAAAGGACAACTATCGTCCAAAAATCTGTTGAGGGAAGTCAACGAGGCGGACTTGAAAGCGAGGCAAAATAGCAGGAAACAGATTTCAAGAGGTACGTTGGAATCGCCTGTAAAGCACAGGAAGAGGGGCACAACTTGGACAATGGTGCACTTGGCCAAAAAGGGCGTATGCGTTTTCTCCTGAATATATTCAGGAGAAAACGCATACGCCCCTTTTGGCCAAGCAAGCAAGCGGGCAATGCAAATCTGCACTACAAAGAAGTATCACTTCCCACCGGTCAAAAGGGACATCCACAAAATGTGTAAAAACCAGAAAGGCAAGACAGGCCCTGGAGAACAGGGAGCCTTGTTATGCTGATGGGCGGGATGTAAATTGCCAACTGCCTCACTGGAGGAGTGCATTGTGTTCCCTAAAACAAGTAAACAACAGAGCTACAGAGCCAAGGCCACTTCCAGTCTACGGAATATACCTTGGGAAAACTGAAAATCAATAAGAAAGAGCCACCTCCAAATTTAGGGCTGCACTGACTACAAGAACCTCAACTTGGGTACACCTTAAATATCCCAGGAAATAAAAAAATGGTTCAAAATATGGTGGTACTTACGTACGATGGAATATCCCTCAGCCATGAAATCAATGTCATAAGACCAGTAGCAGCAAAGTGAGTGGATTCAGGTACGATGATTCTAAGTGAAATATGTCACACAGAAAAAGGAACTTATCATAAGATATCACTTATGAAGATCCTGTAAACATGGCTACACGTGAACTGAGTTAGGAAAGAGAACAGAGTCTCACATTTAGAAAACACTCTTATGCCTGCATAAAGGGGATGGAGAGGTGGGGTGATGCATAAAACCAGAGTTTGATATAAGCACAGGGACCGTTCCAAAAACCAACCTTGGAATAGACAAGACCTACACCTTTCTCAGTGAAAGAGACTCAAAACCCCATATTTCCCGCAGAGGAATATATCTGACTAGTAAGAATCTTAAAACCTATGTATTGATATGACTCCATAAGGGAATCAAGTGTGTCTAGAGTGGCATAAACATGGCAGCGAGAATCAGCTCAAACCCACTATAAAAAGGAATTTCAAAAGCAAAACCAAAAAACAGGGAAATTCTTTCCAATTCCTTCAGGGTGTCTGAGAAAACCTGGAAAGACCCTATCTACAATGACAGCTGGATGTGGCATAAGGCTGGACACTTGGGACTGAGAGGATTGGTGAGATTGGGTGAGCAAATGCAGACCCTTTCAAGCAATAATGCATGGCCCCCATTCCATGGGTCCCAACTCTCCAGGTTCAAGGGAATATTACTACAGCTATAACATGTACAGGAAACCTAGAGAATGGACACACTTTGAATACGAAAGGTTTCTAAAACTCAACGAATAGTCCCTCTCCTGGTGCTCCAGTTTGACTTTCCAACTGCCTTACTATCAATCTCCCAACGTGGAGAGACAGGCCCTTTAACCTCCTGGTTTGCACAGGTTCCCAATTTGGCAGAGGATGGAAGGGATGAGGGAGAACCCATGAGAGAGTAGCTGTTAGGCATTTGGACGGGCACATGTCACTCTAATTTCCCGGCAGGAAGAAGAATTAACCAAAGTCTCAGCCACCCACCGGGAACCAGTATAGGACATGATCCAAAATTTTGGACTTGCGTTCAGCTCACAAAAAACCAGTTGAGAAATGGAGCTCAGGGGCACAGCAATTCACAAACTGGCAAAGTGATAAAGGACAACTATCGTCCAAAAATCTCTTGAGGGAAGTCAACGAGGTGGACTTGAAAGCGAGGCAAAATAGCAGGAAACAGATTTCAAGAGGTACCTTGGAATCGCCTGTAAAGCACAGGAAGAGGGACACAATTGGACAATGATGCACTTGGCCAAAAAGGACGTATGCGTTTTCTCCTGAATATATTCAGGAGAATACGCATACGTCCTTTTTGGCCAAGCAAGCAAGCGGGCAATGCAAATCTGCACTACAAAGAAGTATCACTTCCCACCGGTCAAAAGGGACATCCACAAAATGTGTAAAAACCAGAAAGGCAAGACAGGCCCTGGAGAACAGGGAGCCTTGTTATGCTGATGGGCGGGATGTAAATTGCCAACTGCCTCACTGGAGGAGTGCATTGTGTTCCCTAAAACAAGTAAACAACAGAGCTACAAAGCCAAGGCCACTTCCAGTCTAGGGAATATACCTTGGGAAAACTGAAAATCAATAAGAAAGAGCCACCTCCAAATTTAGGGCTGCACTGACTACAAGAACCTCAACTTGGGTACACCTTAAATATCCCAGGAAATATAAAAATGGTTCAAAACATTGTGGTACTTACGTACGATGGAATATCCCTCAGCCATGAAATCAATGTCATAAGACCAGTAGCAGCAAAGTGAGTGGATTCAGGTACGATGATTCTAAGTGAAATAAGTCACACAGAAAAAGGAACTTATCATAAGATATCACTTATGAAGATCCTGTAAACATGGCTACACGTGAACTGAGATAGGAAAGAGAACAGAGTCTCACATTTAGAAAACACTCTTATGCCTGCATAAAGGGGATGGAGAGGTGGGGTGATGCATAAAACCAGAGTTTGATATAAGCACAGGGACCGTTCCAAAAACCAACCTTGGAATAGACAAGACCTACACCTTCCTCAGTGAAAGAGACTCAAAACCCCATATTTCCCACAGAGGAATATATCTGACTAGTAAGAATCTTAAAACCTATGTATTGATATGACTCCATAAGGGAATCAAGTGTGTCTAGAGTGGCATAAACATGGCAGCGAGAATCAGCTCAAACCCACTATAAAAAGGAATTTCAAAAGCAAAACCAAAAAACAGGGAAATTCTTTCCAATTCCTTCAGGGTGTCTGAGGAAACCTGGGAAGACCCTATCTACAATGACAGCTGGATGTGGCATAAGGCTGGACACTTGGGACTGAGAGGATTGGTGAGATTGGGTGAGCAAATGCAGACCCTTTCAAGCAATAATGCATGGCCCCCATTCCATGGGTCCCAACTCTCCAGGTTCAAGGGAATATTACTACAGCTATAACATGTACAGGAAACCTAGAGAATGGACACACTGTGAATACGAAAGTTTTCTAAAACTCAACGAATAGTCCCTCTCCTGGTGCTCCAGTTTGACTTTCCAACTGCCTTACTATCAATCTCCCAACGTGGAGAGACAGGCCCTTTAACCTCCTGGTTTGCACAGGTTCCCAATTTGGCAGAGGATGGAAGGGATGAGGGAGAACCCATGAGAGAGTAGCTGTTAGGCATTTGGACGGGCACATGTCACTCTAATTTCCCGGCAGGAAGAAGAATTAACCAAAGTCTCAGCCACCCACCGGGAACCAGTATAGGACATGATCCAAAATTTTGGACTTGCGTTCAGCTCACAAAAAAACGAGTTGAGAAATGGAGCTCAGGGGCACAGCAATTCACAAACTGGCAGAGTGATAAAGGACAACTATCGTCCAAAAATCTGTTGAGGGAAGTCAACGAGGTGGACTTGAAAGCGAGGCAAAATAGGAGGAAACAGATTTTAAGAGGTACCTTGGAATCGCCTGTAAAGCACAGGAAGAGGGGCACAACTTGGACAATGATGCACTTGGCCAAAAAGGACGTATGCGTTTTCTCCTGAATATATTCAGGAGAAAACACATACGTCCTTTTTGGCCAAGCAAGCAAGCGGGCAATGCAAATCTGCACTACAAAGAAGTATCACTTCCCACCGGTCAAAAGGGACATCCACAAAATGTGTAAAAACCAGAAAGGCAAGACAGGCCCTGGAGAACAGGGAGCCTTGTTATGCTGATGGGCGGGATGTAAATTGCCAACTGCCTCACTGGAGGAGTGCATTGTGTTCCCTAAAACAAGTAAACAACAGAGCTACAGAGCCAAGGCCACTTCCAGTCTAGGGAATATACCTTGGGAAAACTGAAAATCAATAAGAAAGAGCCACCTCCAAATTTAGGGCTGCACTGACTACAAGAACCTCAACTTGGGTACACCTTAAATATCCCAGGAAATATAAAAATGGTTCAAAACATGGTGGTACTTACGTACGATGGACTATCCCTCAGCCATGAAATCAATGTCATAAGACCAGTAGCAGCAAAGTGAGTGGATTCAGGTATGATGATTCTAAGTGAAATAAGTCACACAGAAAAAGGAACTTATCATAAGATATCACTTATGAAGATCCTGTAAACATGGCTACACGTGAACTGAGATAGGAAAGAGAACAGAGTCTCACATTTAGAAAACACTCTTATGCCTGCATAAAGGGGATGGAGAGGTGGGGTGATGCATAAAACCAGAGTTTGATATAAGCACAGGGACCGTTCCAAAAACCAACCTTGGAATAGACAAGACCTACACCTTCCTCAGTGAAAGAGACTCAAAACCCCATATTTCCCGCAGAGGAATATATCTGACTAGTAAGAATCTTAAAACCTATGTATTGATATGACTCCATAAGGGAATCAAGTGTGTCTAGAGTGGCATAAACATGGCAGCGAGAATCAGCTCAAACCCACTATAAAAAGTAATTTCAAAAGCAAAACCAAAAAACAGGGAAATTCTTTCCAATTCCTTCAGGGTGTCTGAGGAAACCTGGAAAGACCCTATCTACAATGACAGCTGGATGTGGCATAAGGCTGGACACTTGGGACTGAGAGGATTGGTGAGATTGGGTGAGCAAATGCAGACCCTTTCAAGCAATAATGCATGGCCCCCATTCCATGGGTCCCAACTCTCCAGGTTCATGGGAATATTACTACAGCTATAACATGTACAGGAAACCTAGAGAATGGACACACTGTGAATACGAAAGGTTTCTAAAACTCAACGAATAGTCCCTCTCCTGGTGCTCCAGTTTGACTTTCCAACTGCCTTACTATCAATCTCCCAACTTGGATAGACAGGCCCTTTAACCTCCTGGTTTGCACAGGTTCCCAATTTGGCAGAGGATGGAAGGGACGAGGGAGAACCCATGAGAGAGTAGCTGTTAGGCATTTGGACGGGCACATGTCACTCTAATTTCCCGGCAGGAAGAAGAATTAACCAAAGTCTCAGCCACCCACCGGGAACCAGTATAGGACATGATCCAAAATTTTGGACTTGCGTTCAGCTCACAAAAAACGAGTTGAGAAATGGAGCTCAGGGGCACAGCAATTCACAAACTGGCAAAGTGATAAAGGACAACTATCGTCCAAAAATCTCTTGAGGGAAGTCAACGAGGTGGACTTGAAAGCGAGGCAAAATAGCAGGAAACAGATTTCAAGAGGTACCTTGGAATCGCCTGTAAAGCACAGGAAGAGGGACACAATTGGACAATGATGCACTTGGCCAAAAAGGACGTATGCGTTTTCTCCTGAATATATTCAGGAGAAAACGCATACGTCCTTTTTGGCTAAGCAAGCAAGCGGGCAATGCAAATCTGCACTACAAAGAAGTATCACTTCCCACCGGTCAAAAGGGACATCCACAAAATGTGTAAAAACCAGAAAGGCAAGACAGGCCCTGGAGAACAGGGAGCCTTGTTATGCTGATGGGCGGGATGTAAATTGCCAACTGCCTCACTGGAGGAGTGCATTGTGTTCCCTAAAACAAGTAAACAACAGAGCTACAAAGCCAAGGCCACTTCCAGTCTAGGGAATATACCTTGGGAAAACTGAAAATCAATAAGAAAGAGCCACCTCCAAATTTAGGGCTGCACTGACTACAAGAACCTCAACTTGGGTACACCTTAAATATCCCAGGAAATATAAAAATGGTTCAAAACATTGTGGTACTTACGTACGATGGAATATCCCTCAGCCATGAAATCAATGTCATAAGACCAGTAGCAGCAAAGTGAGTGGATTCAGGTACGATGATTCTAAGTGAAATAAGTCACACAGAAAAAGGAACTTATCATAAGATATCACTTATGAAGATCCTGTAAACATGGCTACACGTGAACTGAGATAGGAAAGAGAACAGAGTCTCACATTTAGAAAACACTCTTATGCCTGCATAAAGGGGATGGAGAGGTGGGGTGATGCATAAAACCAGAGTTTGATATAAGCACAGGGACCGTTCCAAAAACCAACCTTGGAATAGACAAGACCTACACCTTCCTCAGTGAAAGAGACTCAAAACCCCATATTTCCCACAGAGGAATATATCTGACTAGTAAGAATCTTAAAACCTATGTATTGATATGACTCCATAAGGGAATCAAGTGTGTCTAGAGTGGCATAAACATGGCAGCGAGAATCAGCTCAAACCCACTATAAAAAGGAATTTCAAAAGCAAAACCAAAAAACAGGGAAATTCTTTCCAATTCCTTCAGGGAGTCTGAGGAAACCTGGAAAGACCCTATCTACAATGACAGCTGGATGTGGCATAAGGCTGGACACTTGGGACTGAGAGGATTGGTGAGATTGGGTGAGCAAATGCAGACCCTTTCAAGCAATAATGCATGGCCCCCATTCCATGTGTCCCAACTCTCCAGGTTCAAGGGAATATTACTACAGCTATAACATGTACAGGAAACCTAGAGAATGGACACACTGTGAATACGAAAGTTTTCTAAAACTCAACGAATAGTCCCTCTCCTGGTGCTCCAGTTTGACTTTCCAACTGCCTTACTATCAATCTCCCAACGTGGAGAGACAGGCCCTTTAACCTCCTGGTTTGCACAGGTTCCCAATTTGGCAGAGGATGGAAGGGACGAGGGAGAACCCATGAGAGAGTAGCTGTTAGGCATTTGGACGGGCACATGTCACTCTAATTTCCCGGCAGGAAGAAGAATTAACCAAAGTCTCAGCCACCCACCGGGAACCAGTATAGGACATGATCCAAAATTTTGGACTTGCGTTCAGCTCACAAAAAACGAGTTGAGAAATGGAGCTCAGGGGCACAGCAATTCACAAACTGGCAGAGTGATAAAGGACAACTATCGTCCAAAAATCTGTTGAGGGAAGTCAACGAGGTGGACTTGAAAGCGAGGCAAAATAGGAGGAAACAGATTTTAAGAGGTACCTTGGAATCGCCTGTAAAGCACAGGAAGAGGGGCACAACTTGGACAATGATGCACTTGGCCAAAAAGGACGTATGCGTTTTCTCCTGAATATATTCAGGAGAAAACACATACGTCCTTTTTGGCCAAGCAAGCAAGCGGGCAATGCAAATCTGCACTACAAAGAAGTATCACTTCCCACCGGTCAAAAGGGACATCCACAAAATGTGTAAAAACCAGAAAGGCAAGACAGGCCCTGGAGAACAGGGAGCCTTGTTATGCTGATGGGCGGGATGTAAATTGCCAACTGCCTCACTGGAGGAGTGCATTGTGTTCCCTAAAACAAGTAAACAACAGAGCTACAGAGCCAAGGCCACTTCCAGTCTAGGGAATATACCTTGGGAAAACTGAAAATCAATAAGAAAGAGCCACCTGCAAATTTAGGGCTGCACTGACTACAAGAACCTCAACTTGGGTACACCTTAAATATCCCAGGAAATATAAAAATGGTTCAAAACATGGTGGTACTTACGTACGATGGACTATCCCTCAGCCATGAAATCAATGTCATAAGACCAGTAGCAGCAAAGTGAGTGGATTCAGGTATGATGATTCTAAGTGAAATAAGTCACACAGAAAAAGGAACTTATCATAAGATATCACTTATGAAGATCCTGTAAACATGGCTACACGTGAACTGAGATAGGAAAGAGAACAGAGTCTCACATTTAGAAAACACTCTTATGCCTGCATAAAGGGGATGGAGAGGTGGGGTGATGCATAAAACCAGAGTTTGATATAAGCACAGGGACCGTTCCAAAAACCAACCTTGGAATAGACAAGACCTACACCTTCCTCAGTGAAAGAGACTCAAAACCCCATATTTCCCGCAGAGGAATATATCTGACTAGTAAGAATCTTAAAACCTATGTATTGATATGACTCCATAAGGGAATCAAGTGTGTCTAGAGTGGCATAAACATGGCAGCGAGAATCAGCTCAAACCCACTATAAAAAGGAATTTCAAAAGCAAAACCAAAAAACAGGGAAATTCTTTCCAATTCCTTCAGGGTGTCTGAGGAAACCTGGAAAGACCCTATCTACAATGACAGCTGGATGTGGCATAAGGCTGGACACTTGGGACTGAGAGGATTGGTGAGATTGGGTGAGCAAATGCAGACCCTTTCAAGCAATAATGCATGGCCCCCATTCCATGGGTCCCAACTCTCCAGGTTCAAGGGAATATTACTACAGCTATAACATGTACAGGAAACCTAGAGAATGGACACACTGTGAATACGAAAGGTTTCTAAAACTCAACGAATAGTCCCTCTCCTGGTGCTCCAGTTTGACTTTCCAACTGCCTTACTATCAATCTCCCAACTTGGATAGACAGGCCCTTTAACCTCCTGGTTTGCACAGGTTCCCAATTTGGCAGAGGATGGAAGGGACGAGGGAGAACCCATGAGAGAGTAGCTGTTAGGCATTTGGACGGGCACATGTCACTCTAATTTCCCGGCAGGAAGAAGAATTAACCAAAGTCTCAGCCACCCACCGGGAACCAGTATAGGACATGATCCAAAATTTTGGACTTGCGTTCAGCTCACAAAAAACGAGTTGAGAAATGGAGCTCAGGGGCACAGCAATTCACAAACTGGCAGAGTGATAAAGGACAACTATCGTCCAAAAATCTGTTGAGGGAAGTCAATGAGGCGGACTTGAAAGCGAGGCAAAATAGCAGGAAACAGATTTCAAGAGGTACGTTGGAATCGCCTGTAAAGCACAGGAAGAGGGGCACAACTTGGACAATGGTGCACTTGGCCAAAAAGGGCGTATGCGTTTTCTCCTGAATATATTCAGGAGAAAACGCATACGCCCTTTTTGGCCAAGCAAGCAAGCGGGCAATGCCAATCTGCACTACAAAGAAGTATCACTTCCCACCGGTCAAAAGGGACATCCACAAAATGTGTAAAAACCAGAAAGGCAAGACAGGCCCTGGAGAACAGGGAGCCTTGTTATGCTGATGGGCGGGATGTAAATTGCCAACTGCCTCACTGGAGGAGTGCATTGTGTTCCCTAAAACAAGTAAACAACAGAGCTACAGAGCCAAGGCCACTTCCAGTCTAGGGAATATACCTTGGGAAAACTGAAAATCAATAAGAAAGAGCCACCTCCAAATTTAGGGCTGCACTGACTACAAGAACCTCAACTTGGGTACACATTAAATATCCCAGGAAATATAAAAATGGTTCAAAACATGGTGGTACTTACGTACGATGGAATATCCCTCAGCCATGAAATCAATTTCATAAGACCAGTAGCAGCAAAGTGAGTGGATTCAGGTACGATGATTCTAAGTGAAATATGTCACACAGAAAAAGGAACTTATCATAAGATATCACTTATGAAGATCCTGTAAACATGGCTACACGTGAACTGAGTTAGGAAAGAGAACAGAGTCTCACATTTAGAAAACACTCTTATGCCTGCATAAAGGGGATGGAGAGGTGGGGTGATGCATAAAACCAGAGTTTGATATAAGCACAGGGACTGTTCCAAAAACCAACCTTGGAATAGACAAGACCTACACCTTCCTCAGTGAAAGAGACTCAAAACCCCATATTTCCCGCAGAGGAATATATCTGACTAGTAAGAATCTTAAAACCTATGTATTGATATGACTCCATAAGGGAATCAAGTGTGTCTAGAGTGGCATAAACATGGCAGCGAGAATCAGCTCAAACCCACTATAAAAAGGAATTTCAAAACCAAAACCAAAAAACAGGGAAATTCTTTCCAATTCCTTCAGGGTGTCTGAGGAAACCTGGAAAGACCCTATCTACAATGACAGCTGGATGTGGCATAAGGCTGGACACTTGGGACTGAGAGGATTGGTGAGATTGGGTGAGCAAATGCAGACCCTTTCAAGCAATAATGCATGGCCCCCATTCCATGGGTCCCAACTCTCCAGGTTCAAGGGAATATTACTACAGCTATAACATGTACAGGAAACCTAGAGAATGGACACACTGTGAATACGAAAGTTTTCTAAAACTCAACGAATAGTCCCTCTCCTGGTGCTCTAGTTTGACTTTCCAACTGCCTTACTATCAATCTCCCAACGTGGAGAGACAGGCCCTTTAACCTCCTGGTTTTCACAGGTTCCCAATTTGGCAGAGGATGGAAGGGACGAGGGAGAACCCATGAGAGAGTAGCTGTTAGGCATTTGGACGGGCACATGTCACTCTAATTTCCCGGCAGGAAGAAGAATTAACCAAAGTCTCAGCCACCCACCGGGAACCAGTATAGGACATGATCCAAAATTTTGGACTTGCGTTCAGCTCACAAAAAACGAGTTGAGAAATGGAGCTCAGGGGCACAGCAATTCACAAACTGGCAGAGTGATAAAGGACAACTATCGTCCAAAAATCTGTTGAGGGAAGTCAACGAGGCGGACTTGAAAGCGAGGCAAAATAGGAGGAAACAGATTTCAAGAGGTACCTTGGAATCGCCTGTAAAGCACAGGAAGAGGGGCACAACTTGGACAATGATGCACTTGGCCAAAAAGGACGTATGCGTTTTCTCCTGAATATATTCAGGAGAAAACGCATACGTCCTTTTTGGCCAAGCAAGCAAGCGGGCAATGCAAATCTGCACTACAAAGAAGTATCACTTCCCACCGGTCAAAAGGGACATCCACAAAATGTGTAAAAACCAGAAAGGCAAGACAGGCCCTGGAGAACAGGGAGCCTTGTTATGCTGATGGGCGGGATGTAAATTGCCAACTGCCTCACTGGAGGAGTGCATTGTGTTCCCTAAAACAAGTAAACAACAGAGCTACAGAGCCAAGGCCACTTCCAGTCTAGGGAATATACCTTGGGAAAACTGAAAATCAATAAGAAAGAGCCACCTCCAAATTTAGGGCTGCACTGACTACAAGAACCTCAACTTGGGTACACCTTAAATATCCCAGGAAATATAAAAATGGTTCAAAACATGGTGGTACTTACATACGATGGACTATCCCTCAGCCATGAAATCAATGTCATAAGACCAGTAGCAGCAAAGTGAGTGGATTCAGGTATGATGATTCTAAGTGAAATAAGTCACACAGAAAAAGGAACTTATCATAAGATATCACTTATGAAGATCCTGTAAACATGGCTACACGTGAACTGAGATAGGAAAGAGAACAGAGTCTCACATTTAGAAAACACTCTTATGCCTGCATAAAGGGGATGGAGAGGTGGGGTGATGCATAAAACCAGAGTTTGATATAAGCACAGGGACCGTTCCAAAAACCAACCTTGGAATAGACAAGACCTACACCTTCCTCAGTGAAAGAGACTCAAAACCCCATATTTCCCGCAGAGGAATATATCTGACTAGTAAGAATCTTAAAACCTATGTATTGATATGACTCCATAAGGGAATCAAGTGTGTCTAGAGTGGCATAAACATGGCAGCGAGAATCAGCTCAAACCCACTATAAAAAGTAATTTCAAAAGCAAAACCAAAAAACAGGGAAATTCTTTACAATTCCTTCAGGGTGTCTGAGGAAACCTGGAAAGACCCTATCTACAATGACAGCTGGATGTGGCCTAAGGCTGGACACTTGGGACTGAGAGGATTGGTGAGATTGGGTGAGCAAATGCAGACCCTTTCAAGCAATAATGCATGGCCCCCATTCCATGGGTCCCAACTCTCCAGGTTCAAGGGAATATTACTACAGCTATAACATGTACAGGAAACCTAGAGAATGGACACACTGTGAATACGAAAGGTTTCTAAAACTCAACGAATAGTCCCTCTCCTGGTGCTCCAGTTTGACTTTCCAACTGCCTTACTATCAATCTCCCAACTTGGAGAGACAGGCCCTTTAACCTCCTGGTTTGCACAGGTTCCCAATTTGGCAGAGGATGGAAGGGACGAGGGAGAACCCATGAGAGAGTAGCTGTTAGGCATTTGGACGGGCACATGTCACTCTAATTTCCCGGCAGGAAGAAGAATTAACCAAAGTCTCAGCCACCCACCGGGAACCAGTATAGGACATGATCCAAAATTTTGGACTTGCGTTCAGCTCACAAAAAACGAGTTGAGAAATGGAGCTCAGGGGCACAGGAATTCACAAACTGGCAGAGTGATAAAGGACAACTATCGTCCAAAAATCTGTTGAGGGAAGTCAACGAGGTGGACTTGAAAGCGAGGCAAAATAGCAGGAAACAGATTTCAAGAGGTACCTTGGAATCGCCTGTAAAGCACAGGAAGAGGGGCACAACTTGGACAATGATGCACTTGGCCAAAAAGGACGTATGCGTTTTCTCCTGAATATATTCAGGAGAAAACGCATACGCCCTTTTTGGCCAAGCAAGCAAGCGGGCAATGCAAATCTGCACTACAAAGAAGTATCACTTCCCACCGGTCAAAAGGGACATCCACAAAATGTGTAAAAACCAGAAAGGCAAGACAGGCCCTGGAGAACAGGGAGCCTTGTTATGCTGATGGGCGGGATGTAAATTGCCAACTGCCTCACTGGAGGAGTGCATTGTGTTCCCTAAAACAAGTAAACAACAGAGCTACAGAGCCAAGGCCACTTCCAGTCTACGGAATATACCTTGGGAAAACTGAAAATCAATAAGAAAGAGCCACCTCCAAATTTAGGGCTGCACTGACTACAAGAACCTCAACTTGGGTACACCTTAAATATCCCAGGAAATATAAAAATGGTTCAAAACATGGTGGTACTTACGTACGATGGAATATCCCTCAGCCATGAAATCAATGTCATAAGACCAGTAGCAGCAAAGTGAGTGGATTCAGGTACGATGATTCTAAGTGAAATATGTCACACAGAAAAAGGAACTTATCATAAGATATCACTTATGAAGATCCTGTAAACATGGCTACACGTGAACTGAGTTAGGAAAGAGAACAGAGTCTCACATTTAGAAAACACTCTTATGCCTGCATAAAGGGGATGGAGAGGTGGGGTGATGCATAAAACCAGAGTTTGATATAAGCACAGGGACCGTTCCAAAAACCAACATTGGAATAGACAAGACCTACACCTTCCTCAGTGAAAGAGACTCAAAACCCCATATTTCCCGCAGAGGAATATATCTGACTAGTAAGAATCTTAAAACCTATGTATTGATATGACTCCATAAGGGAATCAAGTGTGTCTAGAGTGGCATAAACATGGCAGCGAGAATCAGCTCAAACCCACTATAAAAAGGAATTTCAAAAGCAAAACCAAAAAACAGGGAAATTCTTTACAATTCCTTCAGGGTGTCTGAGGAAACCTGGAAAGACCCTATCTACAATGACAGCTGGATGTGGCATAAGGCTGGACACTTGGGACTGAGAGGATTGGTGAGATTGGGTGAGCAAATGCAGACCCTTCCAAGCAATAATGCATGGCCCCCATTCCATGGGTCCCAACTCTCCAGGTTCATGGGAATATTACTACAGCTATAACATGTACAGGAAACCTAGAGAATGGACACACTGTGAATACGAAACGTTTCTAAAACTCAACGAATAGTCCATCTCCTGGTGCTCCAGTTTGACTTTCCAACTGCCTTACTATCAATCTCCCAACTTGGAGAGACAGGCCCTTTAACCTCCTGGTTTGCACAGGTTCCCAATTTGGCAGAGGATGGAAGGGACGAGGGAGAACCCATGAGAGAGTAGCTGTTAGGCATTTGGACGGGCACATGTCACTCTAATTTCCCGGCAGGAAGAAGAATTAACCAAAGTCTCAGCCACCCACCGGGAACCAGTATAGGACATGATCCAAAATTTTGGAGTTGCGTTCAGCTCACAAAAAACGAGTTGAGAAATGGAGCTCAGGGGCACAGCAATTCACAAACTGGCAGAGTGATAAAGGACAACTATCGTCCAAAAATCTGTTGACGGAAGTCAACGAGGCGGACTTGAAAGCGAGGCAAAATAGCAGGAAACAGATTTCAAGAGGTACGTTGGAATCGCCTGTAAAGCACAGGAAGAGGGGCACAACTTGGACAATGGTGCACTTGGCCAAAAAGGGCGTATGCGTTTTCTCCTGAATATATTCAGGAGAAAACGCATACGCCCTTTTTGGCCAAGCAAGCAAGCGGGCAATGCAAATCTGCACTATAAAGAAGTATCACTTCCCACCGGTCAAAAGGGACATCCACAAAATGTGTAAAAACCAGAAAAGCAAGACAGGCCCTTGAGAACAGGGAGCCTTGTTATGCTGATGGGTGGGATGTACATTGCCAACTGCCTCACTTGAGGAGTGCATTGTGTTCCCTAAAACAAGTAAACAACAGAGCTACAGAGCCAAGGCCACTTCCAGTCTAGGGAATATACCTTGGGAAAACTGAAAATCAATAAGAAAGAGCCACCTCCAAATTTAGGGCTGCACTGACTACAAGAACCTCAACTTGGGTACACCTTAATTATCCCAGGAAATATAAAAATGGTTCAAAACATGGTGGTACTTACGTACGATGGAATATCCCTCAGCCATGAAATCAATGTCATAAGACCAGTAGCAGCAAAGTGAGTGGATTCAGGTACGATGATTCTAAGTGAAATAAGTCACACAGAAAAAGGAACTTATCATAAGATATCACTTATGAAGATCCTGTAAACATGGCTACACGTGAACTGAGTTAGGAAAGAGAACAGAGTCTCACATTTAGAAAACACTCTTATGCCTGCATAAAGGGGATGGAGAGGTGGGGTGATGCATAAAACCAGAGTTTGATATAAGCACAGGGACCGTTCCAAAAACCAACATTGGAATAGACAAGACCTACACCTTCCTCAGTGAAAGAGACTCAAAACCCCATATTTCCCGCAGAGGAATATATCTGACTAGTAAGAATCTTAAAACGTATGTATTGATATGACTCCATAAGGGAATCAAGTGTGTCTAGAGTGGCATAAACATGGCAGCGAGAATCAGCTCAAACCCACTATAAAAAGGAATTTCAAAAGCAAAACCAAAAAACAGGGAAATTCTTTCCAATTCCTTCAGGGTGTCTGAGGAAACCTGGAAAGACCCTATCTACAATGACAGCTGGATGTGGCATAAGGCTGGACACTTGGGACTGAGAGGATTGGTGAGATTGGGTGAGCAAATGCAGACCCTTTCAAGCAATAATGCATGGCCCCCATTCCATGGGTCCCAACTCTCCAGGTTCAAGGGAATATTACTACAGCTATAACATGTACAGGAAACCTAGAGAATGGACACACTGTGAATACGAAAGGTTTCTAAAACTCAACGAATAGTCCCTCTCCTGGTGCTCCAGTTTGACTTTCCAACTGCCTTACTATCAATCTCCCAACTTGGAGAGACAGGCCCTTTAACCTCCTGGTTTGCACAGGTTCCCAATTTGGCAGAGGATGGAAGGGACGAGGGAGAACCCATGAGAGAGTAGCTGTTAGGCATTTGGACGGGCACATGTCACTCTAATTTCCCGGCAGGAAGAAGAATTAACCAAAGTCTCAGCCACCCACCGGGAACCAGTATAGGACATGATCCAAAATTTTGGACTTGCGTTCTGCTCACAAAAAACGAGTTGAGAAATGGAGCTCAGGGGCACAGCAATTCACAAACTGGCAGAGTGATAAAGGACAACTATCGTCCAAAAATCTGTTGAGGGAAGTCAATGAGGCGGACTTGAAAGCGAGGCAAAATAGCAGGAAACAGATTTCAAGAGGTACGTTGGATTCGCCTGTAAAGCACAGGAAGAGGGGCACAACTTTGACAATGGTGCACTTGGCCAAAAAGGGTGTATGCGTTTTCTCCTGAATATATTCAGGAGAAAACGCATACGCCCTTTTTGGCCAAGCAAGCAAGCGGGCAATGCCAATCTGCACTACAAAGAAGTATCACTTCCCACCGGTCAAAAGGGACATCCACAAAATGTGTAAAAACCAGAAAGGCAAGACAGGCCCTGGAGAACAGGGAGCCTTGTTATGCTGATGGGCGGGATGTAAATTGCCAACTGCCTCACTGGAGGAGTGCATTGTGTTCCCTAAAACAAGTAAACAACAGAGCTACAGAGCCAAGGCCACTTCCAGTCTACGGAATATACCTTGGGAAAACTGAAAATCAATAAGAAAGAGCCACCTCCAAATTTAGGGCTGCACTGACTACAAGAACCTCAACTTGGGTACACCTTAAATATCCCAGGAAATATAAAAATGGTTCAAAACATGGTGGTACTTACGTACGATGGAATATCCCTCAGCCATGAAATCAATGTCATAAGACCAGTAGCAGCAAAGTGAGTGGATTCAGGTACGATGATTCTAAGTGAAATATGTCACACAGAAAAAGGAACTTATCATAAGATATCACTTATGAAGATCCTGTAAACATGGCTACACGTGAACTGAGTTAGGAAAGAGAACAGAGTCTCACATTTAGAAAACACTCTTATGCCTGCATAAAGGGGATGGAGAGGTGGGGTGATGCATAAAACCAGAGTTTGATATAAGCACAGGGACCGTTCCAAAAACCAACCTTGGAATAGACAAGACCTACACCTTCCTCAGTGAAAGAGACTCAAAACCCCATATTTCCCGCAGAGGAATATATCTGACTAGTAAGAATCTTAAAACCTATGTATTGATATGACTCCATAAGGGAATCAAGTGTGTCTAGAGTGGCATAAACATGGCAGCGAGAATCAGCTCAAACCCACTATAAAAAGGAATTTCAAAAGCAAAACCAAAAAACAGGGAAATTCTTTACAATTCCTTCAGGGTGTCTGAGGAAACCTGGAAAGACCCTATCTACAATGACAGCTGGATGTGGCATAAGGCTGGACACTTGGGACTGAGAGGATTGGTGAGATTGGGTGAGCAAATGCAGACCCTTCCAAGCAATAATGCATGGCCCCCATTCCATGGGTCCCAACTCTCCAGGTTCATGGGAATATTACTACAGCTATAACATGTACAGGAAACCTAGAGAATGGACACACTGTGAATACGAAACGTTTCTAAAACTCAACGAATAGTCCATCTCCTGGTGCTCCAGTTTGACTTTCCAACTGCCTTACTATCAATCTCCCAACTTGGAGAGACAGGCCCTTTAACCTCCTGGTTTGCACAGGTTCCCAATTTGGCAGAGGATGGAAGGGACGAGGGAGAACCCATGAGAGAGTAGCTGTTAGGCATTTGGACGGGCACATGTCACTCTAATTTCCCGGCAGGAAGAAGAATTAACCAAAGTCTCAGCCACCCACCGGGAACCAGTATAGGACATGATCCAAAATTTTGGACTTGCGTTCAGCTCACAAAAAACGAGTTGAGAAATGGAGCTCAGGGGCACAGCAATTCACAAACTGGCAGAGTGATAAAGGACAACTATCTTCCAAAAATCTGTTGACGGAAGTCAACGAGGCGGACTTGAAAGCGAGGCAAAATAGCAGGAAACAGATTTCAAGAGGTACGTTGGAATCGCCTGTAAAGCACAGGAAGAGGGGCACAACTTGGACAATGGTGCACTTGGCCAAAAAGGGCGTATGCGTTTTCTCCTGAATATATTCAGGAGAAAACGCATACGCCCTTTTTGGCCAAGCAAGCAAGCGGGCAATGCAAATCTGCACTATAAAGAAGTATCACTTCCCACCGGTCAAAAGGGACATCCACAAAATGTGTAAAAACCAGAAAGGCAAGACAGGCCCTGGAGAACAGGGAGCCTTGTTATGCTGATGGGCGGGATGTAAATTGCCAACTGCCTCACTGGAGGAGTGCATTGTGTTCCCTAAAACAAGTAAACAACAGAGCTACAGAGCCAAGGCCACTTCCAGTCTAGGGAATATACCTTGGGAAAACTGAAAATCAATAAGAAAGAGCCACCTCCAAATTTAGGGCTGCACTGACTACAAGAACCTCAACTTGGGTACACCTTAAATATCCCAGGAAATATAAAAATGGTTCAAAACATGGTGGTACTTACGTACGATGGAATATCCCTCAGCCATGAAATCAATGTCATAAGACCAGTAGCAGCAAAGTGAGTGGATTCAGGTACGATGATTCTAAGTGAAATATGTCACACAGAAAAAGGAACTTACCATAAGATATCACTTATGAAGATCCTGTAAACATGGCTACACGTGAACTGAGTTAGGAAAGAGAACAGAGTCTCACATTTAGAAAACACGCTTATGCCTGCATAAAGGGGATGGAGAGGTGGGGTGATGCATAAAACCAGAGTTTGATATAAGCACAGGGACCGTTCCAAAAACCAACCTTGGAATAGACAAGACCTACACCTTCCTCAGTGAAAGAGACTCAAAACCCCATATTTCCCGCAGAGGAATATATCTGACTAGTAAGAATCTTAAAACCTATGTATTGATATGACTCCATAAGGGAATCAAGTGTGTCTAGAGTGGCATAAACATGGCAGCGAGAATCAGCTCAAACCCACTATAAAAAGGAATTTCAAAAGCAAAACCAAAAAACAGGGAAATTCTTTACAATTCCTTCAGTGTGTCTGAGGAAACCTGGAAAAACCCTATCTACAATGACAGCTGGATGTGGCATAAGGCTGGACACTTGGGACTGAGAGGATTGGTGAGATTGGGTGAGCAAATGCAGACCCTTCCAAGCAATAATGCATGGCCCCCATTCCATGGGTCCCAACTCTCCAGGTTCAAGGGAATATTACTACAGCTATAACATGTACAGGAAACCTAGAGAATGGACACACTGTGAATACGAAAGGTTTCTAAAACTCAACGAATAGTCCCTCTCCTGGTGCTCCAGTTTGACTTTCCAACTGCCTTACTATCAATCTCCCAACTTGGAGAGACAGGCCCTTTAACCTCCTGGTTTGCACAGGTTCCCAATTTGGCAGAGGATGGAAGGGACGAGGGAGAACCCATGAGAGAGTAGCTGTTAGGCATTTGGACGGGCACATGTCACTCTAATTTCCCGGCAGGAAGAAGAATTAACCAAAGTCTCAGCCACCCACCGGGAACCAGTATAGGACATGATCCAAAATTTTGGACTTGCGTTCAGCTCACAAAAAACGAGTTGAGAAATGGAGCTCAGGGGCACAGCAATTCACAAACTGGCAGAGTGATAAAGGACAACTATCGTCCAAAAATCTGTTGAGGGAAGTCAACGAGGTGGACTTGAAAGCGAGGCAAAATAGCAGGAAACAGATTTCAAGAGGTACCTTGGAATCGCCTGTAAAGCACAGGAAGAGGGGCACAACTTGGACAATGATGCACTTGGCCAAAAAGGACGTATGCGTTTTCTCCTGAATATATTCAGGAGAAAACGCATACGCCCTTTTTGGCCAAGCAAGCAAGCGGGCAATGCAAATCTGCACTACAAAGAAGTATCACTTCCCACCGGTCAAAAGGGACATCCACAAAATGTGTAAAAACCAGAAAGGCAAGACAGGCCCTGGAGAACAGGGAGCCTTGTTATGCTGATGGGCGGGATGTAAATTGCCAACTGCCTCACTGGAGGAGTGCATTGTGTTCCCTAAAACAAGTAAACAACAGAGCTACAGAGCCAAGGCCACTTCCAGTCTACGGAATATACCTTGGGAAAACTGAAAATCAATAAGAAAGAGCCACTTCCAAATTTAGGGCTGCACTGACTACAAGAACCTCAACTTGGGTACACCTTAAATATCCTAGGAAATATAAAAATGGTTCAAAACATGGTGGTACTTACGTACGATGGAATATCCCTCAGCCATGAAATCAATGTCATAAGACCAGTAGCAGCAAAGTGAGTGGATTCAGGTACGATGATTCTAAGTGAAATATGTCACACAGAAAAAGGAACTTATCATAAGATATCACTTATGAAGATCCTGTAAACATGGCTACACGTGAACTGAGTTAGGAAAGAGAACAGAGTCTCACATTTAGAAAACACTCTTATGCCTGCATAAAGGGGATGGAGAGGTGGGGTGATGCATAAAACCAGAGTTTGATATAAGCACAGGGACCGTTCCAAAAACCAACCTTGGAATAGACAAGACCTACACCTTCCTCAGTGAAAGAGACTCAAAACCCCATATTTCCCGCAGAGGAATATATCTGACTAGTAAGAATCTTAAAACCTATGTATTGATATGACTCCATAAGGGAATCAAGTGTGTCTAGAGTGGCATAAACATGGCAGCGAGAATCAGCTCAAACCCACTATAAAAAGGAATTTCAAAAGCAAAACCAAAAAACAGGGAAATTCTTTACAATTCCTTCAGGGTGTCTGAGGAAACCTGGAAAGACCCTATCTACAATGACAGCTGGATGTGGCATAAGGCTGGACACTTGGGACTGAGAGGATTGGTGAGATTGGGTGAGCAAATGCAGACCCTTCCAAGCAATAATGCATGGCCCCCATTCCATGGGTCCCAACTCTCCAGGTTCATGGGAATATTACTACAGCTATAACATGTACAGGAAACCTAGAGAATGGACACATTGTGAATACGAAAGGTTTCTAAAACTCAACGAATAGTCCCTCTCCTGGTGCTCCAGTTTGACTTTCCAACTGCCTTACTATCAATCTCCCAACTTGGAGAGACAGGCCCTTTAACCTCCTGGTTTGCACAGGTTCCCAATTTGGCAGAGGATGGAAGGGACGAGGGAGAACCCATGAGAGAGTAGCTGTTAGGCATTTGGACGGGCACATGTCACTCTAATTTCCCGGCAGGAAGAAGAATTAACCAAAGTCTCAGCCACCCACCGGGAACCAGTATAGGACATGATCCAAAATTTTGGACTTGCGTTCAGCTCACAAAAAACGAGTTGAGAAATGGAGCTCAGGGGCACAGCAATTCACAAACTGGCAGAGTGATAAAGGACAACTATCGTCCAAAAATCTGTTGACGGAAGTCAACGAGGCGGACTTGAAAGCGAGGCAAAATAGCAGGAAACAGATTTCAAGAGGTACGTTGGAATCGCCTGTAAAGCACAGGAAGAGGGGCACAACTTGGACAATGGTGCACTTGGCCAAAAAGGGCGTATGCGTTTTCTCCTGAATATATTCAGGAGAAAACGCATACACCCTTTTTGGCCAAGCAAGCAAGCGGGCAATGCAAATCTGCACTATAAAGAAGTATCACTTCCCACCGGTCAAAAGGGACATCCACAAAATGTGTAAAAACCAGAAAAGCAAGACAGGCCCTTGAGAACAGGGAGCCTTGTTATGCTGATGGGTGGGATGTACATTGCCAACTGCCTCACTTGAGGAGTGCATTGTGTTCCCTAAAACAAGTAAACAACAGAGCTACAGAGCCAAGGCCACTTCCAGTCTAGGGAATATACCTTGGGAAAACTGAAAATCAATAAGAAAGAGCCACCTCCAAATTTAGGGCTGCACTGACTACAAGAACCTCAACTTGGGTACACCTTAAATATCCCAGGAAATATAAAAATGGTTCAAAACATGGTGGTACTTACGTACGATGGAATATCCCTCAGCCATGAAATCAATGTCATAAGACCAGTAGCAGCAAAGTGAGTGGATTCAGTTACGATGATTCTAAGTGAAATATGTCACACAGAAAAAGGAACTTACCATAAGATATCACTTATGAAGATCCTGTAAACATGGCTACACGTGAACTGAGTTAGGAAAGAGAACAGAGTCTCACATTTAGAAAACACGCTTATGCCTGCATAAAGGGGATGGAGAGGTGGGGTGATGCATAAAACCAGAGTTTGATATAAGCACAGGGACCGTTCCAAAAACCAACCTTGGAATAGACAAGACCTACACCTTCCTCAGTGAAAGAGACTCAAAACCCCATATTTCCCGCAGAGGAATATATCTGACTAGTAAGAATCTTAAAACCTATGTATTGATATGACTCCATAAGGGAATCAAGTGTGTCTAGAGTGGCATAAACATGGCAGCGAGAATCAGCTCAAACCCACTATAAAAAGGAATTTCAAAAGCAAAACCAAAAAACAGGGAAATTCTTTACAATTCCTTCAGTGTGTCTGAGGAAACCTGGAAAAACCCTATCTACAATGACAGCTGGATGTGGCATAAGGCTGGACACTTGGGACTGAGAGGATTGGTGAGATTGGGTGAGCAAATGCAGACCCTTCCAAGCAATAATGCATGGCCCCCATTCCATGGGTCCCAACTCTCCAGGTTCAAGGGAATATTACTACAGCTATAACATGTACAGGAAACCTAGAGAATGGACACACTGTGAATACGAAAGGTTTCTAAAACTCAACGAATAGTCCCTCTCCTGGTGCTCCAGTTTGACTTTCCAACTGCCTTACTATCAATCTCCCAACTTGGAGAGACAGGCCCTTTAACCTCCTGGTTTGCACAGGTTCCCAATTTGGCAGAGGATGGAAGGGACGAGGGAGAACCCATGAGAGAGTAGCTGTTAGGCATTTGGACGGGCACATGTCACTCTAATTTCCCGGCAGGAAGAAGAATTAACCAAAGTCTCAGCCACCCACCGGGAACCAGTATAGGACATGATCCAAAATTTTGGACTTGCGTTCAGCTCACAAAAAACGAGTTGAGAAATGGAGCTCAGGGGCACAGGAATTCACAAACTGGCAGAGTGATAAAGGACAACTATCGTCCAAAAATCTGTTGAGGGAAGTCAACGAGGTGGACTTGAAAGCGAGGCAAAATAGCAGGAAACAGATTTCAAGAGGTACCTTGGAATCGCCTGTAAAGCACAGGAAGAGGGGCACAACTTGGACAATGATGCACTTGGCCAAAAAGGACGTATGCGTTTTCTCCTGAATATATTCAGGAGAAAACGCATACGCCCTTTTTGGCCAAGCAAGCAAGCGGGCAATGCAAATCTGCACTACAAAGAAGTATCACTTCCCACCGGTCAAAAGGGACATCCACAAAATGTGTAAAAACCAGAAAGGCAAGACAGGCCCTGGAGAACAGGGAGCCTTGTTATGCTGATGGGCGGGATGTAAATTGCCAACTGCCTCACTGGAGGAGTGCATTGTGTTCCCTAAAACAAGTAAACAACAGAGCTACAGAGCCAAGGCCACTTCCAGTCTACGGAATATACCTTGGGAAAACTGAAAATCAATAAGAAAGAGCCACTTCCAAATTTAGGGCTGCACTGACTACAAGAACCTCAACTTGGGTACACCTTAAATATCCTAGGAAATATAAAAATGGTTCAAAACATGGTGGTACTTACGTACGATGGAATATCCCTCAGCCATGAAATCAATGTCATAAGACCAGTAGCAGCAAAGTGAGTGGATTCAGGTACGATGATTCTAAGTGAAATATGTCACACAGAAAAAGGAACTTATCATAAGATATCACTTATGAAGATCCTGTAAACATGGCTACACGTGAACTGAGTTAGGAAAGAGAACAGAGTCTCACATTTAGAAAACACTCTTATGCCTGCATAAAGGGGATGGAGAGGTGGGGTGATGCATAAAACCAGAGTTTGATATAAGCACAGGGACCGTTCCAAAAACCAACCTTGGAATAGACAAGACCTACACCTTCCTCAGTGAAAGAGACTCAAAACCCCATATTTCCCGCAGAGGAATATATCTGACTAGTAAGAATCTTAAAACCTATGTATTGATATGACTCCATAAGGGAATCAAGTGTGTCTAGAGTGGCATAAACATGGCAGCGAGAATCAGCTCAAACCCACTATAAAAAGGAATTTCAAAAGCAAAACCAAAAAACAGGGAAATTCTTTACAATTCCTTCAGGGTGTCTGAGGAAACCTGGAAAGACCCTATCTACAATGACAGCTGGATGTGGCATAAGGCTGGACACTTGGGACTGAGAGGATTGGTGAGATTGGGTGAGCAAATGCAGACCCTTTCAAGCAATAATGCATGGCCCCCATTCCATGGGTCCCAACTCTCCAGGTTCATGGGAATATTACTACAGCTATAACATGTACAGGAAACCTAGAGAATGGACACACTGTGAATACGAAAGGTTTCTAAAACTCAACGAATAGTCCCTCTCCTGGTGCTCCAGTTTGACTTTCCAACTGCCTTACTATCAATCTCCCAACTTGGAGAGACAGGCCCTTTAACCTCCTGGTTTGCACAGGTTCCCAATTTGGCAGAGGATGGAAGGGACGAGGGAGAACCCATGAGAGAGTAGCTGTTAGGCATTTGGACGGGCACATGTCACTCTAATTTCCCGGCAGGAAGAAGAATTAACCAAAGTCTCAGCCACCCACCGGGAACCAGTATAGGACATGATCCAAAATTTTGGACTTGCGTTCAGCTCACAAAAAACGAGTTGAGAAATGGAGCTCAGGGGCACAGCAATTCACAAACTGGCAGAGTGATAAAGGACAACTATCGTCCAAAAATCTGTTGACGGAAGTCAACGAGGCGGACTTGAAAGCGAGGCAAAATAGCAGGAAACAGATTTCAAGAGGTACGTTGGAATCGCCTGTAAAGCACAGGAAGAGGGGCACAACTTGGACAATGGTGCACTTGGCCAAAAAGGGCGTATGCGTTTTCTCCTGAATATATTCAGGAGAAAACGCATACGCCCTTTTTGCCAAGCAAGCAAGCGGGCAATGCAAATCTGCACTACAAAGAAGTGTCACTTCCCACTGGTCAAAAGGGACATCCACAAAATGTGTAAAAACCAGAAAGGCAAGACAGGCCCTGGAGAACAGGGAGCCTTGTTATGCTGATGGGTGGGATGTACATTGCCAACTGCCTCACTGGAGGAGTGCATTGTGTTCCCTAAAACAAGTAAACAACAGAGCTACAGAGCCAAGGCCACTTCCAGTCTAGGGAATATACCTTGGGAAAACTGAAAATCAATAAGAAAGAGCCACCTCCAAATTTAGGGCTGCACTGACTACAAGAACCTCAACTTGGGTACACCTTAAATATCCCAGGAAATATAAAAATGGTTCAAAACATGGTGGTACTTACGTACGATGGAATATCCCTCAGCCATGAAATCAATGTCATAAGACCAGTAGCAGCAAAGTGAGTGGATTCAGGTACGATGATTCTAAGTGAAATAAGTCACACAGAAAAAGGAACTTATCATAAGATATCACTTATGAAGATCCTGTAAACATGGCTACACGTGAACTGAGTTAGGAAAGAGAACAGAGTCTCACATTTAGAAAACACTCTTATGCCTGCATAAAGGGGATGGAGAGGTGGGGTGATGCATAAAACCAGAGTTTGATATAAGCACAGGGACCGTTCCAAAAACCAACATTGGAATAGACAAGACCTACACGTTCCTCAGTGAAAGAGACTCAAAACCCCATATTTCCCGCAGAGGAATATATCGGACTTGTAAGAATCTTAAAACCTATGTATTGATATGACTCCATAAGGGAATCAAGTGTGTCTAGAGTGGCATAAACATGGCAGCGAGAATCAGCTCAAACCCAGTATAAAAAGGAATTTCAAAAGCAAAACAAAAAAACAGGGAAATTCTTTACAATTCCTTCAGGGTGTCTGAGGAAACATGGAAATACCCTATCTACAATGACAGCTGGATGTGGCATAAGGCTGGACACTTGGGACTGAGAGGATTGGTGAGATTGGGTGAGCAAATGCAGACCCTTTCAAGCAATAATGCATGGCCCCCATTCCATGGGTCCCAACTCTCCAGGTTCAAGGGAATATTACTACAGCTATAACATGTACAGGAAACCTAGAGAATGGACACACTGTGAATACGAAAGGTTTCTAAAACTCAACGAATAGTCCCTCTCCTGGTGCTCCAGTTTGACTTTCCAACTGCCTTACTATCAATCTCCCAACGTGGAGAGACAGGCCCTTTAACCTCCTGGTTTGCACAGGTTCCCAATTTGGCAGAGGATGGAAGGGACGAGGGAGAACCCATGAGAGAGTAGCTGTTAGGCATTTGGACGGGCACATGTCACTCTAATTTCCCGGCAGGAAGAAGAATTAACCAAAGACTCAGCCACCCACCGGGAACCAGTATAGGACATGATCCAAAATTTTGGACTTGCGTTCAGCTCACAAAAAACTAGTTGAGAAATGGAGCTCAGGGGCACAGCAATTCACAAACTGGCAGAGTGATAAAGGACAACTATCGTCCAAAAATCTGTTGAGGGAAGTCAACGAGGTGGACTTGAAAGCGAGGCAAAATAGCAGGAAACAGATTTCAAGATGTACCTTGGAATCGCCTGTAAAGCACAGGAAGAGGGGCACAACTTGGACAATGATGCACTTGTCCAAAAAGGACGTATGCGTTTTCTCCTGAATATATTCAGGAGAAAACGCATACGTCCTTTTTGGCCAAGCAAGCAAGCGGGCAATGCAAATCTGCACTACAAAGAAGTATCACTTCCAACCGGTCAAAAGGGACATCCACAAAATGTGTAAAAACCAGAAAGGCAAGACAGGCCCTGGAGAACAGGGAGCCTTGTTATGCTGATGGGCGGGATGTAAATTGCCAACTGCCTCACTGGAGGAGTGCATTGTGTTCCCTAAAACAAGTAAACAACAGAGCTACAGAGCCAAGGCCACTTCCAGTCTAGGGAATATACCTTGGGAAAACTGAAAATCAATAAGAAAGAGCCACCTCCAAATTTAGGGCTGCACTGAATACAAGAACCTCAACTTGGGTACACCTTAAATATCCCAGGAAATATAAAAATGGTTCAAAACATTGTGGTACTTACGTACGATGGACTATCCCTCAGCCATGAAATCAATGTCATAAGACCAGTAGCAGCAAAGTGAGTGGATTCAGGTACGATGATTCTAAGTGAAATAAGTCACACAGAAAAAGGAACTTATCATAAGATATCACTTATGAAGATCCTGTAAACATGGCTACACGTGAACTGAGTTAGGAAAGAGAACAGAGTCTCACATTTAGAAAACACTCTTATGCCTGCATAAAGGGGATGGAGAGGTGGGGTGATGCATAAAACCAGAGTTTGATATAAGCACAGGGACCGTTCCAAAAACCAACCTTGGAATAGACAAGACCTACACCTTCCTCAGTGAAAGAGACTCAAAACCCCATATTTCCCGCAGAAGAATATATCTGACTAGTAAGAATCTTAAAACCTATGTATTGATATGACTCCATAAGGGAATCAAGTGTGTCTAGAGTGGCATAAACATGGCAGCGAGAATCAGCTCAAACCCACTATAAAAAGGAATTTCAAAAGCAAAACCAAAAAACAGGGAAATTCTTTACAATTCCTTCAGGGTGTCTGAGGAAACCTGGAAAGACCCTATCTACAATGACAGCTGGATGTGGCATAAGGCTGGACACTTGGGACTGAGAGGATTGGTGAGATTGGGTGAGCAAATGCAGACCCTTTCAAGCAATAATGCATGGCCCCCATTCCATGGGTCCCAACTCTCCAGGTTCAAGGGAATATTACTACAGCTATAACATGTACAGAAAACCTAGAGAATGGACACACTGTGAATACGAAAGGTTTCTAAAACTCAACGAATAGTCCCTCTCCTGGTGCTCCAGTTTGACTTTCCAACTGCCTTACTATAAATCTCCCAACTTGGTGAGACAGGCCCTTTAACCTCCTGGTTTGCACAGGTTCCCAATTTGGCAGAGGATGGAAGGGACGAGGGAGAACCCATGAGAGAGTAGCTGTTAGGCATTTGGACGGGCACATGTCACTCTAATTTCCCGGCAGGAAGAAGAATTAACCAAAGTCTCAGCCACCCACCGGGAACCAGTATAGGACATGATCCAAAATTTTGGACTTGCGTTCAGCTCACAAAAAACGAGTTGAGAAATGGAGCTCAGGGGCACAGCAATTCACAAACTGGCAGAGTGATAAAGGACAACTATCGTCCAAAAATCTGTTGAGGGAAGTCAATGAGGCGGACTTGAAAGTGAGGCAAAATAGCAGGAAACAGATTTCAAGAGGTACGTTGGAATCGCCTGTAAAGCACAGGAAGAGGGGCACAACTTGGACAATGGTGCACTTGGCCAAAAAGGGCGTATGCGTTTTCTCCTGAATATATTCAGGAGAAAACGCATACGCCCTTTTTGGCCAAGCAAGCAAGCGGGCAATGCCAATCTGCACTACAAAGAAGTATCACTTCCCACCGGTCAAAAGGGACATCCACAAAATGTGTAAAAACCAGAAAGGCAAGACAGGCCCTGGAGAACAGGGAGCCTTGTTATGCTGATGGGCGGGATGTAAATTGCCAACTGCCTCACTGGAGGAGTGCATTGTGTTCCCTAAAACAAGTAAACAACAGAGCTACAGAGCCAAGGCCACTTCCAGTCTAGGGAATATACCTTGGGAAAACTGAAAATCAATAAGAAAGAGCCACCTCCAAATTTAGGGCTGCACTGACTACAAGAACCTCAACTTGGGTACACCTTAAATATCCCAGGAAATATAAAAATGGTTCAAACCATTGTGGTACTTACGTATGATGGAATATCCCTCAGCCATGAAATCAATGTCATAAGACCAGTAGCAGCAAAGTGAGTGGATTCAGGTACGATGATTCTAAGTGAAATAAGTCACACAGAAAAAGGAACTTATCATAAGATATCACTTATGAAGATCCTGTAAACATGGCTACACGTGAATTGAGTTAGGAAAGAGAACAGAGTCTCACATTTAGAAAACACTCTTATGCCTGCATAAAGGGGAATGAGAGGTGGGGTGATGCATAAAACCAGAGTTTGATATAAGCACAGGGACCGTTCCAAAAACCAACTTTGGAATAGACAAGACCTACACCTTCCTCAGTGAAAGAGACTCAAAACCCCATATTTCCCGCAGAGGAATATATCGGACTAGTAAGAATCTTAAAACCTATGTATTGATATGTCTCCATAAGGGAATCAAGTGTGTCTAGAGTGGCATAAACATGGCAGCGAGAATCAGCTCAAACCCACTATAAAAAGTAATTTCAAATGCAAAACCAAAAAACAGGGAAATTCTTTACAATTCCTTCAGGGTGTCTGAGGAAACATGGAAAGACCCTATCTACAATGACAGCTGGATGTGGCATAAGGCTGGACACTTGGGACTGAGAGGATTGGTGAGATAGGGTGAGCAAATGCAGACCCGTTCAAGCAATAATGCATGGCCCCCATTCCATGGCTCCCAACTCTCCAGGTTCAAGGGAATATTACTACAGCTATAACATGTACAGGAAACGTAGAGAATGCACACACTGTGAATACGAAAGGTTTCTAAAACTCAACGAATAGTCCCTCTCCTGGTGCTCCAGTTTGACTTTCCAACTGCCTTACTATCAATCTCCCAACTTGGAGAGACAGGCCCTTTAACCTCCTGGTTTGCACAGGTTCCCAGTTTGGCAGAGGATGGAAGGGACGAGGGAGAACCCATGAGAGAGTAGCTGTTAGGCATTTGGACGGGCACATGTCACTCTAATTTCCCGGCAGGAAGAAGAATTAACCAAAGTCTCAGCCACCCACCGGGAACCAGTATAGGACATGATCCAAAATTTTGGACTTGCGTTCAGCTCACAAAAAACGAGTTAAGAAATGGAGCTCAGGGGCACAGCAATTCACAAACTGGCAGAGTCATAAAGGACAACTATCGTCCAAAAATCTGTTGACGGAAGTCAACGAGGCGGACTTGAAAGCGAGGCAAAATAGCAGGAAACAGATTTCAAGAGGTACGTTGGAATCGCCTGTAAAGCACAGGAAGAGGGGCACAACTTGGACAATGATGCACTTGGCCAAAAAGGGCGTATGCGTTTTCTCCTGAATATATTCAGGAGAAAACGCATACGCCCTTTTTGGCCAAGCAAGCAAGCGGGCAATGCAAATCTGCACTAAAAAGGAGTATCACTTCCCACCGGTCAAAAGGGACATCCACAAAATGTGTAGAAACCAGAAAGGCAAGACAGGCCCTGGAGAACAGGGAGCCTTGTTATGCTGATGGGCGGGATGTAAATTGCCAACTGCCTCACTGGAGGAGTGCATTGTGTTCCCTAAAACAAGTAAACAACAGAGCTACAGAGCCAAGGCCACTTCCTGTCTAGGGAATATACCTTGGGAAAACTGAAAATCAATAAGAAAGAGCCACCTCCAAATTTAGGGCTGCACTGACTACAAGAACCTCAACTTGGGTACACCTTAAATATCCCAGGAAATATAAAAATGGTTCAAAACATTGTGGTACTTACGTACGATGGAATATTCCTCAGCCATGAAATCAATGTCATAAGACCAGTAGCAGCAAAGTGAGTGGATTCAGGTACGATGATTCTAAGTGAAATAAGTCACACAGAAAAAGGAACTTATCATAAGATATCACTTATGAAGATCCTGTAAACATGGCTACACGTGAACTGAGTTAGGAAAGAGAACAGAGTCTCACATTTCGAAAACACTCTTATGCCTGCTTAAAGGGGAAGGAGAGGTGGGGTGATGCATAAAACCAGAGTTTGATATAAGCACAGGGACCGTTCCAAAAACCAACTTTGGAATAGACAAGACCTACACGTTCCTCAGTGAAAGAGACTCAAAACCCCATATTTCCCGCAGAGGAATATATCGGACTTGTAAGAATCTTAAAACATATGTATTGATATGTCTCCATAAGGGAATCAAGTGTGTCTAGAGTGGCATAAACATGGCAGCGAGAATCAGCTCAAACCCACTATAAAAAGGAAATTCAAAAGCAAAACAAAAAAACAGGGAAATTCTTTACAATTCCTTCAGGGTGTCTGAGGAAACATGGAAATACCCTATCTACAATGACAGCTGGATGTGGCATAAGGCTGGACACTTGGGACTGAGAGGATTGGTGAGATTGGGTGAGCAAATGCAGACCCTTTCAAGCAATAATGCATGGCCCCCATTCCATGGGTCCCAACTCTCCAGGTTCAAGGGAATATTACTACAGCTATAACATGTACAGGAAACCTAGAGAATGGACACAATGTGAATACGAAAGTTTTCTAAAACTCAACGAAGAGTCCCTCTCCTGGTGCTCCAGTTTGACTTTCCAACTGCCTTACTATCAATCTCCCAACGTGGAGAGACAGGCCCTTTAACCTCCTGGTTTGCACAGGTTCCCAATTTGGCAGAGGATGGAAGGGACGAGGGAGAACCCATGAGAGAGTAGCTGTTAGGCATTTGGACGGGCACATGTCACTCTAATTTCCCGGCAGGAAGAAGAATTAACCAAAGTCTCAGCCACCCACCGGGAACCAGTATAGGACATGATCCAAAATTTTGGACTTGCGTTCAGCTCACAAAAAACGAGTTGAGAAATGGAGCTCAGGGGCACAGCAATTCACAAACTGGCAGAGTGATAAAGGACAACTATCGTCCAAAAATCTGTTGGGGGAAGTCAACGAGGTGGACTTGAAAGCGAGGCAAAATAGCAGGAAACAGATTTCAAGAGGTAACTTGGAATCGCCTGTAAAGCACAGGAAGAGGGGCACAACTTGGACAATGATGCACTTGGCCAAAAAGGACGTATGCGTTTTCTCCTGAATATATTCAGGAGAAAACGCATACGCCCTTTTTGGCCAAGCAAGCAAGCGGGCAATGCAAATCTGCACTACAAAGAAGTATCACTTCCCACCCGTCAAAAGGGACATCCACAAAATGTGTAAAAACCAGAAAGGCAAGACAGGCCCTGTTGAACAGGGAGCCTTGTTATGCTGATGGGCGGGATGTAAATTGCCAACTGCCTCACTGGAGGAGTGCATTGTGTTCCCTAAAACAAGTAAACAACAGAGCTACAGAGCCAAGGCCACTTCCAGTCTAGGGAATATACCTTGGGAAAACTGAAAATCAATAAGAAAGAGCCACCTCCAAATTTAGGGCTGCACTGACTACAAGAACCTCAACTTGGGTACACCTTAAATATCCCAGGAAATATAAAAATGGTTCAAAACATTGTGGTACTTACGTACGATGGACTATCCCTCAGCCATGAAATCAATGTCATAAGACCAGTAGCAGCAAAGTGAGTGGATTCAGGTACGATGATTCTAAGTGAAATAAGTCACACAGAAAAAGGAACTTATCATAAGATATCACTTATGAAGATCCTGTAAACATGGCTACACGTGAACTGAGTTAGGAAAGAGAACAGAGTCTCACATTTAGAAAACACTCTTATGCCTGCATAAAGGGGATGGAGAGGTGGGGTGATGCATAAAACCAGAGTTTGATATAAGCACAGGGACCGTTCCAAAAACCAACCTTGGAATAGACAAGACCTACACCTTCCTCAGTGAAAGAGACTCAAAACCCCATATTTCCCGCAGAGGAATATATCTGACTAGTAAGAATCTTAAAACCTATGTATTGATATGACTCCATAAGGGAATCAAGTGTGTCTAGAGTGGCATAAACATGGCAGCGAGAATCAGCTCAAACCCACTATAAAAAGTAATTTCAAAAGCAAAACCAAAAAACAGGGAAATTCTTTACAATTCCTTCAGGGTGTCTGAGGAAACCTGGAAAGACCCTATCTACAATGACAGCTGGATGTGGCATAAGGCTGGACACTTGGGACTGAGAGGATTGGTGAGATTGGGTGAGCAAATGCAGACCCTTTCAAGCAATAATGCATGGCCCCCATTCCATGGGTCCCAACTCTCCAGGTTCAAGGGAATATTACTACAGCTATAACATGTACAGGAAACCTAGAGAATGGACACACTGTGAATACGAAAGGTTTCTAAAACTCAACGAATAGTCCCTCTCCTGGTGCTCCAGTTTGACTTTCCAACTGCCTTACTATCAATCTCCCAACTTGGAGAGACAGGCCCTTTAACCTCCTGGTTTGCACAGGTTCCCAATTTGGCAGAGGATGGAAGGGACGAGGGAGAACCCATGAGATAGTAGCTGTTAGGCATTTGGACGGGCACATGTCACTCTAATTTCCCGGCAGGAAGAATAATTAACCAAAGTCTCAGCCACCCACCGGGAACCAGTATAGGACATGATCCAAAATTTTGGACTTGCGTTCAGCTCACAAAAAACGAGTTGAGAAATGGAGCTCAGGGGCACAGCAATTCACAAACTGGCAGAGTGATAAAGGACAACTATCGTCCAAAAATCTGTTGAGGGAAGTCAATGAGGCGGACTTGAAAGCGAGGCAAAATAGCAGGAAACAGATTTCAAGAGGTACGTTGGAATCGCCTGTAAAGCACAGGAAGAGGGGCACAACTTGGACAATGGTGCACTTGGCCAAAAAGGGCGTATGCATTTTCTCCTGAATATATTCAGGAGAAAACGCATACGCCATTTTTGGCCAAGCAAGCAAGCGGGCAATGCAAATCTGCACTACAAAGAAGTATCACTTCCCACCGGTCAAAAGGGACATCCACAAAATGTGTAAAAACCAGAAAGGCAAGACAGGCCCTGGAGAACAGGGAGCCTTGTTATGCTGATGGGCGGGATGTAAATTGCCAACTGCCTCATTGGAGGAGTGCATTGTGTTCCCTAAAACAAGTAAACAACAGAGCTACAGAGCCAAGGCCACTTCCAGTCTAGGAAATATACCTTGGGAAAACTGAAAATCAATAAGAAAGAGCCACCTCCAAATTTAGGGCTGCACTGACTACAAGAACCTCAACTTGGGTACACCTTAAATATCCCAGGAAATATAAAAATGGTTCAAAACATGGTGGTACTTAGGTACGATGGAATATCCCTTAGCCATGAAATCAATGTCATAAGACCAGTAGCAGCAAAGTGAGTGGATTCAGGTACGATGATTCTAAGTGAAATATGTCACACAGAAAAAGGAACTTATCATAAGATATCACTTATGAAGATCCTGTAAACATGGCTACACGTGAACTGAGATAGGAAAGAGAACAGAGTCTCACATTTAGAAAACACTCTTATGCCTGCATAAAGGGGATGGAGAGGTGGGGTGATGCATAAAACCAGAGTTTGATATAAGCACAGGGACCGTTCCAAAAACCAACCTTGGAATAGACAAGACCTACACCTTCCTCAGTGAAAGAGAATCAAAACCCCATATTTCCCGCAGAGGAATATATCTGACTAGTAAGAATCTTAAAACCTATGTATTGATATGACTCCATAAGGGAATCAAGTGTGTCTAGAGTGGCATAAACATGGCAGCGAGAATCAGCTCAAACCCACTATAAAAAGGAATTTCAAAAGCAAAACCAAAAAACAGGGAAATTCTTTACAATTCCTTCAGGGTGTCTGAGGAAACCTGGAAAGACCCTATCTACAATGACAGCTGGATGTGGCATAAGGCTGGACACTTGGGACTGAGAGGATTGGTGAGATTGGGTGAGCAAATGCAGAACCTTCCAAGCAATAATGCATGGCCCCCATTCCATGGGTCCCAACTCTCCAGGTTCAAGGGAATATTACTACAGCTATAACATGTACAGGAAACCTAGAGAATGGACACACTGTGAATACGAAAGGTTTCTAAAACTCAACGAATAGTCCCTCTCCTGGTGCTCCAGTTTGACTTTCCAACTGCCTTACTATCAATCTCCCAACTTGGAGAGACAGGCCCTTTAACCTCCTGGTTTGCAGAGGTTCCCAATTTGGCAGAGGATGGAAGGGACGAGGGAGAACCCATGAGAGAGAGAGTAGCTGTTAGGCATTTGGACGGGCACATGTCACTCTAATTTCCCGGCAGGAAGAAGAATTAACCAAATCTCAGCCACCCACCGGGAACCAGTATAGGACATGATCCAAAATTTTGGACTTGCGTTCAGCTCACAAAAAACGAGTTGAGAAATGGAGCTCAGGGGCACAGCAATTCACAAACTGGCAGAGTGATAAAGGACAACTATCGTCCAAAAATCTGTTGAGGGAAGTCAACGAGGCGGACTTGAGAGCGAGGCAAAATAGCAGGAAACAGATTTCAAGAGGTACGTTGGAATCGCCTGTAAAGCACAGGAAGAGGGGCACAACTTGGAAAATGGTGCACTTGGCCAAAAAGGGCGTATGCGTTTTCTCCTGAATATATTCAGGAGAAAACGCATACGCCCTTTTTGGCCAAGCAAGCAAGCGGGCAATGCAAATCTGCACTACAAAGAAGTATCACTTTCCACCGGTCAAAAGGGACATCCACAAAATGTGTAAAAACCAGAAAGGCAAGACAGGCCCTGGAGAACAGGGAGCCTTGTTATGCTGATGGGTGGGATGTACATTGCCAACTGCCTCACTTGAGGAGTGCATTGTGTTCCCTAAAACAAGTAAACAACAGAGCTACAGAGCCAAGGCCACTTCCAGTCTAGGGAATATACCTGGGGAAAACTGAAAATCAATAAGAAAGAGCCACCTCCAAATTTAGGGCTGCACTGATTACAAGAACCTCAACTTGGGTACACCTTAAATATCCCAGGAAATATAAAAATGGTTCAAAACATTTTGGTACTTACGTACGATGGAATATCCCTCAGCCATGAAATCAATGTCATAAGACCAGTAGCAGCAAAGTGAGTGGATTCAGGTACGATGATTCTAAGTGAAATAAGTCACACATAAAAAAGAACTTATCATAAGATATCACTTATGAAGATCCTGTAAACATGGCTACACGTGAACTGAGTTAGGAAAGAGAACAGAGTCTCACATTTAGAAAACACTCTTATGCCTGCATAAAGGGGATGGAGAGGTGGGGTGATGCATAAAACCAGAGTTTGATATAAGCACAGGGACCGTTCCAAAAACCAACATTGGAATAGACAAGACCTACACCTTCCTCAGTGAAAGAGACTGAAAATCCCATATTTCCCGCAGAGGAATATATCTGACTAGTAAGAATCTTAAAACCTATGTATTGATATGACTCCATAAGGGAATCAAGTGTGTCTAGAGTGGCATAAACATGGCAGCGAGAATCAGCTCAAACCCACTATAAAAAGGAATTTCAAAAGCAAAACCAAAAAACAGGGAAATTCTTTCCAATTCCTTCAGGGTGTCTGAGGAAACCTGGAGAGACCCTATCTACAATGACAGCTGGATGTGGCATAAGGCTGGACACTTGGGACTGAGAGTATTGGTGAGATTGGGTGAGCAAATGCAGACCCTTTCAAGCAATAATGCATGGCCCCCATTCCATGGGTCCCAACTCTCCAGGTTCAAGGGAATATTACTACAGCTCTAACATGTACAGGAAACCTAGAGAATGGACACACTGTGAATACGAAAGGTTTCTAAAACTCAACGAATAGTCCCTCTCCTGGTGCTCCAGTTTGACTTTCCAACTGCCTTACTATCAATCTCCCAACGTGGAGAGACAGGCCCTTTAACCTCCTGGTTTGCACAGGTTCCCAATTTGGCAGAGGATGGAAGGGACGAGGGAGAACCCATGAGAGAGTAGCTGTTAGGCATTTGGACGGGCACATGTCACTCTAATTTCCCGGCAGGAAGAAGAATTAACCAAAGTCTCAGCCACCCACCGGGAACCAGTATAGGACATGATCCAAAATTTTGGACTTGCGTTCAGCTCACAAAAAACGAGTTGAGAAATGGAGCTCAGGGGCACAGCAATTCACAAACTGGCAGAGTGATAAAGGACAACTATCGTCCAAAAATCTGTTGAGGGAAGTCAACGAGGCGGACTTGAAAGCGAGGCAAAATAGCAGGAAACAGATTTCAAGAGGTACATTGGAATCGCCTGTAAAGCACAGGAAGAGGGGCACAACTTGGACAATGGTGCACTTGGCCAAAAAGGGCGTATGCGTTTTCTCCTGAATATATTCAGGAGAAAACGCATACGCCCATTTTGGCCAAGCAAGCAAGCGGGCAATGCAAATCTGCACTACAAAGAAGTATCACTTCCCACCGGTCAAAAGGGACATCCACAAAATGTGTAAAAACCAGAAAGGCAAGACAGGCCCTGGAGAACAGGGAGCCTTGTTATGCTGATGGGCGGGATGTAAATTGCCAACTGCCTCACTGGAGGAGTGCACTGTGTTCCCTAAAACAAGTAAACAACAGAGCTACAGAGCCAAGGCCACTTCCAGTCTAGGGAATATACCTTGGGAAAACTGAAAATCAATAAGAAAGAGCCACCTCCAAATTTAGGGCTGCACTGACTACAAGAACCTCAACTTGGGTACACCTTAAATATCCCAGGAAATATAAAAATGGTTCAAAACATGGTGGTACTTACGTACGATGGAATATCCCTCAGCCATGAAATCAATGTCATAAGACCAGTAGCAGCAAAGTGAGTGGATGCAGGTACGATGATTCTAAGTGAAATATGTCACACAGAAAAAAGAACTTATCATAAGATATCACTTATGAAGATCCTGTAAACATGGCTACACGTGAACTGAGTTAGGAAAGAGAACAGAGTCTCACATTTAGAAAACACTCTTATGCCTGCATAAAGGGGATGGAGAGGTGGGGTGATGCATAAAACCAGAGTTTGATATAAGCACAGGGACCGTTCCAAAAACCAACCTTGGAATAGAGAAGACCTACACCTTTCTCAGTGAAAGAGACTCAAAACCCCATATTTCCCGCAGAGGAATATATCTGACTAGTAAGAATCTTAAAACCTATGTATTGATATGACTCCATAAGGGAATCAAGTGTGTCTAGAGTGGCATAAACATGGCAGCGAGAATCAGCTCAAACCCACTATAAAAAGGAATTTCAAAAGCAAAACCAAAAAACAGGGAAATTCTTTACAATTCCTTCAGGGTGTCTGAGGAAACCTGGAAAGACCCTATCTACAATGGCAGCTGGATGTGGCATAAGGCTGGACACTTGGGACTGAGAGGATTGGTGAGATTGGGTGAGCAAATGCAGACCCTTCCAAGCAATAATGCATGGCCCCCATTCCATGGGGCCCAACTCTCCAGGTTCAAGGGAATATTACTACAGCTATAACATGTACAGGAAACCTAGAGAATGGACACACTGTGAATACGAAAGGTTTCTAAAACTCAACGAATAGTCCCTCACCTGGTGCTCCAGTTTGACTTTCCAACTGCCTTACTATCAATCTCCCAACTTGGAGAGACAGGCCCTTTAACCTCCTGGTTTGCACAGGTTCCCAATTTGGCAGAGGATGGAAGGGACGACGGAGAACCCATGAGAGAGTAGCTGTTCGGCATTTGGACGGGCACATGTCACTCTAATTTCCCGGCAGGAAGAAGAATTAACCAAAGTCTTAGCCAACCACCGGGAACCAGTATAGGACATGATCCAAAATTTTGGACTTGCGTTCAGCTCACAAAAAACGAATTGAGAAATGGAGCTCAGGGGCACAGCAATTCACAAACTGGCAGAGTGATAAAGGACAACTATCGTCCAAAAATCTGTTGAGGGAAGTCAACGAGGCGGACTTGAAAGCGAGGCAAAATAGCAGGAAACAGATTTCAAGAGGTACCTTGGAATCGCCTGTAAAGCACAGGAAGAGGGGCACAACTTGGACAATGGTGCACTTGGCCAAAAAGGGCGTATGCGTTTTCTCCTGAATATATTCAGGAGAAAACGCATACGCCCTTTTTGGCCAAGCAAGAAAGCGGGCAATGCAAATCTGCACTACAAAGAAGTATCACTTCCCACCGGTCAAAAGGGACATCCACAAAATGTGTAAAAACCAGAAAGGCAAGACAGGCCCTGGAGAACAGGGAGCCTTGTTATGCTGATGGGCGGGATGTACATTGCCAACTGCCTCACTGGAGGAGTGCATTGTGTTCCCTAAAACAAGTAAACAACAGAGCTACAGAGCCAAGGCCACTTCCAGTCTAGGGAATATACCTTGGGAAAACTGAAAATCAATAAGAAAGAGCCACCTCCAAATTTAGGGCTGCACTGACTACAAGAACCTCAACTTGGGTACACCTTAAATATCCCAGGAAATATAAAAATGGTTCAAAACATGGTGGTACTTACGTACGATGGAATATCCCTCAGCCATGAAATCAATGTCATAAGACCAGTAGCAGCAAAGTGAGTGGATTCAGGTACGATGATTCTAAGTGAAATAAGTCACACAGAAAAAGGAACTTATCATAAGATATCACTTATGAAGATAATGTAAACATGGCTACACGTGAACTGAGTTAGGAAAGAGAACAGAGTCTCACATTTAGAAAACACTCTTATGCCTGCATAAAGGGGATGGAGAGGTGGGGTGATGCATAAAACCAGAGTTTGATATAAGCACAGGGACCTTTCCAAAAACCAACTTTGGAATAGACAAGACCTACACCTTCCTCAGTGAAAGAGACTCAAAACCCCATATTTCCCACAGAGGAATATATCGGACTAGTAAGAATCTTAAAACCTATGTATTGATATGTCTCCATAAGGGAATCAAGTGTGTCTAGAGTGGCATAAACATGGCAGCGAGAATCAGCTCAAACCCACTATAAAAAGTAATTTCAAAAGCAAAACCAAAAAACAGGGAAATTCTTTACAATTCCTTCAGGGTGTCTGAGGAAACATGGAAAGACCCTATCTACAATGACAGCTGGATGTGGCATAAGGCTGGACACTTGGGACTGAGAGGATTGGTGAGATTGGGTGAGCAAATGCAGACCCGTTCAAGCAATAATGCATGGCCCCCATTCCATGGCTCCCAACTCTCCAGGTTGAAGGGAATATTACTACAGCTATAACATGTACAGGAAACGTAGAGAATGCACACACTGTGAATACGAAAGGTTTCTAAAACTCAACGAATAGTCCCTCTCCTGGTGCTCCAGTTTGATTTTCCAACTGCCTTACTATCAATCTCCCAACTTGGAGAGACAGGCCCTTTAACCTCCTGGTTTGCACAGGTTCCCAATTTGGCAGAGGATGGAAGGGACGAGGGAGAACCCATGAGAGAGTAGCTGTTAGGCATTTGGACGGGCACATGTCACTCTAATTTCCTGGCAGGAAGAAGAATTAACCAAAGTCTCAGCCACCCACCGGGAACCAGTATAGGACATGATCCAAAATTTTGGACTTGCGTTCAGCTCACAAAAAACGAGTTGAGAAATGGAGTTCAGGGGCACAGCAATTCACAAACTGGCAGAGTGATAAAGGACAACTATCGTCCAAAAATCTGTTGACAGAAGTCAACGAGTCGGACTTGAAAGCGAGGCAAAATAGCAGGAAACAGATTTCAAGAGGTACGTTGGAATCGCCTGTAAAGCACAGGAAGAGGGGCACAACTTGGACAATGATGCACTTGGCCAAAAAGGGCCTATGCGTTTTCTCCTGAATATATTCAGGAGAAAACGCATAGGCCCTTTTTGGCCAAGTAAGCAAGCGGGCCATGCAAATCTGCACTAAAAAGGAGTATCACTTCCCACCGGTCAAAAGGGACATCCACAAAATGTGTAGAAACCAGAAAGGCAAGACAGGCCCTGGAGAACAGGGAGCCTTGTTATGCTGATGGGCGGGATGTAAATTGCCAACTGCCTCACTGGAGGAGTGCATTGTGTTCCCTAAAACAAGTAAACAACAGAGCTACAGAGCCAAGGCCACTTCCTGTCTAGGGAATATACCTTGGGAAAACTGAAAATCAATAAGAAAGAGCCACCTCCAAATTTAGGGCTGCACTGACTACAAGAACCTCAACTTGGGTACACCTTAAATATCCCAGGAAATATAAAAATGGTTCAAAACATTGTGGTACTTACGTACGATGGAATATCCCTCAGCCATGAAATCAATGTCATAAGACAAGTAGCAGCAAAGTGAGTGGATTCAGGTACGATGATTCTAAGTGAAATAAGTCACACAGAAAAAGGAACTTATCATAAGATATCACTTATGAAGATCCTGTAAACATGGCTACACGTGAACTGAGTTAGGAAAGAGAACAGAGTCTCACATTTCGAACACACTCTTATGCCTGCTTAAAGGGGAAGGAGAGGTGGGGTGATGCATAAAACCAGAGTTTGATATAAGCACAGGGACCGTTCCAAAAACCAACTTTGGAATAGACAAGACCTACACGTTCCTCAGTGAAAGAGACTCAAAACCCCATATTTCCCGCAGAGGAATATATCGGACTTGTAAGAATCTTAAAACCTATGTATTGATATGTCTCCATAAGGGAATCAAGTGTGTCTAGAGTGGCATAAACATGGCAGCGAGAATCAGCTCAAACCCACTATAAGAAGGAATTTCAAAAGCAAAACAAAAAAACAGGGAAATTCTTTACAATTCCTTCAGGGTGTCTGAGGAAACATGGAAATACCCTATCTACAATGACAGCTGGATGTGGCATAAGGCTGGACACTTGGGACTGAGAGGATTGGTGAGATTGGGTGAGCAAATGCAGACCCTTTCAAGCAATAATGCATGGCCCCCATTCCATGGGTCCCAACTCTCCAGGTTCAAGGGAATATTACTACAGCTATAACATGTACAGGAAACCTAGAGAATGGACACACTGTGAATACGAAAGGTTTCTAAAACTCAACGAATAGTCCCTCTCCTGGTGCTCCAGTTTGACTTTCCAACTGCCTTACTATCAATCTCCCAACGTGGAGAGACAGGCCCTTTAACCTCCTGGTTTGCACAGGTTCCCAATTTGGCAGAGGATGGAAGGGACGAGGGAGAACCCATGAGAGAGTAGCTGTTAGGCATTTGGACGGGCACATGTCACTCTAATTTCCCGGCAGGAAGAAGAATTAACCAAAGTCTCAGCCACCCACCAGGAACCAGTATAGGACATGATCCAAAATTTTGGACTTGCGTTCAGCTCACAAAAAAACGAGTTGAGAAATGGAGCTCAGGGGCACAGCAATTCACAAACTGGCAGAGTGATAAAGGACAACTATCGTCCAAAAATCTGTTGAGGGAAGTCAACGAGGCGGACTTGAAAGCGAGGCAAAATAGCAGGAAACAGATTTCAAGAGGTACGTTGGAATCGCCTGTAAAGCACAGGAAGAGGGGCACAACTTGGACAATGGTGCACTTGGCCAAAAAGGGCGTATGCGTTTTCTCCTGAATATATTCAGGAGAAAATGCATACGCCCTTTTTGGCCAAGCAAGCAAGCGGGCAATGCAAATCTGCACTACAAAGAAGTATCACTTCCCACCGGTCAAAAGGGACATCCACAAAATGTGTAAAAACCAGAAAGGCAAGACAGGCCCTGGAGAACAGGGAGCCTTGTTATGCTGATGGGCGGGATGTAAATTGCCAACTGCCTCACTGGAGGAGTGCATTGTGTTCCCTAAAACAAGTAAACAACAGAGCTACAGAGCCAAGGCCACTTCCAGTCTAGGGAATATACCTTGGGAAAACTGAAAATCAATAAGAAAGAGCCACCTCCAAATTTAGGGCTGCACTGACTACAAGAACCTCAACTTGGGTACACCTTAAATATCCCAGGAAATATAAAAATGGTTCAAAACATTGTGGTACTTACGTACGATGGAATATCCCTCAGCCATGAAATCAATGTCATAAGACCAGTAGCAGCAAAGTGAGTGGATTCAGGTACGATGATTCTAAGTGAAATAACTCACACAGAAAAAGGAACTTATCATAAGATATCACTTATGAAGATCCTGTAAACATGGCTACACGTGAACTGAGTTAGGAAAGAGAACAGAGTCTCACATTTAGAAAACACTCTTATGCCTGCATAAAGGGGATGGAGAGGTGGGGTGATGCATAAAACCAGAGTTTGATATAAGCACAGGGACCGTTCCAAAAACCAATATTGGAATAGACAAGACCTACACCTTCCTCAGTGAAAGAGACTCAAAACCCCATATTTCCCGCAGAGGAATATATCTGACTAGTAAGAATCTTAAAACCTATGTATTGATATGACTCCATAAGGGAATCAAGTGTGTCTAGAGTGGCATAAACATGGCACCGAGAATCAGCTCAAACCCACTATAAAAAATAATTTCAAAAGCAAAACAAAAAAACAGGGAAATTCTTTACAATTCCTTCAGGGTGTCTGAGGAAACCTGGAAAGACCCTATCTACAATGACAGCTGGATATGGCATAAGGCTGGACACTTGGGACTGAGAGGATTAGTGAGATTGGGTGAGCAAATGCAGACCCTGTCAAGCATTAATGCATGGCCCCCATTCCATGGGTCCCAACTCTCCAGGTTCAAGGGAATATTACTACAGCTATAACATGTACAGGAAACGGAGAGAATGCACACACTGTGAATACGAAAGGTTTCTAAAACTCAACGAATAGTCCCTCTCCTGGTGCTCCAGTTTGACTTTCCAACTGCCTTACTATCAACCTCCCAACTTGGAGAGACAGGCACTTTAACCTCCTGGTTTGCACAGGTTCCCAATTTGGCAGAGGATGGAAGGGACGAGGGAGAACCCATGAGAGAGTAGCTGTTAGGCATTTGGACGGGCACATGCCACTCTAATTTCCCGGCAGGAAGAAGAATTAACCAAAGTCTCAGCCACCCACCGGGAACCAGTATAGGACATGATCCAAAATTTTGGACTTGCGTTCAGCTCACAAAAAACGAGTTGAGAAATGGAATTCAGGGGCACAGCAATTCACAAACTGGCAGAGTGATAAAGGACAACTATCGTCCAAAAATCTGTTGAGGGAAGTCAACGAGTCGGACTTGAAAGCGAGGCAAAATAGCAGGAAACAGATTTCAAGAGGTACGTTGGAATCGCCTGTAAAGCACAGGAAGAGGGGCACAACTTGGACAATGATGCACTTGGCCTAAAAGGGTGTATGTGTTTTCTCCTGAATATATTCAGGAGAAAACGCATACGCCCTTTTAGGCCAAGGAAGCAATCAGGCAATGCAAATCTGCACTACAAAGTAGTATCACTTCCCACCGGTCAAAAGGGACATCCACAAAATGTGTAAAAACCAGAAAGGCAAGACAGGCACTGGAGAACAGGGAGCCTTGTTATGCTGATGGGCGGGATGTATATTGCCAACTGCCTCACTGGAGGAGTGCATTGTGTTCCCTAAAACAAGTAAACAACAGAGCTACAGAGCCAAGGCCACTTCCAGTCTAGGGAATATACCTTGGGAAAACTGAAAATCAATAAGAAAGAGCCACCTCCAAATTTAGGGCTGCACTGACTACAAGAACCTCAACTTGGGTACACCTTAAATATCCCAGGAAATATAAAAATGGTTCAAAACATTGTGGTACTTACGTACGATGGAATATCCCTCAGCCATGAAATCAATGTCATAAGACCCGTAGCAGCAAAGTGAGTGGATTCAGGTACGATGATTCTAAGTGAAATAAGTCACACAGAAAAAGAAACTTATCATAAGATATCACTTATGAAGATCCTGTAAACATGGCTACACATGAACTGAGTTAGGAAAGAGAACAGAGTCTCACATTTAGAAAAAACTCTTATGCCTGCATAAAGGGGATGGAGAGGTGGGGTGATGCATAAAACCAGAGTTTGATATAAGCACAGGGACCGTTCCAAAAACCAACTTTGGAATAGACAAGACCTACACCTTCCTCAGTGAAAGAGACTCAAAACCCCATATTTCCCGCAGAGGAATATATCTGACTAGTAAGAATCTTAAAACCTATGTATTGATATGACTCCATAAGGGAATCAAGTGTGTCTAGAGTGGCATAAACATGGCAGCGAGAATCAGCTCAAACCCACTATAAAAAGGAATTTCAAAAGCAAAACCAAAAAACAGGGAAATTCTTTACAATTCCTTCAGGGTGTCTGAGGAAACCTGGAAAGACCCTATCTACAATGACAGCTGGATGTGGCATAAGGCTGGACACTTGGGACTGAGAGGATTGGTGAGATTGGGTGAGCAAATGCAGACCCTTTCAAGCAATAATGCATGGCCCCCATTCCATGGGTCCCAACTCTCCAGGTTCAAGGGAATATTACTACAGCTCTAACATGTACAGGAAACCTAGAGAATGGACACACTGTGAATACGAAAGGTTTCTAAAACTCAACGAATAGTCCCTCTCCTGGTGCTCCAGTTTGACTTTCCAACTGCCTTACTATCAATCTCCCAACTTGGAGAGACAGGCCCTTTAACCTCCTGGTTTGCACAGGTTCCCAATTTGGCAGAGGATGGAAGGGACGAGGGAGAACCCATGAGAGAGTAGCTGTTAGGCATTTGGACGGGCACATGTCACTCTAATTTCCCGGCAGGAAGAAGAATTAACCAAAGTCTCAGCCACCCACCGGGAACCAGTATAGGACATGATCCAAAATTTTGGACTTGCGTTCAGCTCACAAAAAACGAGTTGAGAAATGGAGCTCAGGGGCACAGCAATTCACAAACTGGCAGAGTGATAAAGGACAACTATCGTCCAAAAATCTGTTGAGGGAAGTCAACGAGGCGGACTTGAAAGCGAGGCAAAATAGCAGGAAACAGATTTCAAGAGGTACGTTGGAATCGCCTGTAAAGCACAGGAAGAGGGGCACAACTTGGACAATGGTGCACTTGGCCAAAAAGGGCGTATGCATTTTCTCCTGAATATATTCAGGAGAAAACGCATACGCCCTTTTTGGCCAGGCAAGCAAGCGGGCAATGCAAATCTGCACTACAAAGGAGTATCACTTCCCACCGGTCAAAAGGGACATCCACAAAATGTGTAGAAACCAGAAAGGCAAGACAGGCCCTGGAGAACAGGGAGCCTTGTTATGCTGATGGGCGGGATGTAAATTGCCAACTGCCTCACTGGAGGAGTGCATTGTGTTCCCTAAAACAAGTAAACAACAGAGCTACAGAGCCAAGGCCACTTCCAGTCTAGGGAATATACCTTGGGAAAACTGAAAATCAATAAGAAAGAGCCACCTCCAAATTTAGGGCTGCACTGACTACAAGAACCTCAACTTGGGTACACCTTAAATATCCCAGGAAATATAAAATTGGTTCAAAACATTGTGGTACTTACGTACGATGGACTATCCCTCAGCCATGAAATCAATGTCATAAGACCAGTAGCAGCAAAGTGAGTGGATTCAGGTACGATGATTCTAAGTGAAATAAGTCACACAGAAAAAGGAACTTATCATAAGATATCACTTATGAAGATCCTGTAAACATGGCTACACGTGAACTGAGTTAGGAAAGAGAACAGAGTCTCACATTTAGAAAACACTCTTATGCCTGCATAAAGGGGATGGAGAGGTGGGGTGATGCATAAAACCAGAGTTTGATATAAGCACAGGGACCGTTCCAAAAACCAACTTTGGAATAGACAAGACCTACACCTTCCTCAGTGAAAGAGACTCAAAACCCCATATTTCCCGCAGAGGAATATATCTGACTAGTAAGAATCTTAAAACCTATGTATTGATATGACTCCATAAGGGAATCAAGTGTGTCTAGAGTGGCATAAACATGGGAGCGAGAATCAGCTCAAACCCACTATAAAAAGGAATTTCAAAAGCAAAACCAAAAAACAGGGAAATTCTTTACAATTCCTTCAGGGTGTCTGAGGAAACCTGGAAAGACCCTATCTACAATGACAGCTGGATGTGGCATAAGGCTGGACACTTGGGACTGAGAGGATTGGTGAGATTGGGTGAGCAAATGCAGACCCTTTCAAGCAATAATGCATGGCCCCCATTCCATGGGTCCCAACTCTCCAGGTTCAAGGGAATATTACTACAGCTATAACATGTACAGGAAACGGAGAGAATGCACACACTGTGAATACGAAAGGTTTCTAAAACTCAACGAATAGTCCCTCTCCTGGTGCTCCAGTTTGACTTTCCAACTGCCTTACTATCAACCTCCCAACTTGGAGAGACAGGCACTTTAACCTCCTGGTTTGCACAGGTTCCCAATTTGGCAGAGGATGGAAGGGACGAGGGAGAACCCATGAGAGAGTAGCTGTTAGGCATTTGGACGGGCACATGTCACTCTAATTTCCCGGCAGGAAGAAAAATTAACCAAAGTCTCAGCCACCCACTGGGAACCAGTATAGGACATGATCCAAAATTTTGGACTTGCGTTCAGCTCACAAAAAACGAGTTGAGAAATGGAATTCAGGGGCACAGCAATTCACAAACTGGCAGAGTGATAAAGGACAACTATCGTCCAAAAATCTGTTGAGGGAAGTCAACGAGTCGGACTTGAAAGCGAGGCAAAATAGCAGGAAACAGATTTCAAGAGGTACGTTGGAATCGCCTGTAAAGCACAGGAAGAGGGGCACAACTTGGACAATGATGCACTTGGCCTAAAAGGGTCTATGCGTTTTCTCCTGAATATATTCAGGAGAAAACGCATACGCCCTTTTAGGCCAAGGAAGCAAGTAGGCAATGCAAATCTGCACTACAAAGAAGTATCACTTCCCACCGGTCAAAAGGGACATCCACAAAATGTGTAAAAACCAGAAAGGCAAGACAGGCACTGGAGAACAGGGAGCCTTGTTATGCTGATGGGCGGGATGTATATTGCCAACTGCCTCACTGGAGGAGTGCATTGTGTTCCCTAAAACAAGTAAACAACAGAGCTACAGAGCCAAGGCCACTTCCAGTCTAGGGAATATACCTTGGGAAAACTGAAAATCAATAAGAAAGAGCCACCTCCAAATTTAGGGCTGCACTGACTACAAGAACCTCAACTTGGGTACACCTTAAATATCCCAGGAAATATAAAAATGGTTCAAAACATTGTGGTACTTACGTACGATGGAATATCCCTCAGCCGTGAAATCAATGTCATAAGACCCGTAGCAGCAAAGTGAGTGGTTTCAGGTACGATGATTCTAAGTGAAATAAGTCACACAGAAAAAGAAACTTATCATAAGATATCACTTATGAAGATCCTGTAAACATGGCTACACATGAACTGAGTTAGGAAAGAGAACAGAGTCTCACATTTAGAAAAAACTCTTATGCCTGCATAAAGGGGATGGAGAGGTGGGGTGATGCATAAAACCAGAGTTTGATATAAGCACAGGGACCGTTCCAAAAACCAACTTTGGAATAGACAAGACCTACACCTTCCTCAGTGAAAGAGACTCAAAACCCCATATTTCCCGCAGAGGAATATATCTGACTAGTAAGAATCTTAAAACCTATGTATTGATATGACTCCATAAGGGAATCAAGTGTGTCTAGAGTGGCATAAACATGGCAGCGAGAATCAGCTCAAACCCACTATAAAAAGGAATTTCAAAAGCAAAACCAAAAAACAGGGAAATTCTTTACAATTCCTTCAGGGTGTCTGAGGAAACCTGGAAAGACCCTATCTACAATGACAGCTGGATGTGGCATAAGGCTGGACACTTGGGACTGAGAGGATTGGTGAGATTTGGTGAGCAAATGCAGAGCCTTTCAAGCAATAATGCATGGACCCCATTCCATGGGTCCCAACTCTCCAGGTTCAAGGGAATATTACTACAGCTCTAACATGTACAGGAAACCTAGAGAATGGACACACTGTGAATACGAAAGGTTTCTAAAACTCAACGAATAGTCCCTCTCCTGGTGCTCCAGTTTGACTTTCCAACTGCCTTACTATCAATCTCCCAACTTGGAGAGACAGGCCCTTTAACCTCCTGGTTTGCACAGGTTCCCAATTTGGCAGAGGATGGAAGGGACGAGGGAGAACCCATGAGAGAGTAGCTGTTAGGCATTTGGACGGGCACATGTCACTCTAATTTCCCGGCAGGAAGAAGAATTAACCAAAGTCTCAGCCACCCACCGGGAACCAGTATAGGACATGATCCAAAATTTTGGACTTGCGTTCAGCTCACAAAAAACGAGTTGAGAAATGGAGCTCAGGGGCACAGCAATTCACAAACTGGCAGAGTGATAAAGGACAACTATCGTCCAAAAATCTGTTGAGGGAAGTCAACGAGGCGGACTTGAAAGCGAGGCAAAATAGCAGGAAACAGATTTCAAGAGGTACGTTGGAATCGCCTGTAAAGCACAGGAAGAGGGGCACAACTTGGACAATGGTGCACTTGGCCAAAAAGGGCATATGCATTTTCTCCTGAATATATTCAGGAGAAAACGCATATGCCCTTTTTGGCCAGGCAAGCAAGCGGGCAATGCAAATCTGCACTACAAAGGAGTATCACTTCCCACCGGTCAAAAGGGACATCCAAAAATGTGTAGAAACCAGAAAGGCAAGACAGGCCCTGGAGAACAGGGAGCCTTGTTATGCTGATGGGCGGGATGTAAATTGCCAACTGCCTCACTGGAGGAGTGCATTGTGTTCCCTAAAACAAGTAAACAACAGAGCTACAGAGCCAAGGCCACTTCCTGTCTAGGGAATATACCTTGGGAAAACTGAAAATCAATAAGAAAGAGCCACCTCCAAATTTAGGGCTGCACTGACTACAAGAACCTCAACTTGGGTACACCTTAAATATCCCAGGAAATATAAAAATGGTTCAAAACATTGTGGTACATACGTACGATGGAATATCCCTCAGCCATGAAATCAATGTCATAAGACAAGTAGAAGCAAAGTGAGTGGATTCAGGTACGATGATTCTAAGTGAAATAAGTCACACAGAAAAAGGAACTTATCATAAGATATCAGTTATGAAGATCCTGTAAACATGGCTACACGTGAACTGAGTTAGGAAAGAGAACAGAGTCTCACATTTAGAAAACACTCTTATGCCTGCATAAAGGGGATGGAGAGGTGGGGTGATGCATAAAACCAGAGTTTGATATAAGCACAGGGACCGTTCCAAAAACCAACTTTGGAATAGACAAGACCTACACCTTCCTCAGTGAAAGAGACTCAAAACCCCATATTTCCCGCAGAGGAATATATCTGACTAGTAAGAATATTAAAACCTATGTATTGATATGACTCCATAAGGGAATCAAGTGTGTCTAGAGTGGCATAAACATGGCAGCGAGAATCAGCTCAAACCCACTATAAAAAGGAATTTCAAAAGCAAAACCAAAAAACAGGGAAATTCTTTACAATTCCTTCAGGGTGTCTGAGGAAACCTGGAAAGACCCTATCTACAATGACAGCTGGATGTGGCATAAGGTTGGACACTTGGGACTGAGAGGATTGGTGAGATTGGGTGAGCAAATGCAGACCCTTTCAAGCAATAATGCATGGCCCCCATTCCATGGGTCCCAACTCTCCAGGTTCAAGGGAATATTACTACAGCTCTAACATGTACAGGAAACCTAGAGAATGGACACACTGTGAATACGAAAGTTTTCTAAAACTCAACGAATAGTCCCTCTCCTGGTGCTCCAGTTTGACTTTCCAACTGCCTTACTATCAATCTCCCAACGTGGAGAGACAGGCCCTTTAACCTCCTGGTTTGCACAGGTTCCCAATTTGGCAGAGGATGGAAGGGACGAGGGAGAACCCATGAGAGAGTAGCTGTTAGGCATTTGGACGGGCACATGTCACTCTAATTTCCCGGCAGGAAGAAGAATTAACCAAAGTCTCAGCCACCCACCGGGAACCAGTATAGGACATGATCCAAAATTTTGGACTTGCGTTCAGCTCACAAAAAACGAGTTGAGAAATGGAGCTCAGGGGCACAGCAATTCACAAACTGGCAGAGTGATAAAGGACAACTATCGTCCAAAAATCTGTTGAGGGAAGTCAACGAGTCGGACTTGAAAGCGAGGCAAAATAGCAGGAAACAGATTTCAAGAGGTACGTTGGAATCGCCTGTAAAGCACAGGAAGAGGGGCACAACTTGGACAATGACGCACTTGGCCTAAAAGGGCCTATGCGTTTTCTCCTGAATATATTCAGGAGAAAATGCATACGCCCTTTTAGGCCAAGGAAGCAAGCAGGCAATGCAAATCTGCACTACAAAGAAGTATCACTTCCCATCGGTCAAAAGGGACATCGACAAAATGTGTAAAAACCAGAAAGGCAAGACAGGCACTGGAGAACAGGGAGCCTTGTTATGCTGATGGGCGGGATGTATATTGCCAACTGCCTCACTGGAGGAGTGCATTGTGTTCCCTAAAACAAGTAAACAACAGAGCTACAGAGCCAAGGCCACTTCCAGTCTAGGGAATATACCTTGGGAAAACTGAAAATCAATAAGAAAGAGCCACCTCCAAATTTAGGGCTGCACTGACTACAAGAACCTCAACTTGGGTACACCTTAAATATCCCAGGAAATATAAAAATGGTTCAAAACATTGTGGTACTTACGTACGATGGAATATCCCTCAGCCATGAAATCAATGTCATAAGACCAGTAGCAGCAAAGTGAGTGGATTCAGGTACGATGATTCTAAGTGAAATAAGTCACACAGAAAAAGGAACTTATCATAAGATATCACTTATGAAGATCCTGTAAACATGGCTACACGTGAACTGAGTTAGGAAAGAGAAGAGAGTCTCACATTTAGAAAACACTCTTATGCCTGCATAAAGGGGATGGAGAGGTGGGGTGATGCATAAAACCAGAGTTTGATATAAGTACAGGGACCATTCCAAAAACCAACTTTGGAATAGACAAGACCTACACCTTCCTCAGTGAAAGAGACTCAAAACCCCATATTTCCCGCAGAGGAATATATCTGACTAGTAAGAATCTTAAAACCTATGTATTGATATGACTCCATAAGGGAATCAAGTGTGTCTAGAGTGGCATAAACATGGGAGCGAGAATCAGCTCAAACCCACTATAAAAAGGAATTTCAAAAGCAAAACCAAAAAACAGGGAAATTCTTTACAATTCCTTCAGGGTGTCTGAGGAAACCTGGGAAGACCCTATCTACAATGACAGCTGGATGTGGCATAAGGCTGGACACTTGGGACTGAGAGGATTGGTGAGATTGGGTGAGCAAATGCACACCCTTTCAAGCAATAATGCATGGCCCCCATTCCATGGGTCCCAACTCTCCAGGTTCAAGGGAATATTACTACAGCTATAACATGTACAGGAAACCTAGAGAATGGACACACTGTGAATACGAAAGGTTTCTAAAACTCAAGGAATAGTCCCTCTCCTGGTGCTCCAGTTTGACTTTCCAACTGCCTTACTATCAATCTCCCAACTTGGAGAGTCAGGCCCTTTAACCTCCTGGTTTGCACAGGTTCCCAATTTGGCAGAGGATGGAAGGGACGAGGGAGAACCCATGAGAGAGTAGCTGTTAGGCATTTGGACGGGCACATGTCACTCTAATTTCCCGGCAGGAAGAAGAATTAACCAAAGTCTCAGGCACCCACCGGGAACCAGTATAGGACATGATCCAAAATTTTGGACTTGGGTTCAGCTCACAAAAAACGAGTTGAGAAATGGAGCTCAGGGGCACAGCAATTCACAAACTGGCAGAGTGATAAAGGACAACTATCGTCCAAAAATCTGTTGAGGGAAGTCAACGAGGCGGACTTGAAAGCGAGGCAAAATAGCAGGAAACAGATTTCAAGAGGTACCTTGGAATCGCCTGTAAAGCACAGGAAGAGGAGCACAACTTGGACAATGGTGCACTTGGCCAAAAAGGGCGTATGTGTTTTCTCCTGTATATATTCAGGAGAAAACGCATACGCCCTTTTTGGCCAAGCAAGCAAGCGGGCAATGCAAATCTGCACTACAAAGAAGTATCACTTCCCACCGGTCAAAAGGGACATCCACAAAATGTGTAAAAACCAGAAAGGCAAGACAGGCCCTGGAGAACCGGGAGCCTTGTCATGCTGATGGGCGGGATGTAAATTGCCCACTGCCTCACTGGAGGAGTGCATTGTGTTCCCTAAAACAAGTAAACAACAGAGCTACAGAGCCAAGGCCACTTACAGTCTAGGGAATATACCTTGGGAAAACTGAAAATCAATAAGAAAGAGCCACCTCCAAATTTAGGGCTGCACTGACTACAAGAACCTCAACTTGGGTACACCTTAAATATCCCAGGAAATATAAAAATGGTTCAAAACATTGTGGTACTTACGTACGATGGAATATCCCTCAGCCATGAAATCAATGTCATAAGACCAGTAGCAGCAAAGTGAGTGGATTCAGGTACGATGATTCTAAGTGAAATAAGTCACACAGAAAAAGAAACTTATCATAAGATATCACTTAGGAAGATCCTGTAAACATGGCTACACGTGAACTGAGTTAGGAAAGAGAACAGAGTCTCACATTTAGAAAACACTCTTATGCCTGCATAAAGGGGAAGGAGAGGTAGGGTGATGCATAAAACCAGAGTTTGATATAAGCACAGGGACCGTTTCAAAAACCAACTTTGGAATTGACAAGACCGACACCTTCCTCAGTGAAAGAGACTCAAAACCCCATATTTCCCACAGAGGAAGATATCTGACTAGTAAGAATCTTAAAACCTATGTATTGATATGTCTCCATAAGGGAATCAAGTGTGTCTAGAGTGGCATAAACATGGCAGCGAGAATCAGCTCAAACCCACTATAAAAAGGAATTTCAAAAGCAAAACCAAAAAACAGGGAAATTCTTTACAATTCCTTCAGGGTGTCTGAGGAAACCTGGAAAGACCCTATCTACAATGACAGCTGGATGTGGCATAAGGCTGGACACCTGGGACTGAGAGGATTGGTGAGATTGGGTGAGCAAATGCAGACCCTTTCAAGCAATAATGCATGGCCCCCATTCCATGGGTCCCAACTCTCCAGGTTCAAGGGAATATTACTACAGCTATAACATGTACAGGAAACCTAGAGAATGGACACACTGTGAATACGAAAGGTTTCTAAAACTCAACGAATAGTCCCTCTCCTGGTGCTCCAGTTTGACTTTCCAACTGCCTTACTATCAATCTCCCAACTTGGACAGACAGGCCCTTTAACCTCCTGGTTTGCACAGTTTCCCAATTTGGCAGAGGATGGAAGGGACGAGGGAGAACCCATGAGAGAGTAGCTGTTAGGCATTTGGACGGGCACATGTCACTCTAATTTCCCGGCAGGAAGAAGAATTAACCAAAGTCTCAGCCACCCACCGGGAACCAGTATAAGACATGATCCAAAATTTTGGACTTGCGTTCAGCTCACAAAAAACGACTTGAGAAAAGAAGCTCAGGGGCACAGCAATTCACAAACTGGCAGAGTGATAAAGGACAAGTATCGTCCAAAAATCTGTTGAGGGAAGTCAACGAGGCGGACTTGAAAGTGAGGCAAAATAGCAGGAAACAGATTTCAAGAGGTACGTTGGAATCGCCTGTAAAGCACAGGAAGAGGGGCACAACTTGGACAATGGTGCACTTGGCCAAAAAGGGCGTATGCGTTTTCTCCTGAATATATTCAGGAGAAAACGCATACGCCCTTTTTGGCCAAGCAAGCAAGCGGGCAATAAAAATCTGCACTACAAAGAAGTATCACTTCCCACCGGTCAAAAGGGACATCCACAAAATGCGTAAAAACCAGAAAGGCAAGACAGGCCCTGGAGAACTGGGAGCCTTGTTATTCTGATGGGCGGGATGTAAATTGCCAACTGCCTCACTGGAGGAGTGCATTGTGTTCCCTAAAACAAGTAAACAACAGAGCTACAGAGCCAAGGCCACTTCCAGTCTAGGGAATATACCTTGGGAAAACTGAAAATCAATAAGAAAGAGCCACCTCCAAATTTAGGGCTGCACTGGCTACAAGAACCTCAACTTGGGTACACCTTAAATATCCCAGGAAATATAAAAATGGTTCAAAACATTGTGGTACTTACGTACGATGGAATATCCCTCAGCGATGAAATCAATGTCATAAAACCAGTAGCAGCAAAGTGAGTGGATTCAGGTACGATGATTCTAAGTGAAATAAGTCACACAGAAAAAGGAACTTATCATAAGCTATCACTTATGAAGATCCTGTAATCATGGCTACACGTGAACTGAGTTAGGAAATAGAACAGAGTCTCACATTTAGAATACACTCTTATGCCTGCATAAAGGGGATGGAGAGGTGGGGTGTTGCATAAAACCAGAGTTTGATATAAGCACAGGGACCGTTCCAAAAACCAACTTTGGAATAGACAAGACCTACACCTTCCTCAGTGAAAGAGACTCAAAACCCCATATTTCCCGCAGAGGAATATATCTGACTAGTAAGAATCTTAAAACCTATGTATTGATATGACTCCATAAGGGAATCAAGTGTGTCTAGAGTGGCATAAACATGGCAGCGAGAATCAGCTCAAACCCACTATAAAAAGGAATTTCAAAAGCAAAACCAAAAAACAGGGAAATTCTTTACAATTCCTTCAGGGTGTCTGAGGAAACCTGGAAAGACCCTATCTACAATGACAGCTGGATGTGGCATAAGGCTGGACACTTGGGACTGAGAGGATTGGTGAGATTGGGTGAGCAAATGCAGACCCTTTCAAGCAATAATGCATGGCCCCCATTCCATGGGTCCCAACTCTCCAGGTTCAAGGGAATATTACTACAGCTATAACATGTACAGGAAACCTAGAGAATGGACACACTGTGAATACGAAAGGTTTCTAAAACTCAACGAATAGTCCCTCTCCTGGTGCTCCAGTTTGACTTTCCAACTGCCTTACTATCAATCTCCCAACTTGGACAGACAGGCCCTTTAACCTCCTGGTTTGCACAGGTTCCCAATTTGGCAGAGGATGGAAGGGACGAGGGAGAACCCATGAGAGAGTAGCTGTTAGGCATTTGGACGGGCACATGTCACTCTAATTTCCCGGCAGGAAGAAGAATTAACCAAAGTCTCAGCCACCCACCGGGAACCAGTATAGGACATGATCCAAAATTTTGGACTTGCGTTCAGCCCACAAAAAACGAGTTGAGAAATGGAGCTCAGGGGCACAGCAATTCACAAACTGGCAGAGTGATAAAGGACAACTATCGTCCAAAAATCTGTTGAGGGAAGTCAACGAGGCGGACTTGAAAGCGAGGCAAAATAGCAGGAAACAGATTTCAAGAGGTACGTTGGAATCGCCTGTAAAGCACAGGAAGAGGGGCACAACTTGGACAATGGTGCACTTGGCCAAAAAGGGCGTATGCGTTTTCTCCTGAATATATTCAGGAGAAAACGCATACGCCCTTTTTGGCCAAGCAAGCAAGCGGGCAATGCAAATCTGCACTACAAAGAAGTATCACTTCCCACCGGTCAAAAGGGACATCCACAAAATGTGTAAAAACCAGAAAGGCAAGACAGGCCCTGGAGAACTGGGAGCCTTGTTATGCTGATGGGCGGGATGTAAATTGCCAACTGCCTCACTGGAGGAGTGCATTGTGTTTCTTAAAACAAGTAAACAACAGAGCTACAGAGCCAAGGCCACTTCCAGTCTAGGGAATATACCTTAGGAAAACTGAAAATCAATAAGAAAGAGCCACCTCCAAATTTAGGGCTGCACTGACTACAAGAACCTCAACTTGGGTACACCTTAAATATCCAAGGAAATATAAAAATGGTTCAAAACTTTGTGGTACTTACGTACGATGGAATATCCCTCAGCCATGAAATCAATGTCATAAGACCAGTAGCAGCAAAGTGAGTGGATTCAGGTACGATGATTCTAAGTGAAATAAGTCACACAGAAAAAGAAACTTATCATAAGATATCACTTAGGAAGATCCTGTAAACATGGCTACACGTGAACTGAGTTAGGAAAGAGAACAGAGTCTCACATTTAGAAAACACTCTTATGCCTGCATAAAGGGGATGGAGAGGTGGGGTGATGCATAAAACCAGAGTTTGATATAAGCACATGGACCGTTTCAGAAACCAACTTTGGAATTGACAAGACCGACACCTTCCTCAGTGAAAGAGACTCAAAATCCCATATTTCCCACAGAGGAATATATCTGACTAGTAAGAATCTTAAAACCTATGTATTGATATGTCTCCATAAGGGAATCAAGTGTGTCTAGAGTGGCATAAACAAGGCAGCGAGAATCAGCTCAAACCCACTATAAAAAGGAATTTCAAAAGCAAAACCAAAAAACAGGGAAATTCTTTACAATTCCTTCAGGGTGTCTGAGGAAACCTGGAAAGACCCTATCTACAATGACAGCCGGATGTGGCATAAGGCTGGACACTTGGGACTGAGAGGATTGGTGAGATTGGGTGAGCAAATGCAGACCCTTTCAAGCAATAATGCATGGCCCCCATTCCATTGGTCCCAACTCTCCAGGTTCAAGGGAATATTACTACAGCTATAACATGTACAGGAAACCTAGAGAATGGACACACTGTGAATATGAAAGGTTTCTAAAACTCAACGAATAGTCCCTCTCCTGGTGCTCCAGTTTGACTTTCCAACTGCCTTACTATCAATCTCCCAACTTGGAGAGACAGGCCCTTTAACCTCCTGGTTTGCACAGGTTCCCAATTTGGCAGAGGATGGAAGGGACGAGGGAGAACCCATGAGAGAGTAGCTGTTAGGCATTTGGACGGGCACATGTCACTCTAATTTCCCGGCAGGAAGAAGAATTAACCAAAGTCTCAGCCACCCACCGGGAACCAGTATAGGACATGATCCAAAATTTTGGACTTGCGTTCAGCTCACAAAAAACGAGTTGAGAAATGGAGCTCAGGGGCACAGCAATTCACAAACTGGCAGAGTGATAAAGGACAACTATCGTCCAAAAATCTGTTGAGGGAAGTCAACGAGGCGGACTTGAAAGTGAGGCAAAATAGCAGGAAACAGATTTCAAGAGGTACGTTGTAATCGCCTGTAAAGTACAGGAAGAGGGGCACAACTTGGACAATGGTGCACTTGGCCAAAAAGGGCGTATGTGTTTTCTCCTGAATATATTCAGGAGAAAACGCATACGCCCTTTTTGGCCAAGCAAGCAACCGGGCAATGCAAATCTGCACTACAAAGAAGTATCACTTCCCACCGGTCAAAAGGGATATCCACAAAATGTGTAAAAACCAGAAAGGCAATACAGGCCCTGGAGAACTGGGAGCCTTGTTATGCTGATGGGCGGGATGTAAATTGCCAACTGCCTCACTGGAGGAGTGCATTGTGTTCCCTAAAACAAGTAAACAACAGAGCTACAGAGCCAAGGCCACTTCCAGTCTAGGGAATATACCTTGGGAAAACTGAAAATCAATAAGAAAGAGCCACCTCCAAATTTAGGGCTGCACTGACTACAAGAACCTCAACTTGGGTACACCTTAAATATCCAGGGAAATATAAAAATGGTTCAAAACATTGTGGTACCTACGTACGATGGAATATCCCTCAGCCATGAAATCAATGTCATAAGACCAGTAGCAGCAAAGTGAGTGGATTCAGGTACGATGATTCTAAGTGAAATAAGTCACACAGAAAAAGAAACATATCATAAGATATCACTTAGGAAGATCCTGTAAACATGGCTACACGTGAACTGAGTTAGGAAAGAGAACAGAGTCTCACATTTAGAAAACACTCTTATGCCTGCATAAAGGGGATGGAGAGGTGGGGTGATGCATAAAACCAGAGTTTGATATAAGCACAGGGACCGTTCCAAAAACCAACTTTGGAATAGACAAGACCTACACCTTCCTCAGTGAAAGAGACTCAAAACCCCATATTTCCCGCAGAGGAATATATCTGACTAGTAAGAATCTTAAAACCTATGTATTGATATGACTCCATAAGGGAATCAAGTGTGTCTAGAGTGGCATAAACATGGCAGCGAGAATCAGCTCAAACCCACTATAAAAAGGAATTTCAAAAGCAAAACCAAAAAACAGGGAAATTCTTTACAATTCCTTCAGGGTGTCTGAGGAAACCTGGAAAGACCCTATCTACAATGACAGCTGGATGTGGCATAAGGCTGGACACTTGGGACTGAGAGGATTGGTGAGATTGGGTGAGCAAATGCAGACCCTTTCAAGCAATAATGCATGGCCCCCATTCCATGGGTCCCAACTCTCCAGGTTCAAGGGAATATTACTACAGCTATAACATGTACAGGAAACCTAGAGAATGGACACACTGTGAATACGAAAGGTTTCTAAAACTCAACGTATAGTCCCTCTCCTGGTGCTCCAGTTTGACTTTCCAACTGCCTTACTATCAATCTCCCAACTTGGAGAGACAGGCCCTTTAACCTCCTGGTTTGCACAGGTTCCCAATTTGGCAGAGGATGGAAGGGACGAGGGAGAACCCATGAGAGAGTAGCTGTTAGGCATTTGGACGGGCACATGTCACTCTAATTTCCCGGCAGGAAGAAGAATTAACCAAAGTCTCAGGCACCCACCGGGAACCAGTATAGGACATGATCCAAAATTTTGGACTTGCGTTCAGCTCACAAAAAACGAGTTGAGAAATGGAGCTCAGGGGCACAGCAATTCACAAACTGGCAGAGTGATAAAGGACAACTATCGTCCAAAAATCTGTTGAGGGAAGTCAACGAGGCGGACTTGAAAGTGAGGCAAAATAGCAGGAAACAGATTTCAAGAGGTACGTTGGAATCGCCTGTAAAGTACAGGAAGAGGGGCACAACTTGGACAATGGTGCACTTGGCCAAAAAGGGCGTATGCGTTTTCTCCTGAATATATTCAGGAGAAAACGCATACGCCCTTTTTGGCCAAGCAAGCAAGCGGGCAATGCAAATCTGCACTACAAAGAAGTATCACTTCCCACCGGTCAAAAGGGACATCCACAAAATGTGTAAAAACCAGAAAGGCAATACAGGCCCTGGAGAACTGGGAGCCTTGTTATGCTGATGGGCGGGATGTAAATTGCCAACTGCCTCACTGGAGGAGTGCATTGTGTTCCCTAAAACAAGTAAACAACAGAGCTACAGAGCCAAGGCCACTTCCAGTCTAGGGAATATACCTTGGGAAAACTGAAAATCAATAAGAAAGAGCCACCTCCAAATTTAGGGCTGCACTGACTACAAGAACCTCAACTTGGGTAGACCTTAAATATCCCAGGAAATATAAAAATGGTTCAAAACATTGTGGTACTTACGTACGATGGAATATCCCTCAGCCATGAAATCAATGTCATAAGACCAGTAGCAGCAAAGTGAGTGGATTCAGGTACGATGATTCTAAGTGAAATAAGTCACACAGAAAAAGAAACATATCATAAGATATCACTTAGGAAGATCCTGTAAACATGGCTACACGTGAACTGAGTTAGGAAAGAGAACAGAGTCTCACATTTAGAAAACACTCTTATGCCTGCATAAAGGGGATGGAGAGGTGGGGTGATGCATAAAACCAGAGTTTGATATAAGCACAGGGACCGTTCCAAAAACCAACTTTGGAATAGACAAGACCTACACCTTCCTCAGTGAAAGAGACTCAAAACCCCATATTTCCCACAGAGGAATATATCTGACTAGTAAGAATCTTAAAACCTATGTATTGATATGACTCCATAAGGGAATCAAGTGTGTCTAGAGTGGCATAAACATGGCAGCGAGAATCAGCTCAAACCCACTATAAAAAGGAATTTCAAAAGCAAAACCAAAAAACAGGGAAATTCTTTACAATTCCTTCAGGGTGTCTGAGGAAACCTGGAAAGACCCTATCTACAATGACAGCTGGATGTGGCATAAGGCTGGACACTTGGGACTGAGAGGATTGGTGAGATTGGGTGAGCAAATGCAGACCCTTTCAAGCAATAATGCATGGCCCCCATTCCATGGGTCCCAACTCTCCAGGTTCAAGGGAATATTACTACAGCTATAACATGTACAGGAAACCTAGAGAATGGACACACTGTGAATACGAAAGGTTTCTAAAACTCAACGAATAGTCCCTCTCCTGGTGCTCCAGTTTGACTTTCCAACTGCCTTATTATCAATCTCCCAACTTGGAGAGACAGGCCCTTTAACCTCCTGGTTTGCACAGGTTCCCAATTTGGCAGAGGATGGAAGGGACGAGGGAGAACCCATGAGAGAGTAGCTGTTAGGCATTTGAACGGGCACATGTCACTCTAATTTCCCGGCAGGAAGAAGAATTAACCAAAGTCTCAGCCACCCACCGGGAACCAGTATAGGACATGATCCAAAATTTTGGACTTGCGTTCAGCCCACAAAAAACGAGTTGAAAAATGGAGCTCAGTGGCACAGCAATTCACAAACTGGCAGAGTGATAAAGGACAACTATCGTCCAAAAGTCTGTTGAGGGAAGTCAACGAGGCGGACTTGAAAGTGAGGCAAAATAGCAGGAAACAGATTTCAAGAGGTACGTTGGAATCGCCTGTAAAGCACAGGAAGAGGGGCACAACTTGGACAATGGTGCACTTGGCCAAAAAGGGCGTATGCGTTTTCTCCTGAATATATTCAGGAGAAAACGCATACGCCCTTTTTGGCCAAGCAAGCAAGCGGGCAATGCAAATCTGCACTACAAAGAAGTATCACTTCCCACCGGTCAAAAGGGACATCCACAAAATGTGTAAAACCCAGAAAGGCAAGACAGGCCCTGGAGAACTGGGAGCCTTGTTATGCTGATGGGCGGGATGTAAATTGCCAACTGCCTCACTGGAGGAGTGCATTGTGTTCCCTAAAACAAGTAAACAACAGAGCTACAGAGCCAAGGCCACTTCCAGTCTAGGGAATATACCTTGGGAAAACTGAAAATCAATAAGAAAGAGCCACCTCCAAATTTAGGGCTGCACTGACTACAAGAACCTCAAATTGGGTACACCTTAAATATCCAAGGAAATATAAAAATGGTTCAAAACATTGTGGTACTTACGTACGATGGAATATCCCTCAGCCATGAAATCAATGTCATAAGACCAGTAGCAGCAAAGTGAGTGGATTCAGGTACGATGATTCTAAGTGAAATAAGTCACACAGAAAAAGAAACTTATCATAAGATATCACTTAGGAAGATCCTGTAAACATGGCTACACGTGAACTGAGTTAGGAAAGAAAACAGAGTCTCACATTTAGAAAACACTCTTATTACTGCATAAAGGGGAAGGAGAGGTGGGGTGATGCATAAAACCAGAGTTTGATATAAGCACAGGGACCGTTTCAAAAACCAACTTTGGAATTGACAAGAACGACACCTTCCTCAGTGAAAGAGACTCAAAACCCCATATTTCCCACAGAGGAATATATCTGACTAGTAAGAATCTTAAAACCTATGTATTGATATGTCTCCATAAGGGAATCAAGTGTGTCTAGAGTGGCATAAACATGGCAGCGAGAATCAGCTCAAACCCACTATAAAAAGGAATTTCAAAAGCAAAACCAAAAAACAGGGAAATTCTTTACAATTCCTTCAGGGTGTCTGAGGAAACCTGGAAAGACCCTATCTACAATGACAGCTGGATGTGGCATAAGGCTGGACACTTGGGACTGAGAGGATTGGTGAGATTGGGTGAGCAAATGCAGACCCTTTCAAGCAATAATGCATGGCCCCCATTCCATGGGTCCCAACTCTCCAGGTTCAAGGGAATATTACTACAGCTATAACATGTACAGGAAACCTAGAGAATGGACACACTGTGAATACGAAAGGTTTCTAAAACTCAACGAATAGTCCCTCTCCTGGTGCTCCAGTTTGACTTTCCAACTGCCTTACTATCAATCTCCCAACTTGGAGAGACAGGCCCTTTAACCTCCTGGTTTGCACAGGTTCCCAATTTGGCAGAGGATGGAAGGGACGAGGGAGAACCCATGAGAGAGTAGCTGTTAGGCATTTGGACGGGCACATGTCACTCTAATTTCCCGGCAGGAAGAAGAATTAACCAAAGTCTCAGCCACCCACCGGGAACCAGTATAGGACATGATCCAAAATTTTGGACTTGCGTTCAGCTCACAAAAAACGAGTTGAGAAATGGAGCTCAGGGGCACAGCAATTCACAAACTGGCAGAGTGATAAAGGACAACTATCGTCCAAAAATCTGTTGAGGGAAATCAACGAGGCGGACTTGAAAGTGAGGCAAAATAGCAGGAAACAGATTTCAAGAGGTACCTTGGAATCGCCTGTAAAGCACAGGAAGAGGGGCACAACTTGGACAATCGTGCACTTGGCCAAAAAGGGCGTATGCGTTTTCTCCTGAATATATTCAGGAGAAAACGCATACGCCCTTTTTGGCCAAGCAAGCAAGCGGGCAATGCAAATCTGCACTACAAAGAAGTATCACTTCCCACCGGTCAAAAGGGACATCCACAAAATGTGTAAAAACCAGAAAGGCATGACAGGCCCTGGAGAACTGGGAGCCTTGTTATGCTGATGGGCGGGATGTAAATTGCCAACTGCCTCACTGGAGGAGTGCATTGTGTTCCCTAAAACAAGTAAACAACAGAGCTACAGAGCCAAGGCCACTTCCAGTCTAGGGAATATACCTTGGGAAAACTGAAAATCAATAAGAAAGAGCCACCTCCAAATTTAGGGCTGCACTGACTACAAGAACCTCAACTTGGGTACACCTTAAATATCCCAGGAAATATAAAAATGGTTCAAAACATTGTGGTACTTACGTACGATGGAATATCCCTCAGCCATGAAATCAATGTCATAAGACCAGTAGCAGCAAAGTGAGTGGATTCAGGTACGATGATTCTAAGTGAAATAAGTCACACAGAAAAAGAAACTTATCATAAGATATCACTTAGGAAGATCCTGTAAACATGGCTACACGTGAACTGAGTTAGGAAAGAGAACAGAGTCTCACATTTAGAAAACACTCTTATGCCTGCATAAAGGGGAAGGAGAGGTGGGGTGATGCATAAAACCAGAGTTTGATATAAGCACAGGGACCGTTTCAAAAACCAACTTTGGAATTGACAAGACCGACACCTTCCTCAGTGAAAGAGACTCAAAACCCCATATTTCCCACAGAGGAATATATCTGACTAGTAAGAATCTTAAAACCTATGTATTGATATGTCTCCATAAGGGAATCAAGTGTGTCTAGAGTGGCATAAACATGGCAGCGAGAATCAGCTCAAACCCACTATAAAAAGGAATTTCAAAAGCAAAACCAAAAAACAGGGAAATTCTTTACAATTCCTTCAGGGTGTCTGAGGAAACCTGGAAAGACCCTATCTACAAAGACAGCCGGATGTGGCATAATGCTGGACACTTGGGACTGAGAGGATTGGTGAGATTGGGTGAGCAAAGGCAGACCCTTTCAAGCAATAATGCATGGCCCCCATTCCATGGGTCCCAACTCTTCAGGTTCAAGGGAATATTACTACAGCTATAACATGTACAGGAAACCTAGAGAATGGACACACTGTGAATATGAAAGGTTTCTAAAACTCAACGAATAGTCCCTCTCCTGGTGCTCCAGTTTGACTTTCCAACTGCCTTACTATCAATCTCCCAACTTGGAGAGACAGGCCCTTTAACCTCCTGGTTTGCACAGGTTCCCAATTTGGCGGAGGATGGAAGGGACGAGGGAGAACCCATGAGAGAGTAGCTGTTAGGCATTTGGACGGGCACAAGTCACTCTAATTTCCCGGCAGGAAGAAGAATTAACCAAAGTCTCAGCCACCCACCGGGAACCAGTATAGGACATGATCCAAAATTTTGGACTTGCGTTCAGCTCACAAAAAACGAGTTGAGAAATGGAGCTCAGGGGCACAGCAATTCACAAACTGGCAGAGTGATAAAGGACAACTATCGTCCAAAAATCTGTTGAGGGAAGTCAACGAGGCGGACTTGAAAGCGAGGCAAAATAGCAGGAAACAGATTTCAAAAGGTACCTTGGAATTGCCTGTAAAGCACAGGAAGAGGGGCACAACTTGGACAATGGTGCACTTGGCCAAAAAGGGCGTATGCGTTTTCTCCTGAATATATTCAGGAGAAAACGCATACGCCCTTTTTGGCCAAGCAAGCAAGCGGGCAATGCAAATCTGCACTACAAAGAAGTATCACTTCCCACCGGTCAAAAGGGACATCCACAAAATGTGTAAAAACCAGAAAGGCAAGACAGGCCCTGGAGAACTGGGAGCCTTGTTATGCTGATGGGCGGGATGTAAATTGCCAACTGCCTCACTGGAGGAGTGCATTGTGTTCCCTAAAACAAGTAAACAACAGAGCTACAGAGCCAAGGCCACTTCCAGTCTAGGGAATATACATTTGGAAAACTGAAAATCAATAAGAAAGAGCCACCTCCAAATTTAGGGATGCACTGACTACAAGAACCTCAACTTGGGTACACCTTAAATATCCCAGGAAATATAAAAATGGTTCAAAACATTGTGGTACTTACGTACGATGGAATATCCCTCAGCCATGAAATCAATGTCATAAGACCAGTAGCAGCAAAGTGAGTGGATTCAGGTACGATGATTCTAAGTGAAATAAGTCACACAGAAAAAGAAACTTATCATAAGATATCACTTAGGAAGATCCTGTAAACATGGCTACACGTGAACTGAGTTAGGAAAGAGAACAGAGTCTCACATTTAGAAAACACTCTTATGCCTGCAAAAAGGGGAAGGAGAGGTGGGGTGATGCATAAAACCAGAGTTTGATATAAGCCCAGGGACCGTTTCAAAACCAACTTTGGAATAGACAAGACCTACACCTTCCTCAGTGAAAGAGACTCAAAACCCCATATTTCCCGCAGAGGAATATATCTTACTAGTAAGAATCTTAAAACCTATGTATTGATATGACTCCATAAGGGAATCAAGTGTGTCTAGAGTGGCATAAACATGGCAGCGAGAATCAGCTCAAACCCACTATAAAAAGGAATTTCAAAAGCAAAACCAAAAAACAGGGAAATTCTTTAAAATTCCTTCAGGGTGTCTGAGGAAACCTGGAAAGACCCTATCTACAATGACAGCTGGATGTGGCATAAGGCTGGACACTTGGGACTGAGAGGATTGGTGAGATTGGGTGAGCAAATGCAGACCCTTTCAAGCAATAATGCATGGCCACCATTCCATGGGTCCCAACTCTCCAGGTTCAAGGGAATATTACTACAGCTATAACATGTACAGGAAACCTAGAGAATGGACACACTGTGAATACGAAATGTTTCTAAAACTCAAGGAATAGTCCCTCTCCTGGTGCTCCAGTTTGACTTTCCAACTGCCTTACTATCAATCTCCCAACTTGGAGAGACAGGCCCTTTAACCTCCTGGTTTGCACAGGTTCCCAATTTGGCAGAGGATGGAAGGGACGAGGGAGAACCCATGAGAGAGTAGCTGTTAGGCATTCGGACGGGCACATGACACTCTAATATCCCGGCAGGAAGAAGAATTAACCAAAGTCTCAGGCACCCACCGGGAACCAGTATAGGACATGATCCAAAATTTTGGACTTGCGTTCAGCTCACAAAAAACGAGTTGAGAAATGGAGCTCAGGGGCACAGCAATTCACAAACTGGCAGAGTGATAAAGGACAACTATCGTCCAAAAATCTGTTGAGGGAAGTCAACGAGGCGGACTTGAAAGTGAGGCAAAATAGCAGGAAACAGATTTCAAGAGGTACGTTGGAATCGCCTGTAAAGCACAGGAAGAGGGGCACAACTTGGACAATGGTGCACTTGGCCAAAAAGGGCGTATGCGTTTTCTCCTGAATATATTCAGGAGAAAACGCATACGCCCTTTTTGGCCAAGCAAGCAAGCGGGCAATGCAAATCTGCACTACAAAGAAGTATCACTTCCCACCGGTCAAAAGGGACATCCACAAAATGTGTAAAAACCAGAAAGGCAAGACAGGCCCTGGAGAACTGGGAGCCTTGTTATGCTGATGGGCAGGATGTAAATTGCCAACTGCCTCACTGGAGGAGTGCATTGTGTTCCCTAAAACAAGTAAACAACAGAGCTACAGAGCCAAGGCCACATCCAGTCTAGGGAATATACCTTGGGAAAACTGAAAATCAATAAGAAAGAGCCACCTCCAAATTTAGGGCTGCACTGGCTACAAGAACCTCAACTTGGGTACACCTTAAATATCCCAGGAAATATAAAAATGGTTCAAAACATTGTGGTACTTACGTACGATGGAATATCCCTCAGCGATGAAATCAATGTCATAAAACCAGTAGCAGCAAAGTGAGTGGATTCAGGTACGATGATTCTAAGTGAAATAAGTCACACAGAAAAAGGAACTTATCATAAGCTATCACTTATGAAGATCCTGTAATCATGGCTACACATGAACTGAGATAGGAAATAGAACAGAGTCTCACATTTAGAATACACTCTTATGCCTGCATAAAGGGGATGGAGAGGTGGGGTGTTGCATAAGACCAGAGTTTGATATAAGCACAGGGACCGTTCCAAAAACCAACTTTGGAATAGACAAGACCTACACCTTCCTCAGTGAAAGAGACTCAAAACCCCATATTTCCCGCAGAGGAATATATCTGACTAGTAAGAATCTTAAAACCTATGTATTGATATGACTCCATAAGGGAATCAAGTGTGTCTAGAGTGGCATAAACATGGCAGCGAGAATCAGCTCAAACCCACTATAAAAAGGAATTTCAAAAGCAAAACCAAAAAACAGGGAAATTCTTTACAATTCCTTCAGGGTTTCTGAGGAAACCTGGAAAGACCCTATCTACAATGACAGCTGGATGTGGCATAAGGCTGGACACTTGGGACTGAGAGGATTGGTGAGATTGGGTGAGCAAATGCAGACCCTTTCAAGCAATAATGCATGGCCCCCATTCCATGGGTCCCAACTCTCCAGGTTCAAGGGAATATTACTACAGCTATAACATGTACAGGAAACCTAGAGAATGGACACACTGTGAATACGAAAGGTTTCTAAAACTCAACGAATAGTCCCTCTCCTGGTGCTCCAGTTTGACTTTCCAACTGCCTTACTATCAATCTCCCAACTTGGAGAGACAGGCCCTTTAACCTCCTGGTTTGCACAGGTTCCCAATTTGGCAGAGGATGGAAGGGACGAGGGAGAACCCATGAGAGAGTAGCTGTTAGGCATTTGGACGGGCACATGTCACTCTAATTTCCCGGCAGGAAGAAGAATTAACCAAAGTCTCAGCCACCCACCGGGAACCAGTATAGGACATGATCCAAAATTTTGGACTTGCGTTCAGCTCACAAAAAACGAGTTGAGAAATGGAGCTCAGGGGCACAGCAATTCACAAACTGGCAGAGTGATAAAGGACAACTATCGTCCAAAAATCTGTTGAGGGAAGTCAACGAGGCGGACTTGAAAGCGAGGCAAAATAGCAGGAAACAGATTTCAAGAGGTACCTTGGAATCGCCTGTAAAGCACAGGAAGAGGGGCACAACTTGGACAATGGTGCACTTGGCTAAAAAGGGCGTATGCGTTTTCTCCTGAATATATTCAGGAGAAAACGCATACGCCCTTTTTGGCCAAGCAAGCAAGCGGGCAATGCAAATCTGCACTACAAAGAAGTATCACTTCCCACCGGTCAAAAGGGACATCCACAAAATGTGTAAAAACCAGAAAGGCAAGACAGGCCCTGGAGAACTGGGAGCCTTGTTATGCTGATGGGCGAGATGTAAATTGCCAACTGCCTCACTGGAGGAGTGCATTGTGTTCCCTAAAACAAGTAAACAACAGAGCTACAGAGCCAAGGCCACTTCCAGTCTAGGGAATATACCTTGGGAAAACTGAAAATCAATAAGAAAGAGCCACCTCCAAATTTAGGGCTGCACTCAATACAAGAACCTCAACTTGGGTACACCTTAAATATCCCAGGAAATATAAAAATGGTTCAAAACATTGTGGTACTTACGTACGATGGAATATCCCTCAGCCATGAAATCAATGTCATAAGACCAGTAGCAGAAAAGTGAGTGGATTCAGGTACGATGATTCTAAGTGAAATAAGTCACACAGAAAGAGAAACTTATCATAAGATATCACTTAGGAAGATCCTGTAAACATGGCTACACGTGAACAGAGTTTGGAAAGAGAACAGAGTCTCACATTTAGAAAACACTCTTATGCCTGCATAAAGGGGAAGGAGAGGTGGGGTGATGCATAAAACCAGAGTTTCATATAAGCACAGGGACCGTTTCAAAAACCAACTTTGGAATTGACAAGACCGACACCTTCCTCAGTGAAAGAGACTCAAAACCCCATATTTCCCACAGAGGAATATATCTGACTAGTAAGAATCTTAAAACCTATGTATTGATATGTCTCCATAAGGGAATCAAGTGTGTCTAGAGTGGCATAAACATGGCAGCGAGAATCAGCTCAAACCCACTATAAAAAGGAATTTCAAAAGCAAAACCAAAAAACAGGGAAATTGTTTACAATTCCTTCAGGGTGTCTGAGGAAACCTGGAAAGACCCTATCTACAAAGACAGCCGGATGTGGCATAAGGCTGGACACTTGGGACTGAGAGGATTGGTGAGATTGGGTGAGCAAAGGCAGACCCTTTCAAGCAATAATTCATGGCCCCCATTCCATGGGTCCCAACTCTCCAGGTTCAAGGGAATATTACTACAGCTATAACATGTACAGGAAACCTAGAGAATGGACACACTGTGAATACGAAAGGTTTCTAAAACTCAACGAATAGTCCCTCTCCTGGTGCTCCAGTTTGACTTTCCAACTGCCTTACTATCAATCTCCCAACTTGGAGAGACAGGCCCTTTAACCTCCTGGTTTGCACAGGTTCCCAATTTGGCAGAGGATGGAAGGGACGAGGGAGAACCCATGAGAGAGTAGCTGTTAGGCATTTGGACGAGCACAAGTCACTCTAATTTCCCGGCAGGAAGAAGAATTAACCAAAGTCTCAGCCACCCACCGGGAACCAGTATAGGACATGATCCAAAATTTTGGACTTGCGTTCAGCTCACAAAAAACGAGTTGAGAAATGGAGCTCAGGGGCACAGCAATTCACAAACTGTCAGAGTGATAAAGGACAACTATCGTCCAAAAATCTGTTGAGGGAAGTCAACGAGGCGGACTTGAAAGCGAGGCAAAATAGCAGGAAACAGATTTCAAAAGGTACCTTGGAATCGCCTGTAAAGCACAGGAAGAGGGGCACAACTTGGACAATGGTGCACTTGGCCAAAAAGGGCGTATGCGTTTTCTCCTGAATATATTCAGGAGAAAACGCATACGCCCTTTTTGGCCAAGCAAGCAAGCGGGCAATGCAAATCTGCACTACAAAGAAGTATCACTTCCCACCGGTCAAAAGGGACATCCACAAAATGTGTAAAAACCAGAAAGGCAAGACAGGCCCTGGAGAACTGGGAGCCTTGTTATGCTGATGGGCGGGATGTAAATTGCCAACTGCCTCACTGGAGGAGTGCATTGTGTTCCCTAAAACAAGTAAACAACAGAGCTACAGAGCCAAGGCCACTTCCAGTCTAGGGAATATACCTTGGGAAAACTGAAAATCAATAAGAAAGAGCCACCTCCAAATTTAGGGCTGCACTGACTACAAGAATCTCAACTTGGGTACACCTTAAATATCCCAGGAAATATAAAAATGGTTCAAAACATTGTGGTACTTACGTACGATGGAATATCCCTCAGCCATGAAATCAATGTCATAAGACCAGTAGCAGCAAAGTGAGTGGATTCAGATACGATGATTCTAAGTGAAATAAGTCACACAGAAAAAGAAACTTATCATAAGATATCACTTAGGAAGATCCTGTAAACATGGCTACACGTGAACTGAGTTAGGAAAGAGAACAGAGTCTCACATTTAGAAAACACTCTTATGCCTGCATAAAGGGGAAGGAGAGGTGGGGTGATGCATAAAACCAGAGTTTGATATAAGCACAGGGACCGTTTCAAAAACCAACTTTGGAATTGACAAGACCGACACCTTCCTCAGTGAAAGAGACTCAAAACCCCATATTTCCCACAGAGGAATATATCTGACTAGTAAGAATCTTAAAACCTATGTATTGATATGTCTCCATAAGGGAATCAAGTGTGTCTAGAGTGGCATAAACATGGCAGCGAGAATCAGCTCAAACCCACTATAAAAAGGAATTTCAAAAGCAAAACCAAAAAACAGGGAAATTGTTTACAATTCCTTCAGGGTGTCTGAGGAAACCTGGAAAGACCCTATCTACAAAGACAGCCGGATGTGGCATAAGGCTGGACACTTGGGACTGAGAGGATTGGTGAGATTGGGTGAGCAAAGGCAGACCCTTTCAAGCAATAATGCATGGCCCCCATTCCATGGGTCCCAACTCTCCAGGTTCAAGGGAATATTACTACAGCTATAACATGTACAGGAAACCTAGAGAATGGACACACTGTGAATACGAAAGGTTTCTAAAACTCAACGAATAGTCCCTCTCCTGGTGCTCCAGTTTGACTTTCCAACTGCCTTACTATCAATCTCCCAACTTGGAGAGACAGGCCCTTTAACCTCCTGGTTTGCACAGGTTCCCAATTTGGCAGAGGATGGAAGGGACGAGGGAGAACCCATGAGAGAGTAGCTGTTAGGCATTTGGACGAGCACAAGTCACTCTAATTTCCCGGCAGGAAGAAGAATTAACCAAAGACTCAGCCACCCACCGGGAACCAGTATAGGACATGATCCAAAATTTTGGACTTGCGTTCAGCTCACAAAAAACGAGTTGAGAAATGGAGCTCAGGGGCACAGCAATTCACAAACTGTCAGAGTGATAAAGGACAACTATCGTCCAAAAATCTGTTGAGGGAAGTCAACGAGGCGGACTTGAAAGCGAGGCAAAATAGCAGGAAACAGATTTCAAAAGGTACCTTGGAATCGCCTGTAAAGCACAGGAAGAGGGGCACAACTTGGACAATGGTGCACTTGGCCAAAAAGGGCGTATGCGTTTTCTCCTGAATATATTCAGGAGAAAACGCATACGCCCTTTTTGGCCAAGCAAGCAAGCGGTCAATGCAAATCTGCACTACAAAGAAGTATCACTTCCCACCGGTCAAAAGGGACATCCACAAAATGTGTAAAAACCAGAAAGGCAAGACAGGCCCTGGAGAACTGGGAGCCTTGTTATGCTGATGGGCGGGATGTAAATTGCCAACTGCCTCACTGGAGGAGTGCATTGTGTTCCCTAAAACAAGTAAACAACAGAGCTACAGAGCCAAGGCCACTTCCAGTCTAGGGAATATACATTTGGAAAACTGAAAATCAATAAGAAAGAGCCAACTCCAAATTTAGGGATGCACTGACTACAAGAACCTCAACTTGGGTACACCTTAAATATCCCAGGAAATATAAAAATGGTTCAAAACATTGTGGTACTTACGTACGATGGAATATCCCTCAGCCATGAAATCAATGTCATAAGACCAGTAGCAGCAAAGTGAGTGGATTCAGGTACGATGATTCTAAGTGAAATAAGTCACACAGAAAAAGAAACTTATCATAAGATATCACTTAGGAAGATCCTGTAAACATGGCTACACGTGAACTGAGTTAGGAAAGAGAACAGAGTCTCACATTTAGAAAAAACTCTTATGCCTGCAAAAAGGGGAAGGAGAGGTGGGGTGATGCATAAAACCAGAGTTTGATATAAGCCCAGGGACCGTTTCAAAAACCAACTTTGGAATTGACAAGACCGACACCTTCCTCAGTGAAAGAGACTCAAAACCCCATATTTCCCACAGAGGAATATATCTGACTAGTAAGAATCTTAAAACCTATGTATTGATATGTCTCCATAAGGGAATCAAGTGTGTCTAGAGTGGCATAAACATGGCAGCGAGAATCAGCTCAAACCCACTATAAAAAGGAATTTCAAAAGCAAAACCAAAAAACAGGGAAATTCTTTACAATTCCTTCAGGGTGTCTGAGGAAACCTGGAAAGACCCTATCTACAAAGACAGCCGGATGTGGCATAAGGCTGGACACTTGGGACTGAGAGGATTGGTGAGATTGGGTGAGCAAAGGCAGACCCTTTCAAGCAATAATGCATGGCCCCCATTCCATGGGTCCCAACTCTCCAGGTTCAAGGGAATATTACTACAGCTATAACATGTACAGGAAACCTAGAGAATGGACACACTGTGAATACGAAAGGTTTCTAAAACTCAACGAATAGTCCCTCTCCTGGTGCTCCAGTTTGACTTTCCAACTGCCTTACTATCAATCTCCCAACTTGGAGAGACAGGCCCTTTAACCTCCTGGTTTGCACAGGTTCCCAATTTGGCAGAGGATGGAAGGGACGAGGGAGAACCCATGAGAGAGTAGCTGTTAGGCATTTGGACGAGCACAAGTCACTCTAATTTCCCGGCAGGAAGAAGAATTAACCAAAGTCTCAGCCACCCACCGGGAACCAGTATAGGACATGATCCAAAATTTTGGACTTGCGTTCAGCTCACAAAAAACGAGTTGAGAAATGGAGCTCAGGGGCACAGCAATTCACAAACTGTCAGAGTGATAAAGGACAACTATCATCCAAAAATCTGTTGAGGGAAGTCAACGAGGCGGACTTGAAAGCGAGGCAAAATAGCAGGAAACAGATTTCAAAAGGTACCTTGGAATCGCCTGTAAAGCACAGGAAGAGGGGCACAACTTGGACAATGGTGCACTTGGCCAAAAAGGGCGTATGCGTTTTCTCCTGAATATATTCAGGAGAAAACGCATACGCCCTTTTTGGCCAAGCAAGCAAGCGGGCAATGCAAATCTGCACTACAAAGAAGTATCACTTCCCACCGGTCAAAAGGGACATCCACAAAATGTGTAAAAACCAGAAAGGCAAGACAGGCCCTGGAGAACTGGGAGCCTTGTTATGCTGATGGGCGGGATGTAAATTGCCAACTGCCTCACTGGAGGAGTGCATTGTGTTCCCTAAAACAAGTAAACAACAGAGCTACAGAGCCAAGGCCACTTCCAGTCTAGGGAATATACATTTGGAAAACTGAAAATCAATAAGAAAGAGCCAACTCCAAATTTAGGGATGCACTGACTACAAGAACCTCAACTTGGGTACACCTTAAATATCCCAGGAAATATAAAAATGGTTCAAAACATTGTGGTACTTACGTACGATGGAATATCCCTCAGCCATGAAATCAATGTCATAAGACCAGTAGCAGCAAAGTGAGTGGATTCAGGTACGATGATTCTAAGTGAAATAAGTCACACAGAAAAAGAAACTTATCATAAGATATCACTTAGGAAGATCCTGTAAACATGGCTACACGTGAACTGAGTTAGGAAAGAGAACAGAGTCTCACGTTTAGAAAACACTCTTATGCCTGCAAAAAGGGGAAGGAGAGGTGGGGTGATGCATAAAACCAGAGTTTGATATAAGCCCAGGGACCGTTTCAAAAACCAACTTTGGAATTGACAAGACCGACACCTTCCTCAGTGAAAGAGACTCAAAACCCCATATTTCCCACAGAGGAATATATCTGACTAGTAAGAATCTTAAAACCTATGTATTGATATGTCTCCATAAGGGAATCAAGTGTGTCTAGAGTGGCATAAACATGGCAGCGAGAATCAGCTCAAACCCACTATAAAAAGGAATTTCAAAAGCAAAACCAAAAAACAGGGAAATTCTTTACAATTCCTTCACGGTGTCTGAGGAAACCTGGAAAGACCCTATCTACAATGACAGCCGGATGTGGCATAAGGCTGGACACTTGGGACTGAGAGGATTGGTGAGATTGGGTGAGCAAATGCAGACCCTTTCAAGCAATAATGCATGGCCCCCATTCCATGGGTCCCAACTCTCCAGGTTCAAGGGAATATTACTACAGCTATAACATGTACAGGAAACCTAGAGAATGGACACACTGTGAATACGAAAGGTTTCTAAAACTCAACGAATAGTCCCTCTCCTCTTGCTCCAGTTTGACTTTCCAACTGCCTTACTATCAATCTCCCAACTTGGAGAGACAGGCCCTTTAACCTCCTGGTTTGCACAGGTGCCCAATTTGGCAGAGGATGGAAGGGACGAGGGAGAACCCATGAGAAAGTAGCTGTTAGGCATTTGGACGGGCACATGTCACTCGAATTTCCCGGCAGGAAGAAGAATTAACCAATGTCTCAGCCACCCACCGGGAACCAGTATAGGACATGATCCAAAATTTTGGACTTGCGTTCAGCTCACAAAAAACGAGTTGAGAAATGGAGCTCAGGGGCACAGCAATTCACAAACTGGCAGAGTGATAAAGGACAACTATCGTCCAAAAATCTGTTGAGGGAAGTCAACGAGGCGGACTTGAAAGCGAGGCAAAATAGCAGGAAACAGATTTCAAGAGGTACCTTGGAATCGCCTGTAAAGCACAGGAAGAGGGGCACAACTTGGACAATGGTGCACTTGGCCAAAAAGGGCTTATGTGTTTTCTCCTGAATATATTCAGGAGAAAACGCATACGCCCTTTTTGGCCAAGCAAGCAAGCGGGCAATGCAAATCTGCACTACAAAGAAGTATCACTTCCCACCGGTCAAAAGGGACATCCACAAAATGTGTAAAAACCAGAAAGGCAAGACAGGCCCTGGAGAACTGGGAGCCTTGTTATGCTGATGGGCGGGATGTAAATTGCCAACTGCCTCACTGGAGGAGTGCATTGTGTTCCCTAAAACAAGTAAACAACAGAGCTACAGAGCCAAGGCCACTTCCAGTCTAGGGAATATACCTTGGGAAAACTGAAAATCAATAAGAAAGAGCCACCTCCAAATTTAGGGCTGCACTGACTACAAGAACCTCAACTTGGGTACACCTTAAATATCCCAGGAAATATAAAAATGGTTCAAAACATTGTGGTACTTACGTACGATGGAATATCCCTCAGCCATGAAATCAATGTCATAAGACCAGTAGCAGCAAAGTGAGTGGATTCAGGTACGATGATTCTAAGTGAAATAAGTCACACAGAAAAAGAAACTTATCATAAGATATCACTTAGGAAGATCCTGTAAACATGGCTACACGTGAACTGAGTTAGGAAAGAGAACAGAGGCTCACATTTAGAAAACACTCTTATGCCTGCATAAAGGGGAAGGAGAGGTGGGGTGATGCATAAAACCAGAGTTTGATATAAGCACAGGGACCGTTTCAAAAACCAACTTTGGAATTGACAAGACCGACACCTTCCTCAGTGAAAGAGACTCAAAACCCCATATTTCCCACAGAGGAATATATCTGACTAGTAAGAATCTTAAAACCTATGTATTGATATGTCTCCATAAGGGAATCAAGTGTGTCTAGAGTGGCATAAACATGGCAGCGAGAATCAGCTCAAACCCACTATAAAAAGGAATTTCAAAAGCAAAACCAAAAAACAGGGAAATTGTTTACAATTCCTTCAGGGTGTCTGAGGAAACCTGGAAAGACCCTATCTACAAAGACAGCCGGATGTGGCATAAGGCTGGACACTTGGGACTGAGAGGATTGGTGAGATTGGGTGAGCAAAGGCAGACCCTTTCAAGCAATAATGCATGGCCCCCATTCCATGGGTCCCAACTCTCCAGGTTCAAGGGAATATTACTACAGCTATAACATGTACAGGAAACCTAGAGAATGGACACACTCTGAATACGAAAGGTTTCTAAAACTCAACGAATAGTCCCTCTCCTGGTGCTCCAGTTTGACTTTCCAACTGCCTTACTATCAATCTCCCAACTTGGAGAGACAGGCCCTTTAACCTCCTGGTTTGCACAGGTTCCCAATTTGGCAGAGGATGGAAGGGACGAGGGAGAACCCATGAGAGAGTAGCTGTTAGGCATTTGGACGAGCACAAGTCACTCTAATTTCCCGGCAGGAAGAAGAATTAACCAAAGTCTCAGCCACCCACCGGGAACCAGTATAGGACATGATCCAAAATTTTGGACTTGCGTTCATCTCACAAAAAACGAGTTGAGAAATGGAGCTCAGGGGCACAGCAATTCACAAACTGGCAGAGTGATAAAGGACAACTATCGTCCAAAAATCTGTTGAGGGAAGTCAACGAGGCGGACTTGAAAGCGAGGCAAAATAGCAGGAAACAGATTTCAAAAGGTACCTTGGAATCGCCTGTAAAGCACAGGAAGAGGGGCACAACTTGGACAATGGTGCACTTGGCCAAAAAGGGCGTATGCGTTTTCTCCTGAATATATTCAGGAGAAAACGCATACGCCCTTTTTGGCCAAGCAAGCAAGCGGTCAATGCAAATCTGCACTACAAAGAAGTATCACTTCCCACCGGTCAAAAGGGACATCCATAAAATGTGTAAAAACCAGAAAGGCAAGGCAGGCCCTGGAGAACTGGGAGCCTTGTTATGCTGATGGGCGGGATGTAAATTGCCAACTGCCTCACTGGAGGAGTGCATTGTGTTCCCTAAAACAAGTAAACAACAGAGCTACAGAGCCAAGGCCACTTCCAGTCTAGGGAATATACATTTGGAAAACTGAAAATCAATAAGAAAGAGCCAACTCCAAATTTAGGGATGCACTGACTACAAGAACCTCAACTTGGGTACACCTTAAATATCCCAGGAAATATAAAAATGGTTCAAAACATTGTGGTACTTACGTACGATGGAATATCCCTCAGCCATGAAATCAATGTCATAAGACCAGTAGCAGCAAAGTGAGTGGATTCAGGTACGATGATTCTAAGTGAAATAAGTCACACAGAAAAAGAAACTTATCATAAGATATCACTTAGGAAGATCCTGTAAACATGGCTACACGTGAACTGAGTTAGGAAAGAGAACAGAGTCTCACGTTTAGAAAACACTCTTATGCCTGCAAAAAGGGGAAGGAGAGGTGGGGTGATGCATAAAACCAGAGTTTGATATAAGCCCAGGGACCGTTTCAAAAACCAACTTTGGAATTGACAAGACCGACACCTTCCTCAGTGAAAGAGACTCAAAACCCCATATTTCCCACAGAGGAATATATCTGACTAGTAAGAATCTTAAAACCTATGTATTGATATGTCTCCATAAGGGAATCAAGTGTGTCTAGAGTGGCATAAACATGGCAGCGAGAATCAGCTCAAACCCACTATAAAAAGGAATTTCAAAAGCAAAACCAAAAAACAGGGAAATTCTTTACAATTCCTTCAGGGTGTCTGAGGAAACCTGGAAAGACCCTATCTACAATGACAGCCGGATGTGGCATAAGGCTGGACACTTGGGACTGAGAGGATTGGTGAGATTGGGTGAGCAAATGCAGACCCTTTCAAGCAATAATGCATGGCCCCCATTCCATGGGTCCCAACTCTCCAGGTTCAAGGGAATATTACTACAGCTATAACATGTACAGGAAACCTAGAGAATGGACACACTGTGAATACGAAAGGTTTCTAAAACTCAACGAATAGTCCCTCTCCTCTTGCTCCAGTTTGACTTTCCCACTGCCTTACTATCAATCTCCCAACTTGGAGAGACAGGCCCTTTAACCTCCTGGTTTGCACAGGTGCCCAATTTGGCAGAGGATGGAAGGGACGAGGGAGAACCCATGAGAGAGTAGCTGTTAGGCATTTGGACGGGCACATGTCACTCGAATTTCCCGGCAGGAAGAAGAATTAACCAATGTCTCAGCCACCCACCGGGAACCAGTATAGGACATGATCCAAAATTTTGGACTTGCGTTCAGCTCACAAAAAACGAGTTGAGAAATGGAGCTCAGGGGCACAGCAATTCACAAACTGGCAGAGTGATAAAGGACAACTATCGTCCAAAACTCTGTTGAGGGAAGTCAACGAGGCGGACTTGAAAGCGAGGCAAAATAGCAGGAAACAGATTTCAAGAGGTACCTTGGAATCGCCTGTAAAGCACAGGAAGAGGGGCACAACTTGGACAATGGTGCACTTGGCCAAAAAGGGCGTATGCGTTTTCTCCTGAATATATTCAGGAGAAAACGCATACGCCCTTTTTGGCCAAGCAAGCAAGCGGGCAATGCAAATCTGCACTACAAAGAAGTATCACTTCCCACCGGTCAAAAGGGACATCCACAAAATGTGTAAAAACCAGAAAGGCAAGACAGGCCCTGGAGAACTGGGAGCCTTGTTATGCTGATGGGCGGGATGTAAATTGCCAACTGCCTCACTGGAGGAGTGCATTGTGTTCCCTAAAACAAGTAAACAACAGAGCTACAGAGCCAAGGCCACTTCCAGTCTAGGGAATATACCTTGGGAAAACTGAAAATCAATAAGAAAGAGCCACCTCCAAATTTAGGGCTGCACTGACTACAAGAACCTCAACTTGGGTACACCTTAAATATCCCAGGAAATATAAAAATGGTTCAAAACATTGTGGTACTTACGTACGATGGAATATCCCTCAGCCATGAAATCAATGTCATAAGACCAGTAGCAGCAAAGTGAGTGGATTCAGGTACGATGATTCTAAGTGAAATAAGTCACACAGAAAAAGAAACTTATCATAAGATATCACTTAGGAAGATCCTGTAAACATGGCTACACGTGAACTGAGTTAGGAAAGAGAACAGAGTCTCACATTTAGAAAACACTCTTATGCCTGCATAAAGGGGAAGGAGAGGTGGGGTGATGCATAAAACCAGAGTTTGATATAAGCACAGGGACCGTTTCAAAAACCAACTTTGGAATTGACAAGACCGACACCTTCCTCAGTGAAAGAGACTCAAAACCCCATATTTCCCACAGAGGAATATATCTGACTAGTAAGAATCTTAAAACCTATGTATTGATATGTCTCCATAAGGGAATCAAGTGTGTCTAGAGTGGCATAAACATGGCAGCGAGAATCAGCTCAAACCCACTATAAAAAGGAATTTCAAAAGCAAAACTAAAAAACAGGGAAATTGTTTACAATTCCTTCAGGGTGTCTGAGGAAACCTGGAAAGACCCTATCTACAAAGACAGCCGGATGTGGCATAAGGCTGGACACTTGGGACTGAGAGGATTGGTGAGATTGGGTGAGCAAAGGCAGACCCTTTCAAGCAATAATGCATGGCCCCCATTCCATGGGTCCCAACTCTCCAGGTTCAAGGGAATATTACTACAGCTATAACATGTACAGGAAACCTAGAGAATGGACACACTGTGAATACGAAAGGTTTCTAAAACTCAACGAATAGTCCCTCTCCTGGTGCTCCAGTTTGACTTTCCAACTGCCTTACTATCAATCTCCCAACTTGGAGAGACAGGCCCTTTAACCTCCTGGTTTGCACAGGTTCCCAATTTGGCAGAGGATGGAAGGGACGAGGGAGAACCCATGAGAGAGTAGCTGTTAGGCCTTTGGACGAGCACAAGTCACTCTAATTTCCCGGCAGGAAGAAGAATTAACCAAAGTCTCAGCCACCCACCGGGAACCAGTATAGGACATGATCCAAAATTTTGGACTTGCGTTCAGCTCACAAAAAACGAGTTGAGAAATGGAGCTCAGGGGCACAGCAATTCACAAACTGTCAGAGTGATAAAGGACAACTATCGTCCAAAAATCTGTTGAGGGAAGTCAACGAGGCGGACTTGAAAGCGAGGCAAAATAGCAGGAAACAGATTTCAAAAGGTACCTTGGAATCGCCTGTAAAGCACAGGAAGAGGGGCACAACTTGGACAATGGTGCACTTGGCCAAAAAGGGCGTATGCGTTTTCTCCTGAATATATTCAGGAGAAAACGCATACGCCCTTTTTGGCCAAGCAAGCAAGCGGTCAATGCAAATCTGCACTACAAAGAAGTATCACTTCCCACCGGTCAAAAGGGACATCCACAAAATGTGTAAAAACCAGAAAGGCAAGACAGGCCCTGGAGAACTGGGAGCCTTGTTATGCTGATGGGCGGGATGTAAATTGCCAACTGCCTCACTGGAGGAGTGCATTGTGTTCCCTAAAACAAGTAAACAACAGAGCTACAGAGCCAAGGCCACTTCCAGTCTAGGGAATATACATTTGGAAAACTGAAAATCAATAAGAAAGAGCCAACTCCAAATTTAGGGATGCACTGACTACAAGAACCTCAACTTGGGTACACCTTAAATATCCCAGGAAATATAAAAATGGTTCAAAACATTGTGGTACTTACGTACGATGGAATATCCCTCAGCCATGAAATCAATGTCATAAGACCAGTAGCAGCAAAGTGAGTGGATTCAGGTACGATGATTCTAAGTGAAATAAGTCACACAGAAAAAGAAACTTATCATAAGATATCACTTAGGAAGATCCTGTAAACATGGCTACACGTGAACTGAGTTAGGAAAGAGAACAGAGTCTCACATTTAGAAAACACTCTTATGCCTGCAAAAAGGGGAAGGAGAGGTGGGGTGATGCATAAAACCAGAGTTTGATATAAGCCCAGGGACCGTTTCAAAAACCAACTTTGGAATTGACAAGACCGACACCTTCCTCAGTGAAAGAGACTCAAAACCCCATATTTCCCACAGAGGAATATATCTGACTAGTAAGAATCTTAAAACCTATGTATTGATATGTCTCCATAAGGGAATCAAGTGTGTCTAGAGTGGCATAAACATGGCAGCGAGAATCAGCTCAAACCCACTATAAAAAGGAATTTCAAAAGCAAAACCAAAAAACAGGGAAATTCTTTACAATTCCTTCAGGGTGTCTGAGGAAACCTGGAAAGACCCTATCTACAAAGACAGCCGGATGTGGCATAAGGCTGGACACTTGGGACTGAGAGGATTGGTGAGATTGGGTGAGCAAAGGCAGACCCTTTCAAGCAATAATGCATGGCCCCCATTCCATGGGTCCCAACTCTCCAGGTTCAAGGGAATATTACTACAGCTATAACATGTACAGGAAACCTAGAGAATGGACACACTGTGAATACGAAAGGTTTCTAAAACTCAACGAATAGTCCCTCTCCTGGTGATCCAGTTTGACTTTCCAACTGCCTTACTATCAATCTCCCAACTTGGAGAGACAGGCCCTTTAACCTCCTGGTTTGCACAGGTTCCCAATTTGGCAGAGGATGGAAGGGACGAGGGAGAACCCATGAGAGAGTAGCTGTTAGGCATTTGGACGAGCACAAGTCACTCTAATTTCCCGGCAGGAAGAAGAATTAACCAAAGTCTCAGCCACCCACCGGGAACCAGTATAGGACATGATCCAAAATTTTGGACTTGCGTTCAGCTCACAAAAAACGAGTTGAGAAATGGAGCTCAGGGGCACAGCAATTCACAAACTGTCAGAGTGATAAAGGACAACTATCATCCAAAAATCTGTTGAGGGAAGTCAACGAGGCGGACTTGAAAGCGAGGCAAAATAGCAGGAAACAGATTTCAAAAGGTACCTTGGAATCGCCTTTAAAGCACAGGAAGAGGGGCACAACTTGGACAATGGTGCACTTGGCCAAAAAGGGCGTATGCGTTTTCTCCTGAATATATTCAGGAGAAAACGCATACGCCCTTTTTGGCCAAGCAAGCAAGCGGGCAATGCAAATCTGCACTACAAAGAAGTATCACTTCCCACCGGTCAAAAGGGACATCCACAAAATGTGTAAAAACCAGAAAGGCAAGACAGGCCCTGGAGAACTGGGAGCCTTGTTATGCTGATGGGCGGGATGTAAATTGCCAACTGCCTCACTGGAGGAGTGCATTGTGTTCCCTAAAACAAGTAAACAACAGAGCTACAGAGCCAAGGCCACTTCCAGTCTAGGGAATATACATTTGGAAAACTGAAAATCAATAAGAAAGAGCCAACTCCAAATTTAGAGATGCACTGACTACAAGAACCTCAACTTGGGTACACCTTAAATATCCCAGGAAATATAAAAATGGTTCAAAACATTGTGGTACTTACGTACGATGGAATATCCCTCAGCCATGAAATCAATGTCATAAGACCAGTAGCAGCAAAGTGAGTGGATTCAGGTACGATGATTCTAAGTGAAATAAGTCACACAGAAAAAGAAACTTATCATAAGATATCACTTAGGAAGATCCTGTAAACATGGCTACACGTGAACTGAGTTAGGAAAGAGAACAGAGTCTCACGTTTAGAAAACACTCTTATGCCTGCAAAAAGGGGAAGGAGAGGTGGGGTGATGCATAAAACCAGAGTTTGATATAAGCCCAGGGACCGTTTCAAAAACCAACTTTGGAATTGACAAGACCGACACCTTCCTCAGTGAAAGAGACTCAAAACCCCATATTTCCCACAGAGGAATATATCTGACTAGTAAGAATCTTAAAACCTATGTATTGATATGTCTCCATAAGGGAATCAAGTGTGTCTAGAGTGGCATAAACATGGCAGCGAGAATCAGCTCAAACCCACTATAAAAAGGAATTTCAAAAGCAAAACCAAAAAACAGGGAAATTCTTTACAATTCCTTCACGGTGTCTGAGGAAACCTGGAAAGACCCTATCTACAATGACAGCCGGATGTGGCATAAGGCTGGACACTTGGGACTGACAGGATTGGTGAGATTGGGTGAGCAAATGCAGACCCTTTCAAGCAATAATGCATGGCCCCCATTCCATGGGTCCCAACTCTCCAGGTTCAAGGGAATATTACTACAGCTATAACATGTACAGGAAACCTAGAGAATGGACACACTGTGAATACGAAAGGTTTCTAAAACTCAACGAATAGTCCCTCTCCTCTTGCTCCAGTTTGACTTTCCCACTGCCTTACTATCAATCTCCCAACTTGGAGAGACAGGCCCTTTAACCTCCTGGTTTGCACAGGTGCCCAATTTGGCAGAGGATGGAAGGGACGAGGGAGAACCCATGAGAGAGTAGCTGTTAGGCATTTGGACGGGCACATGTCACTCGAATTTCCCGGCAGGAAGAAGAATTAACCAATGTCTCAGCCACCCACCGGGAACCAGTATAGGACATGATCCAAAATTTTGGACTTGCGTTCAGCTCACAAAAAACGAGTTGAGAAATGGAGCTCAGGGGCACAGCAATTCACAAACTGGCAGAGTGATAAAGGACAACTATCGTCCAAAAATCTGTTGAGGGAAGTCAACGAGGCGGACTTGAAAGCGAGGCAAAATAGCAGGAAACAGATTTCAAGAGGTACCTTGGAATCGCCTGTAAAGCACAGGAAGAGGGGCACAACTTGGACAATGGTGCACTTGGCCAAAAAGGGCTTATGTGTTTTCTCCTGAATATATTCAGGAGAAAACGCATACGCCCTTTTTGGCCAAGCAAGCAAGCGGGCAATGCAAATCTGCACTACAAAGAAGTATCACTTCCCACCGGTCAAAAGGGACATCCACAAAATGTGTAAAAACCAGAAAGGCAAGACAGGCCCTGGAGAACTGGGAGCCTTGTTATGCTGATGGGCGGGATGTAAATTGCCAACTGCCTCACTGGAGGAGTGCATTGTGTTCCCTAAAACAAGTAAACAACAGAGCTACAGAGCCAAGGCCACTTCCAGTCTAGGGAATATACCTTGGGAAAACTGAAAATCAATAAGAAAGAGCCACCTCCAAATTTAGGGCTGCACTGACTACAAGAACCTCAACTTGGGTACACCTTAAATATCCCAGGAAATATAAAAATGGTTCAAAACATTGTGGTACTTACGTACGATGGAATATCCCTCAGCCATGAAATCAATGTCATAAGACCAGTAGCAGCAAAGTGAGTGGATTCAGGTACGATGATTCTAAGTGAAATAAGTCACACAGAAAAAGAAACTTATCATAAGATATCACTTAGGAAGATCCTGTAAACATGGCTACACGTGAACTGAGTTAGGAAAGAGAACAGAGGCTCACATTTAGAAAACACTCTTATGCCTGCATAAAGGGGAAGGAGAGGTGGGGTGATGCATAAAACCAGAGTTTGATATAAGCACAGGGACCGTTTCAAAAACCAACTTTGGAATTGACAAGACCGACACCTTCCTCAGTGAAAGAGACTCAAAACCCCATATTTCCCACAGAGGAATATATCTGACTAGTAAGAATCTTAAAACCTATGTATTGATATGTCTCCATAAGGGAATCAAGTGTGTCTAGAGTGGCATAAACATGGCAGCGAGAATCAGCTCAAACCCACTATAAAAAGGAATTTCAAAAGCAAAACCAAAAAACAGGGAAATTGTTTACAATTCCTTCAGGGTGTCTGAGGAAACCTGGAAAGACCCTATCTACAAAGACAGCCGGATGTGGCATAAGGCTGGACACTTGGGACTGAGAGGATTGGTGAGATTGGGTGAGCAAAGGCAGACCCTTTCAAGCAATAATGCATGGCCCCCATTCCATGGGTCCCAACTCTCCAGGTTCAAGGGAATATTACTACAGCTATAACATGTACAGGAAACCTAGAGAATGGACACACTGTGAATACGAAAGGTTTCTAAAACTCAACGAATAGTCCCTCTCCTGGTGCTCCAGTTTGACTTTCCAACTGCCTTACTATCAATCTCCCAACTTGGAGAGACAGGCCCTTTAACCTCCTGGTTTGCACAGGTTCCCAATTTGGCAGAGGATGGAAGGGACGAGGGAGAACCCATGAGAGAGTAGCTGTTAGGCATTTGGACGAGCACAAGTCACTCTAATTTCCCGGCAGGAAGAAGAATTAACCAAAGTCTCAGCCACCCACCGGGAACCAGTATAGGACATGATCCAAAATTTTGGACTTGCGTTCAGCTCACAAAAAACGAGTTGAGAAATGGAGCTCAGGGGCACAGCAATTCACAAACTGGCAGAGTGATAAAGGACAACTATCGTCCAAAAATCTGTTGAGGGAAGTCAATGAGGCGGACTTGAAAGCGAGGCAAAATAGCAGGAAACAGATTTCAAAAGGTACCTTGGAATCGCCTGTAAAGCACAGGAAGAGGGGCACAACTTGGACAATGGTGCACTTGGCCAAAAAGGGCGTACGCGTTTTCTCCTGAATATATTCAGGAGAAAACGCATACGCCCTTTTTGGCCAAGCAAGCAAGCGGTCAATGCAAATCTGCACTACAAAGAAGTATCACTTCCCACCGGTCAAAAGGGACATCCACAAAATGTGTAAAAACCAGAAAGGCAAGACAGGCCCTGGAGAACTGGGAGCCTTGTTATGCTGATGGGCGGGATGTAAATTGCCAACTGCCTCACTGGAGGAGTGCATTGTGTTCCCTAAAACAAGTAAACAACAGAGCTACAGAGCCAAGGCCACTTCCAGTCTAGGGAATATACATTTGGAAAACTGAAAATCAATAAGAAAGAGCCAACTCCAAATTTAGGGATGCACTGACTACAAGAACCTCAACTTGGGTACACCTTAAATATCCCAGGAAATATAAAAATGGTTCAAAACATTGTGGTACTTACGTACGATGGAATATCCCTCAGCCATGAAATCAATGTCATAAGACCAGTAGCAGCAAAGTGAGTGGATTCAGGTACGATGATTCTAAGTGAAATAAGTCACACAGAAAAAGAAACTTATCATAAGATATCACTTAGGAAGATCCTGTAAACATGGCTACACGTGAACTGAGTTAGGAAAGAGAACAGAGTCTCACGTTTAGAAAACACTCTTATGCCTGCAAAAAGGGGAAGGAGAGGTGGGGTGATGCATAAAACCAGAGTTTGATATAAGCCCAGGGACCGTTTCAAAAACCAACTTTGGAATTGACAAGACCGACACCTTCCTCAGTGAAAGAGACTCAAAACCCCATATTTCCCACAGAGGAATATATCTGACTAGTAAGAATCTTAAAACCTATGTATTGATATGTCTCCATAAGGGAATCAAGTGTGTCTAGAGTGGCATAAACATGGCAGCGAGAATCAGCTCAAACCCACTATAAAAAGGAATTTCAAAAGCAAAACCAAAAAACAGGGAAATTGTTTACAATTCCTTCAGGGTGTCTGAGGAAACCTGGAAAGACCCTATCTACAAAGACAGCCGGATGTGGCATAAGGCTGGACACTTGGGACTGAGAGGATTGGTGAGATTGGGTGAGCAAAGGCAGACCCTTTCAAGCAATAATGCATGGCCCCCATTCCATGGGTCCCAACTCTCCAGGTTCAAGGGAATATTACTACAGCTATAACATGTACAGGAAACCTAGAGAATGGACACACTGTGAATACGAAAGGTTTCTAAAACTCAACGAATAGTCCCTCTCCTGGTGCTCCAGTTTGACTTTCCAACTGCCTTACTATCAATCTCCCAACTTGGAGAGACAGGCCCTTTAACCTCCTGGTTTGCACAGGTTCCCAATTTGGCAGAGGATGGAAGGGACGAGGGAGAACCCATGAGAGAGTAGCTGTTAGGCATTTGGACGGGCACATGTCACTCGAATTTCCCGGCAGGAAGAAGAATTAACCAATGTCTCAGCCACCCACCGGGAACCAGTATAGGACATGATCCAAAATTTTGGACTTGCGTTCAGCTCACAAAAAACGAGTTGAGAAATGGAGCTCAGGGGCACAGCAATTCACAAACTGGCAGAGTGATAAAGGACAACTATCGTCCAAAACTCTGTTGAGGGAAGTCAACGAGGCGGACTTGAAAGCGAGGCAAAATAGCAGGAAACAGATTTCAAGAGGTACCTTGGAATCGCCTGTAAAGCACAGGAAGAGGGGCACAACTTGGACAATGGTGCACTTGGCCAAAAAGGGCGTATGTGTTTTCTCCTGAATATATTCAGGAGAAAACGCATACGCCCTTTTTGGCCAAGCAAGCAAGCGGGCAATGCAAATCTGCACTACAAAGAAGTATCACTTCCCACCGGTCAAAAGGGACATCCACAAAATGTGTAAAAACCAGAAAGGCAAGACAGGCCCTGGAGAACTGGGAGCCTTGTTATGCTGATGGGCGGGATGTAAATTGCCAACTGCCTCACTGGAGGAGTGCATTGTGTTCCCTAAAACAAGTAAACAACAGAGCTACAGAGCCAAGGCCACTTCCAGTCTAGGGAATATACCTTGGGAAAACTGAAAATCAATAAGAAAGAGCCACCTCCAAATTTAGGGCTGCACTGACTACAAGAACCTCAACTTGGGTACACCTTAAATATCCCAGGAAATATAAAAATGGTTCAAAACATTGTGGTACTTACGTACGATGGAATATCCCTCAGCCATGAAATCAATGTCATAAGACCAGTAGCAGCAAAGTGAGTGGATTCAGGTACGATGATTCTAAGTGAAATAAGTCACACAGAAAAAGAAACTTATCATAAGATATCACTTAGGAAGATCCTGTAAACATGGCTACACGTGAACTGAGTTAGGAAAGAGAACAGAGGCTCACATTTAGAAAACACTCTTATGCCTGCATAAAGGGGAAGGAGAGGTGGGGTGATGCATAAAACCAGAGTTTGATATAAGCACAGGGACCGTTTCAAAAACCAACTTTGGAATTGACAAGACCGACACCTTCCTCAGTGAAAGAGACTCAAAACCCCATATTTCCCACAGAGGAATATATCTGACTATTAAGAATCTTAAAACCTATGTATTGATATGTCTCCATAAGGGAATCAAGTGTGTCTAGAGTGGCATAAACATGGCAGCGAGAATCAGCTCAAACCCACTATAAAAAGGAATTTCAAAAGCAAAACCAAAAAACAGGGAAATTATTTACAATTCCTTCAGGGTGTCTGAGGAAACCTGGAAAGACCCTATCTACAAAGACAGCCGGATGTGGCATAAGGCTGGACACTTGGGACTGAGAGGATTGGTGAGATTGGGTGAGCAAAGGCAGACCCTTTCAAGCAATAATGCATGGCCCCCATTCCATGGGTCCCAACTCTCCAGGTTCAAGGGAATATTACTACAGCTATAACATGTACAGGAAACCTAGAGAATGGACACACTGTGAATACGAAAGGTTTCTAAAACTCAACGAATAGTCCCTCTCCTGGTGCTCCAGTTTGACTTTCCAACTGCCTTACTATCAATCTCCCAACTTGGAGAGACAGGCCCTTTAACCTCCTGGTTTGCACAGGTTCCCAATTTGGCAGAGGATGGAAGGGACGAGGGAGAAACCATGAGAGAGTAGCTGTTAGGCATTTGGACGGGCACATGTCACTCTAATTTCCCGGCAGGAAGAAGAATTAACCAAAGTCTCAGCCACCCACCGGGAACCAGTATAGGACATGATCCAAAATTTTGGACTTGCGTTCAGCCCACAAAAAACGAGTTGAGAAATGGAGCTCAGGGGCACAGCAATTCACAAACTGTCAGAGTGATAAAGGACAACTATCGTCCAAAAATCTGTTGAGGGAAATCAACGAGGCGGACTTGAAAGTGAGGCAAAATAGCAGGAAACAGATTTCAAAAGGTACCTTGGAATCGCCTGTAAAGCACAGGAAGAGGGGCACAACTTGGACAATGGTGCACTTGGCCAAAAAGGGCGTATGCGTTTTCTCCTGAATATATTCAGGAGAAAACGCATACGCCCTTTTTGGCCAAGCAAGCAAGCGGGCAATGCAAATCTGCACTACAAAGAAGTATCACTTCCCACTGGTCAAAAGGGACATCCACAAAATGTGTAAAAACCAGAAAGGGAAGACAGGCCCTGGAGAACTGGGAGCCTTGTTATGCTGATGGGCGTGATGTAAATTGCCAACTGCCTCACTGGAGGAGTGCATTGTGTTCCCTAAAACAAGTAAACAACAGAGCTACAGAGCCAAGGCCACTTCCAGTCTAGGGAATATACCTTTGGAAAACTGAAAATCAATAAGAAAGAGCCACCTCCAAATTTAGGGATGCACTGACTACAAGAACCTCAACTTGGGTACACCTTAAATATCCCAGGAAATATAAAAATGGTTCAAAACATTGTGGTACTTACGTACGATGGAATATCCCTCAGCCATGAAATCAATGTCATAAGACCAGTAGCAGCAAAGTGAGTGGATTCAGGTACGATGATTCTAAGTGAAATAAGTCACACAGAAAAAGAAACTTATCATAAGATATCATTTAGGAAGATCCTGTAAACATGGCTACACGTGAACTGAGTTAGGAAAGAGAACAGAGTCTCACATTTAGAAAACACTCTTATGCCTGCAAAAAGGGGAAGGAGAGGTGGGGTGATGCATAAAACCAGAGTTTGATATAAGCCCAGGGACCGTTTCAAAAACCAACTTTGGAATTGACAAGACCGACACCTTCCTCAGTGAAAGAGACTCAAAACCCCATATTTCCCACAGAGGAATATATCTGACTATTAAGAATCTTAAAACCTATGTATTGATATGTCTCCATAAGGGAATCAAGTGTGTCTAGAGTGGCATAAACATGGCAGCGAGAATCAGCTCAAACCCACTATAAAAAGGAATTCCAAAAGCAAAACCAAAAAACAGGGAAATTCTTTACAATTCCTTCAGGGTGTCTGAGGAAACCTGGAAAGACCCTATCTACAATGACAGCCGGATGTGGCATAAGGCTGGACACTTGGGACTGAGAGGATTGGTGAGATTGGGTGAGCAAATGCAGACCCTTTCAAGCAATAATGCATGGCCCCCATTCCATGGGTCCCAACTCTCCAGGTTCAAGGGAATATTACTACAGCTATAACATGTACAGGAAACCTAGAGAATGGACACACTGTGAATACGAAAGGTTTCTAAAACTCAACGAATAGTCCCTCTCCTGGTGCTCCAGTTTGACTTTCCAACTGCCTTACTATCAATCTCCCAACTTGGAGAGACAGGCCCTTTAACCTCCTGGTTTGCACAGGTGCCCAATTTGGCAGAGGATGGAAGGGACGAGGGAGAGCCCATGAGAGAGTAGCTGTTAGGCATTTGGACGGGCACATGTCACTCGAATTTCCTGGCAGGAAGAAGAATTAACCAATGTCTCAGCCACCCACCGGGTACCAGTATAGGACATGATCCAAAATTTTGGACTTGTGTTCAGCTCACAAAAAACGAGTTGAGAAATGGAGCTCAGGGGCACAGCAATTCACAAACTGGCAGAGTGATAAAGGACAACTATCGTCCAAAAATCTGTTGAGGGAAGTCAACGAGGCGGACTTGAAAGCGAGGCAAAATAGCAGGAAACAGATTTCAAGAGGTACCTTGGAATCGCCTGTAAAGCACAGGAAGAGGGGCACAACTTGGACAATGGTGCACTTGGCCAAAAAGGGCTTATGTGTTTTCTCCTGAATATATTCAGGAGAAAACGCATAAGCCCTTTTTGGCCAAGCAAGCAAGCGGGCAATGCAAATCTGCACTACAAAGAAGTATCACTTCCCACCGGTCAAAAGGGACATCCACAAAATGTGTAAAAACCAGAAAGGCATGACAGGCCCTGGAGAACTGGGAGCCTTGTTATGCTGATGGGCGGGATGTAAATTGCCAACTGCCTCACTGGAGGAGTGCATTGTGTTCCCTAAAACAAGTAAACAACAGAGCTACAGAGCCAAGGCCACTTCCAGTCTAGGGAATATACCTTGGGAAAACTGAAAATCAATAAGAAAGAGCCACCTCCAAATTTAGGGCTGCACTGACTACAAGAACCTCAACTTGGGTACACCTTAAATATCCCAGGAAATATAAAAATGGTTCAAAACATTGTGGTACTTACGTACGATGAAATATCCCTCAGCCATGAAATCAATGTCATAAGACCAGTAGCAGCAAAGTGAGTGGATTCAGGTACGATGATTCTAAGTGAAATAAGTCACACAGAAAAAGAAACTTATCATAAGATATCACTTAGGAAGATCCTGTAAACATGGCTACACGTGAACTGAGTTAGGAAAGAGAACAGAGTCTCATATTTAGAAAACACTGTTATGCCTGCATAAAGGGGAAGGAGAGGTGGGGTGATGCATAAAACCAGAGTTTGATATAAGCACAGGGACCGTTTCTAAAACCAACTTTGGAATTGACAAGACCGACACCTTCCTCAGTGAAAGAGACTCAAAACCCCATATTTCCCACAGAGGAATATATCTGACTAGTAAGAATCTTAAAACCTATGTATTGATATGTCTCCATAAGGGAATCAAGTGTGTCTAGAGTGGCATAAACATGGCAGCGAGAATCAGCTCAAACCCACTATAAAAAGGAATTTCAAAAGCAAAACCAAAAAACAGGGAAATTCTTTACAATTCCTTCAGGGTGTCTGAGGAAACCTGGAAAGACCCTATCTACAATGACAGCTGGATGTGGCATAAAGCTGGACACTTGGGACTGAGAGAATTGGTGAGATTGAGTGAGCAAATGCAGACCCTTTCAAGCAATAATGCATGGCCCCCATTCCGTGGGTCCCAACTCTCCATGTGCAAGGGAATATTACTACAGCTATAACATGTACAGGAAACCTAGAGAATGGACACACTGTGAATACGAAAGGTTTCTAAAACTCAACGAATAGTCCCTCTCCTGGTGCTCCAGTTTGACTTTCCAACTGCCTTACTATCAATCTCCCAACTTGGAGAGACAGGCCCTTTAACCTCCTGGTTTGCACAGGTTCCCAATTTGGCAGAGGATGGAAGGGACGAGGGAGAACCCATGAGAGAGTAGCTGTTAGGCATTTGGACGGGCACATGTCACTCTAATTTCCCGGCAGGAAGAAGAATTAACCAAAGTCTCAGCCACCCACCGGGAACCAGTATAGGACATGATCCAAAATTTTGGACTTGCGTTCAGCTCCCAAAAAACGAGTTGAGAAATGGAGCTCAGGGGCACAGCAATTCACAAACTGGCAGAGTGATAAAGGACAACTATCGTCCAAAATTCTGTTGAGGGAAGTCAACGAGGCGGACTTGAAAGTGAGGCAAAATAGCAGGAAACAGATTTCAAGAGGTACGTTGGAATCGCCTGTAAAGCACAGGAAGAGGGGCACAACTTGGACAATGGTGCACTTGGCCAAAAAGGGCGTATGCGTTTTCTCCTGAATATATTCAGGAGAAAACGCATACGCCCTTTTTGGCCAAGCAAGCAAGCTGGCAATGCAAATCTGCACTACAAAGAAGTATCACTTCCCACCGGTCAAAAGGGACATCCACAAAATGTGTAAAAACCAGAAAGGCAAGACAGGCCCTGGAGAACTGGGAGCCTTGTTATGCTGATGGGCGGGATGTAAATTGCCAACTGCCTCACTGGAGGAGTGCATTGTGTTCCCTAAAACAAGTAAACAACAGAGCTACAGAGCCAAGGCCACTTCCAGTCTAGGGAATATACCTTGGGAAAACTGAAAATCAATAAGAAAGAGCCACCTCCAAATATAGGGCTGCACTGACTACAAGAACCTCAACTTGGGTACACCTTAAATATCCCAGGAAATATAAAAATGGTTCAAAACATTGTGGTACTTACGTACGATGGAATATCCCTCAGCCATGAAATCAATGTCATAAGACCAGTAGCAGCAAAGTGAGTGGATTCAGGTACGATGATTCTAAGTGAAATAAGTCACACAGAAAAAGAAACTTATCATAAGATATCACTTAGGAAGATCCTGTAAACATGGCTACACGTGAACTGAGTTAGGAAAGAGAACAGAGTCTCATATTTAGAAAACACTGTTATGCCTGCATAAAGGGGAAGGAGAGGTGGGGTGATGCATAAAACCAGAGTTTGATATAAGCACAGGGAACGTTTCTAAAACCAACTTTGGAATTGACAAGACCGACACCTTCCTCAGTGAAAGAGACTCAAAACCCCATATTTCCCACAGAGGAATATATCTGACTAGTAAGAATCTTAAAACCTATGTATTGATATGTCTCCATAAGGGAATCAAGTGTGTCTAGAGTGGCATAAACATGGCAGCGAGAATCAGCTCAAACCCACTATAAAAAGGAATTTCAAAAGCAAAACCAAAAAACAGGGAAATTCTTTACAATTCCTTCAGGGTGTCTGAGGAAACCTGGAAAGACCCTATCTACAATGACAGCTGGATGTGGCATAAGGCTGGACACTTGGGACTGAGAGGATTGGTGAGATTGGGTGAGCAAATGCAGACCCTTTCAAGCAATAATGCATGGCCCCCATTCCGTGGGTCCCAACTCTCCATGTGCAAGGGAATATTACTACAGCTATAACATGTACAGGAAACCTAGAGAATGGACACACTGTGAATACGAAAGGTTTCTAAAACTCAACGAATAGTCCCTCTCCTGGTGCTCCAGTTTGACTTTCCAACTGCCTTACTATCAATCTCCCAACTTGGAGAGACAGGCCCTTTAACCTCCTGCTTTGCACAGGTTCCCAATTTGGCAGAGGATGGAAGGGACGAGGGAGAACCCATGAGAGAGTAGCTGTTAGGCATTTGGACGGGCACATGTCACTCTAATTTCCCGGCAGGAAGAAGAATTAACCAAAGTCTCAGCCACCCACCGGGAACCAGTATAGGACATGATCCAAAATTTTGGACTTGCGTTCAGCTCACAAAATACGAGTTGAGAAATGGAGCTCAGGGGCACAGCAATTCACAAACTGGCAGAGTGATAAAGGACAACTATCGTCCAAAAATCTTTTGAGGGAAGTCAACGAGGCGGACTTGAAAGCGAGGCAAAATAGCAGGAAACAGATTTCAAGAGGTACCTTGGAATCGCCTGTAAAGCACAGGAAGAGGGGCACAACTTGGACAATGGTGCACTTGGCCAAAAAGGGCGTATGCGTTTTCTCCTGAATATATTCAGGAGAAAACGCATACGCCCTTTTTGGCCAAGCAAGCAAGCGGGCAATAAAAATCTGCACTACAAAGAAGTATCACTTCCCACCGGTCAAAAGGGACATCCACAAAATGTGTAAAAACCAGAAAGGCAAGACAGGCCCTGGAGAACTGGGAGCCTTGTTATGCTGATGGGCGGGATGTAAATTGCCAACTGCCTCACTGGAGGAGTGCATTGTGTTCCCTAAAACAAGTAAACAACAGAGCTACAGAGCCAAGGCCACTTCCAGTCTAGGGAATATACCTTGGGAAAACTGAAAATCAATAAGAAAGAGCCACCTCCAAATTTAGGGCTGCACTGACTACAAGAACCTCAACTTGGGTACACCTTAAATATCCCAGGAAATATAAAAATGGTTCAAAACATTGTGGTACTTACGTACGATGGAATATCCCTCAGCCATGAAATCAATGTCATAAGACCAGTAGCAGCAAAGTGAGTGGATTCAGGTACGATGATTCTAAGTGAAATAAGTCACACAGAAAAAGAAACTTATCATAAGATATCACTTATGAAGATCCTGTAAACATGGCTACACGTGAACTGAGTTAGGAAAGAGAACAGAGTCTCACATTTAGAAAACACTCTTATGCCTGCATAAAGAGGATGGAGAGGTGGGGTGATGCATAAAACCAGAGTTTGATATAAGCACAGGGACCGTTCCAAAAACCAACTTTGGAATAGACAAGACCTACACCTTCCTCAGTGAAAGAGACTCAAAACCCCATATTTCCCGCAGAGGAATATATCTGACTAGTAAGAATCTTAAAACCTATGTATTGATATGACTCCATAAGGGAATCAAGTGTGTCTAGAGTGGCATAAACATGGCAGCGAGAATCAGCTCAAACCCACTATAAAAAGGAATTTCAAAAGCAAAACCAAAAAACAGGGAAATTCTTTACAATTCCTTCAGGGTGTCTGAGGAAACCTGGAAAGACCCTATCTACAATGACAGCTGGATGTGGCATAAGGCTGGACACTTGGGACTGAGAGGATTGGTGAGATTGGGTGAGCAAATGCAGACCCTTTCAAGCAATAATGCATGGTCCCCATTCCATGGGTCCCAACTCTCCAGGTTCAAGGGAATATTACTACAGCTATAACATGTACAGGAAACCTAGAGAATGGACACACTGTGAATACGAAAGGTTTCTAAAACTCAACGAATAGTCCCTCTCCTGGTGCTCCAGTTTGACTTTCCAACTGCCTTACTATCAATCTCCCAACTTGGAGAGACAGGCCCTTTAACCTCCTGGTTTGCACAGGTTCCCAATTTGGCAGAGGATGGAAGGGACGAGGGAGAACCCATGAGAGAGTAGCTGTTAGGCATTTGGACGGGCACATGTCACTCTAAGTTCCCGGCAGGAAGAAGAATTAACCAAAGTCTCAGCCACCCACCGGGAACCAGTATAGGACATGATCCAAAATTTTGGACTTGCGTTCAGCTCACAAAAAACGAGTTGAGAAATGGAGCTCAGGGGCACAGCAATTCACAAACTGGCAGAGTGATAAAGGACAACTATCGTCCAAAAATCTGTTGAGGGAAGTCAACGAGGCGGACTTGCAAGCGAGGCAAAATAGCAGGAAACAGATTTCAAGAGGTACGTTGGAATCGCCTGTAAAGCACAGGAAGAGGGGCACAACTTGGACAATGGTGCACTTGGCTAAAAAGGGCGTATGCGTTTTCTCCTGAATATATTCAGGAGAAAGCGCATACGCCCTTTTTGGCCAAGCAAGCAAGCAGGCAATGCAAATCTGCACTACAAAGAAGTATCACTTCCCACCGGTCAAAAGGGACATCCACAAAATGTGTAAAAACCAGAAAGGCAAGACAGGCCCTGGAGAACTGGGAGCCTTGTTATGCTGATGGGCGGGATGTAAATTGCCAACTGCCTCACTGGAGGAGTGCATTGTGTTCCCTAAAACAAGTAAACAACAGAGCTACAGAGCCAAGGCCACTTCCAGTCTAGGGAATATACCTTGGGAAAACTGAAAATCAATACGAAAGAGCCACCTCCAAATTTAGGGCTGCACTGACTACAAGAACCTCAACTTGGGTACACCTTAAATATCCCAGGAAATATAAAAATGGTTCAAAACATTGTGGTACTTACGTACGATGGAATATCCCTCAGCCATGAAATCAATGTCATAAGACCAGTAGCAGCAAAGTGAGTGGATTCAGGTACGATGATTCTAAGTGAAATAAGTCACACAGAAAAAGAAACTTATCATAAGATATCACTTAGGAAGATCCTGTAAACATGGCTACACGTGAACTGAGTTAGGAAAGAGAACAGAGTCTCACATTTAGAAAACACTCTTATGCCTGCATAAAGGGGAAGGAGAGGTGGGGTGATGCATAAAACCAGAGTTTGATATAAGCACAGGGACCGTTTCAAAAACCAACTTTGGAATTGACAAGACCGACACCTTCCTCAGTGAAAGAGACTCAAAACCCCATATTTCCCACAGAGGAATATATCTGACTAGTAAGAATCTTAAAACCTATGTATTGATATGTCTCCATAAGGGAATCAAGTGTGTCTAGAGTGGCATAAACATGGCAGCGAGAATCAGCTCAAACCCACTATAAAAAGGAATTTCAAAAGCAAAACCAAAAAACAGGGAAATTCTTTACAATTCCTTCAGGGTGTCTGAGGAAACCTGGAAATACCCTATCTACAATGACAGCTGGATGTGGCATAAGGCTGGACACTTGGGACTGAGAGGATTGGTGAGATTGGGTGAGCAAATGCAGACCCTTTCAAGCAATAATGCATGGCCCCCATTCCATGGGTCCCAACTCTCCAGGTTCAAGGGAATATTACTACAGCTATAACATGTACAGGAAACCTAGAGAATGGACACACTGTGAATACGAAAGGTTTCTAAAACTCAACGAATAGTCCCTCTCCTGGTGCTCCAGTTTGACTTTCCAACTGCCTTACTATCAATCTCCCAACTTGGAGAGACAGGCCCTTTAACCTCCTGGTTTACACAGGTTCCCAATTTGGCAGAGGATGGAAGGGATGAGGGAGAACCCATGAGAGAGTAGCTGTTAGGCATTTGGACGGGCACATGTCACTCTAATTTCCCGGCAGGAAGAAGAATTAACCAAAGTCTCAGCCACCCACCGGGAACCAGTATAGGACATGATCCAAAATTTTGGACTTGCGTTCAGCTCACAAAAAAACGAGTTGAGAAATGGAGCTCAGGGGCACAGCAATTCACAAACTGGCAGAGTGATAAAGGACAACTATCGTCCAAAAATCTTTTGAGGGAGGTCAACGAGGCGGACTTGAAAGCGAGGCAAAATAGCAGGAAACAGATTTCAAGAGGTACCTTGGAATCGCCTGTAAAGCACAGGAAGAGGGGCACAACTTGGACAATGGTGCACTTGGCCAAAAAGGGCGTATGCGTTTTCTCCTGAATATATTCAGGAGAAAACGCATACGCCCTTTTTGGCCAAGCAAGCAAGCGGGCAATTCAAATCTGCACTACAAAGAAGTATCACTTCCCACCGGTCAAAAGGGACATCCACAAAATGTGTAAAAACCAGAAAGGCAAGACAGGCCCTGGAGAACTGGGAGCCTTGTTATGCTGATGGGTGGGATGTAAATTGCCAACTGCCTCACTGGAGGAGTGCATTGTGTTCCCTAAATCAAGTAAACAACATAGCTACAGAGCCAAGGCCACTTCCAGTCTAGGGAATATACCTTGGGAAAACTGAAAATCAATAAGAAAGAGCCACCTCCAAATTTAGGGCTGCACTGACTACAAGAACCTCAACTTGGGTACACCTTAAATATCCCAGGAAATATAAAAATGGTTCAAAACATTGTGGTACTTACGTACGATGGAATATCCCTCAGCCATGAAATCAATGTCATAAGACCAGTAGCAGCAAAGTGAGTGGATTCAGGTACGATGATTCTAAGTGAAATAAGTCACACAGAAAAAGAAACTTATCATAAGATATCACTTATGAAGATCCTGTAAACATGGCTACACGTGAACTGAGTTAGGAAAGAGAACAGAGTCTCACATTTAGAAAACACTCTTATGCCTGCATAAAGGGGATGGAGAGGTGGGGTGATGCATAAAACCAGAGTTTGATATAAGCACAGGGACCGTTCCAAAAACCAAGTTTGGAATAGACAAGACCTACACCTTCCTCAGTGAAAGAGACTCAAAACCCCATATTTCCCGCAGAGGAATATATCTGACTAGTAAGAATCTTAAAACCTATGTATTGATATGACTCCATAAGGGAATCAAGTGTGTCTAGAGTGGCATAAACATGGCAGCGAGAATCAGCTCAAACCCACTATAAAAAGGAATTTCAAAAGCAAAACCAAAAAACAGGGAAATTCTTTACAATTCCTTCAGGGTGTCTGAGGAAACCTGGAAAGACCCTATCTACAATGACAGCTGGATGTGGCATAAGGCTGGACACTTGGGACTGAGAGGATTGGTGAGATTGGGTGAGCAAATGCAGACCCTTTCAAGCAATAATGCATGGCCCCCATTCCATGGGTCCCAACTCTCCAGGTTCAAGGGAATATTACTACAGCTATAACATGTACAGGAAACCTAGAGAATGGACACACTGTGAATACGAAAGGTTTCTAAAACTCAACGAATAGTCCCTCTCCTGGTGCTCCAGTTTGACTTTCCAACTGCCTTACTATCAATCTCCCAACTTGGAGAGACAGGCCCTTTAACCTCCTGGTTTGCACAGGTTCCCAATTTGACAGAGGATGGAAGGGACGAGGGAGAACCCATGAGAGAGTAGCTGTTAGGCATTTGGACGGGCACATGTCACTCTAAGTTCCCGGCAGGAAGAAGAATTAACCAAAGTCTCAGCCACCCACCGGGAACCAGTATAGGACATGATCCAAAATTTTGGACTTGTGTTCAGCTCACAAAAAACGAGTTGAGAAATGGAGCTCAGGGGCACAGCAATTCACAAACTGGCAGAGTGATAAAGGACAACTATCGTCCAAAAATCTGTTGAGGGAAGTCAACGAGGCGGACTTGAAAGCGAGGCAAAATAGCAGGAAACAGATTTCAAGAGGTACGTTGGAATCGCCTGTAAAGCACAGGAAGAGGGGCACAACTTGGACAATGGTGCACTTGGCTAAAAAGGGCGTATGCGTTTTCTCCTGAATATATTCAGGAGAAAACGCATATGCCCTTTTTGGCCAAGCAAGCAAGCGGGCAATGCAAATCTGCACTACAAAGAAGTATCACTTCCCACCGGTCAAAAGGGACATCCACAAAATGTGTAAAAACCAGAAAGGCAAGACAGGCCCTGGAGAACTGGGAGCCTTGTTATGCTGATGGGCGGGATGTAAATTGCCAACTGCCTCACTGGAGGAGTGCATTGTGTTCCCTAAAACAAGTAAACAACAGAGCTACAGAGCCAAGGCCACTTCCAGTCTAGGGAATATACCTTGGGAAAACTGAAAATCAATACGAAAGAGCCACCTCCAAATTTAGGGCTGCACTGACTACAAGAACCTCAACTTGGGTACACCTTAAATATCCCAGGAAATATAAAAATGGTTCAAAACATTGTGGTACTTACGTACGATGGAATATTCCTCAGCCATGAAATCAATGTCATAAGACCAGTAGCAGCAAAGTGAGTGGATTCAGGTACGATGATTCTAAGTGAAATAAGTCACACAGAAAAAGAAACTTATCATAAGATATCACTTGGGAAGATCCTGTAAACATGGCTACACGTGAACTGAGTTAGGAAATAGAACAGAGTCTCACATTGAGAAAACACTCTTATGCCTGCATAAAGGGGAATAGAGGTGGGGTGATGCATAAAACCAGAGTTTGATATAAGCACAGGGACCGTTTCAAAAACCAACTTTGGAATTGACAAGACCGACACCTTCCTCAGTGAAAGAGACTCAAAACCCCATATTTCCCACAGAGGAATATATCTGACTAGTAAGAATCTTAAAACCTATGTATTGATATGTCTCCATAAGGGAATCAAGTGTGTCTAGAGTGGCATAAACATGACAGCGAGAATCAGCTCAAACCCACTATAAAAAGGAATTTCAAAAGCAAAACCAAAAAACAGGGAAATTCTTTACAATTCCTTCAGGGTGTCTGAGGAAACCTGGAAAGACCCTATCTACAATGACAGCTGGATGTGGCATAAGGCTGGACACTTGGGACTGAGAGGATTGGTGAGATTGGGTGAGCAAATGCAGACCCTTTCAAGCAATAATGCATGGCCCCCATTCCATGGGTCCCAACTCTCCAGGTTCAAGGGAATATTACTACAGCTATAACATGTACAGGAAACCTAGAGAATGGACACACTGTGAATACGAAAGGTTTCTAAAACTCAACGAATAGTCCCTCTCCTGGTGCTCCAGTTTGACTTTCCAACTGCCTTACTATCAATCTCCCAACTTGGAGAGACAGGCCCTTTAACCTCCTGGTTTGCACAGGTTCCCAATTTGGCAGAGGATGGAAGGGACGAGGGAGAACCCATGAGAGAGTAGCTGTTAGGCATTTGGACGGGCACATGTCACTCTAAGTTCCCGGCAGGAAGAAGAATTAACCAAAGTCTCAGCCACCCACCGGGAACCAGTATAGGACATGATCCAAAATTTTGGACTTGTGTTCAGCTCACAAAAAACGAGTTGAGAAATGGAGCTCAGGGGCACAGCAATTCACAAACTGGCAGAGTGATAAAGGACAACTATCGTCCAAAAATCTGTTGAGGGAAGTCAACGAGGCGGACTTGAAAGCGAGGCAAAATAGCAGGAAACAGATTTCAAGAGGTACGTTGGAATCGCCTGTAAAGCACAGGAAGAGGGGCACAACTTGGACAATGGTGCACTTGGCTAAAAAGGGCGTATGCGTTTTCTCCTGAATATATTCAGGAGAAAACGCATATGCCCTTTTTGGCCAAGCAAGCAAGCGGGCAATGCAAATCTGCACTACAAAGAAGTATCACTTCCCACCGGTCAAAAGGGACATCCACAAAATGTGTAAAAACCAGAAAGGCAAGACAGGCCCTGGAGAACTGGGAGCCTTGTTATGCTGATGGGCGGGATGTAAATTGCCAACTGCCTCACTGGAGGAGTGCATTGTGTTCCCTAAAACAAGTAAACAACAGAGCTACAGAGCCAAGGCCACTTCCAGTCTAGGGAATATACCTTGGGAAAACTGAAAATCAATACGAAAGAGCCACCTCCAAATTTAGGGCTGCACTGACTACAAGAACCTCAACTTGGGTACACCTTAAATATCCCAGGAAATATAAAAATGGTTCAAAACATTGTGGTACTTACGTACGATGGAATATTCCTCAGCCATGAAATCAATGTCATAAGACCAGTAGCAGCAAAGTGAGTGGATTCAGGTACGATGATTCTAAGTGAAATAAGTCACACAGAAAAAGAAACTTATCATAAGATATCACTTGGGAAGATCCTGTAAACATGGCTACACGTGAACTGAGTTAGGAAATAGAACAGAGTCTCACATTGAGAAAACACTCTTATGCCTGCATAAAGGGGAAGGAGAGGTGGGGTGATGCATAAAACCAGAGTTTGATATAAGCACAGGGACCGTTTCAAAAACCAACTTTGGAATTGACAAGACCGACACCTTCCTCAGTGAAAGAGACTCAAAACCCCATATTTCCCACAGAGGAATATATCTGACTAGTAAGAATCTTAAAACCTATGTATTGATATGTCTCCATAAGGGAATCAAGTGTGTCTAGAGTGGCATAAACATGGCAGCGAGAATCAGCTCAAACCCACTATAAAAAGGAATTTCAAAAGCAAAACCAAAAAACAGGGAAATTCTTTACAATTCCTTCAGGGTGTCTGAGGAAACCTGGAAAGACCCTATCTACAATGACAGCCGGATGTGGCATAAGGCTGGACACTTGGGACTGAGAGGATTGGTGAGATTGGGTGAGCAAATGCAGACCCTTTCAAGCAATAATGCATGGCCCCCATTCCATGGGTCCCAACTCTCCAGGTTCAAGGGAATATTACTACAGCTATAACATGTACAGGAAACCTAGAGAATGGACACACTGTGAATACGAAAGGTTTCTAAAACTCAACGAATAGTCCCTCTCCTGGTGCTCCAGTTTGACTTTCCAACTGCCTTACTATCAATCTCCCAACTTGGAGAGACAGGCCCTTTAACCTCCTGGTTTGCACAGGTGCCCAATTTGGCAGAGGATGGAAGGGACGAGGGAGAGCCCATGAGAGAGTAGCTGTTAGGCATTTGGACGGGCACATGTCACTCGAATTTCCCGGCAGGAAGAAGAATTTACCAATGTCTCAGCCACCCACCGGGTACCAGTATAGGACATGATCCAAAATTTTGGACTTGTGTTCAGCTCACAAAAAACGAGTTGAGAAATGGAGCTCAGGGGCACAGCAATTCACAAACTGGCAGAGTGATAAAGGACAACTATCGTCCAAAAATCTGTTGAGGGAAGTCAACGAGGCGGACTTGAAAGCGAGGCAAAATAGCAGGAAACAGATTTCAAGAGGTACCTTGGAATCGCCTGTAAAGCACAGGAAGAGGGGCACAACTTGGACAATGGTGCACTTGGCCAAAAAGGGCTTATGTGTTTTCTCCTGAATATATTCAGGAGAAAACGCATACGCCCTTTTTGGCCAAGCAAGCAAGCGGGCAATGCAAATCTGCACTACAAAGAAGTATCACTTCCCACCGGTCAAAAGGGACATCCACAAAATGTGTAAAAACCAGAAAGGCAAGACAGGCCCTGGAGAACTGGGAGCCTTGTTATGCTGATGGGCGGGATGTAAATTGCCAACTGCCTCACTGGAGGAGTGCATTGTGTTCCCTAAAACAAGTAAACAACAGAGCTACAGAGCCAAGGCCACTTCCAGTCTAGGGAATATACCTTGGGAAAACTGAAAATCAATAAGAAAGAGCCACCTCCAAATTTAGGGCTGCACTGACTACAAGAACCTCAACTTGGGTACACCTTAAATATCCCAGGAAATATAAAAATGGTTCAAAACATTGTGGTACTTACGTACGATGGAATATCCCTCAGCCATGAAATCAATGTCATAAGACCAGTAGCAGCAAAGTGAGTGGATTCAGGTACGATGATTCTAAGTGAAATAAGTCACACAGAAAAAGAAACTTATCATAAGATATCACTTAGGAAGATCCTGTAAACATGGCTACACGTGAACTGAGTTAGGAAAGAGAACAGAGGCTCACATTTAGAAAACACTCTTATGCCTGCATAAAGGGGAAGGAGAGGTGGGGTGATGCATAAAACCAGAGTTTGATATAAGCACAGGGACCGTTTCAAAAACCAACTTTGGAATTGACAAGACCGACACCTTCCTCAGTGAAAGAGACTCAAAACCCCATATTTCCCACAGAGGAATATATCTGACTAGTAAGAATCTTAAAACCTATGTATTGATATGTCTCCATAAGGGAATCAAGTGTGTTTAGAGTGGCATAAACATGGCAGCGAGAATCAGCTCAAACCCACTATAAAAAGGAATTTCAAAAGCAAAACCAAAAAACAGGGAAATTGTTTACAATTCCTTCAGGGTGTCTGAGGAAACCTGGAAAGACCCTATCTACAAAGACAGCCGGATGTGGCATAAGGCTGGACACTTGGGACTGAGAGGATTGGTGAGATTGGGTGAGCAAAGGCAGACCCTTTCAAGCAATAATGCATGGCCCCCATTCCATGGGTCCCAACTCTCCAGGTTCAAGGGAATATTACTACAGCTATAACATGTACAGGAAACCTAGAGAATGGACACAGTGTGAATACGAAAGGTTTCTAAAACTCAACGAATAGTCCCTCTCCTGGTGCTCCAGTTTGACTTTCCAACTGCCTTACTATCAATCTCCCAACTTGGACAGACAGGCCCTTTAACCTCCTGGTTTGCACAGGTTCCCAATTTGGCAGAGGATGGAAGGGACGAGGGAGAACCCATGAGAGAGTAGCTGTTAGGCATTTGGACGAGCACAAGTCACTCTAATTTCCCGGCAGGAAGAAGAATTAACCAAAGTCTCAGCCACCCACCGGGAACCAGTATAGGACATGATCCAAAATTTTGGACTTGCGTTCAGCTCACAAAAAACGAGTTGAGAAATGGAGCTCAGGGGCACAGCAATTCACAAACTGGCAGAGTGATAAAGGACAACTATCGTCCAAAAATCTGTTGAGGGAAGTCAACGAGGCGGACTTGAAAGCGAGGCAAAATAGCAGGAAACAGATTTCAAAAGGTACCTTGGAATCGCCTGTAAAGCACAGGAAGAGGGGCACAACTTGGACAATGGTGCACTTGGCCAAAAAGGGCGTATGCGTTTTCTCCTGAATATATTCAGGAGAAAACGCATACGCCCTTTTTGGCCAAGCAAGCAAGCGGTCAATGCAAATCTGCACTACAAAGAAGTATCACTTCCCACCGGTCAAAAGGGACATCCACAAAATGTGTAAAAACCAGAAAGGCAAGACAGGCCCTGGAGAACTGGGAGCCTTGTTATGCTGATGGGCGGGATGTAAATTGCCAACTGCCTCACTGGAGGAGTGCATTGTGTTCCCTAAAACAAGTAAACAACAGAGCTACAGAGCCAAGGCCACTTCCAGTCTAGGGAATATACATTTGGAAAACTGAAAATCAATAAGAAAGAGCCAACTCCAAATTTAGGGATGCACTGACTACAAGAACCTCAACTTGGGTACACCTTAAATATCCCAGGAAATATAAAAATGGTTCAAAACATTGTGGTACTTACGTACGATGGAATATCCCTCAGCCATGAAATCAATGTCATAAGACCAGTAGCAGCAAAGTGAGTGGATTCAGGTACGATGATTCTAAGTGAAATAAGTCACACAGAAAAAGAAACTTATCATAAGATATCACTTAGGAAGATCCTGTAAACATGGCTACACGTGAACTGAGTTAGGAAAGAGAACAGAGTCTCACATTTAGAAAACACTCTTATACCTGCATAAAGGGGAAGGAGAGGTGGGGTGATGCATAAAACCAGAGTTTGATATAAGCACAGGGACCGTTTCAAAAACCAACTTTGGAATTGACAAGACCGACACCTTCCTCAGTGAAAGAGACTCAAAACCCCATATTTCCCACAGAGGAATATATCTGACTAGTAAGAATCTTAAAACCTATGTATTGATATGTCTCCATAAGGGAATCAAGTGTGTCTAGAGTGGCATAAACATGGCAGCGAGAATCAGCTCAAACCCACTATAAAAAGGAATTTCAAAAGCAAAACCAAAAAACAGGGAATTCTTTACAATTCCTTCAGGGTGTCTGAGGAAACCTGGAAAGACCCTGTCTACAATGACAGCTGGATGTGGCATAAGGCTGGACACTTGGGACTGAGAGGATTGGTGAGATTGGGTGAGCAAATGCAGACCCTTTCAAGCAATAATGCATGGCCCCCATTCCATGGGTCCCAACTCTCCAGGTTCAAGGGAATATTACTACAGCTATAACATGTACAGGAAACCTAGAGAATGGACACACTGTGAATACGAAAGGTTTCTAAAACTCAACGAATAGTCCCTCTCCTGGTGCTCCAGTTTGACTTTCCAACTGCCTTACTATCAATCTCCCAACTTGGACAGACAGGCCCTTTAACCTCCTGGTTTGCACAGGTTCCCAATTTGGCAGAGGATGGAAGGGACGAGGGAGAACCCATGAGAGAGTAGCTGTTAGGCATTTGGACGGGCACATGTCACTCTAATTTCCCGGCAGGAAGAAGAATTAACCAAAGTCTCAGCCACCCACCGGGAACCAGTATAGGACATGATCCAAAATTTTGGACTTGCGTTCAGCTCACAAAAAACGAGTTGAGAAATGGAGCTCAGGGGCACAGCAATTCACAAACTGGCAGAGTGATAAAGGACAACTATCGTCCAAAAATCTGTTGAGGGAAGTCAACGAGGCGGACTTGAAAGTGAGGCAAAATAGCAGGAAACAGATTTCAAGAGGTACGTTGGAATCGCCTGTAAAGCACAGGAAGAGGGGCACAACTTGGACAATGGTGCACTTGGCCAAAAAGGGCGTATGCGTTTTCACCTGAATATATTCAGGAGAAAACGCATACGCCCTTTTTGGCCAAGCAAGCAAGCGGGCAATGCAAATCTGCACTACAAAGAAGTATCACTTCCCACCGGTCAAAAGGGACATCCACAAAATGTGTAAAAACCAGAAAGGCAAGACAGGCCCTGGAGAACTGGGAGCCTTGTTATGCTGATGGGCGGGATGTAAATTGCCAACTGCCTCACTGGAGGAGTGCATTGTGTTCCCTAAAACAAGTAAACAACAGAGCTACAGAGCCAAGGCCACTTCCAGTCTAGGGAATATACCTTGGGAAAACTGAAAATCAATAAGAAAGAGCCACCTCCAAATTTAGGGCTGCACTGGCTACAAGAACCTCAACTTGGGTACACCTTAAATATCCCAGGAAATATAAAAATTGTTCAAAACATTGTGGTACTTACGTACGATGGAATATCCCTCAGCGATGAAATCAATGTCATAAAACCAGTAGCAGCAAAGTGAGTGGATTCAGGTACGATGATTCTAAGTGAAATAAGTCACACAGAAAAAGGAACTTATCATAAGCTATCACTTATGAAGATCCTGTAATCATGGCTACACGTGAACTGAGTTAGGAAATAGAACAGAGTCTCACATTTAGAATACACTCTTATGCCTGCATAAAGGGGATGGAGAGGTGGGGTGTTGCATAAAACCAGAGTTTGATATAAGCACAGGGACCTTTCCAAAAACCAACTTTGGAATAGACAAGACCTACACCTTCCTCAGTGAAAGAGACTCAAAACCCCATATTTCCCGTAGAGGAATATATCTGACTAGTAAGAATCTTAAAACCTATGTATTGATATGACTCCATAAGGGAATCAAGTGTGTCTAGAGTGGCATAAACATGGCAGCGAGAATCAGCTCAAACCCACTATAAAAAGGAATTTCAAAAGCAAAACCAAAAAACAGGGAAATTCTTTACAATTCCTTCAGGGTGTCTGAGGAAACCTGGAAAGACCCTATCTACAATGACAGCTGGATGTGGCATAAGGCTGGACACTTGGGACTGAGAGGATTGGTGAGATTGGGTGAGCAAATGCAGACCCTTTCAAGCAATAATGCATGGCCCCCATTCCATGGGTCCCAACTCTCCAGGTTCAAGGGAATATTACTACAGCTATAACATGTACAGGAAACCTAGAGAATGGACACACTGTGAATACGAAAGGTTTCTAAAACTCAACGAATAGTCCCTCTCCTGGTGCTCCAGTTTGACTTTCCAACTGCCTTACTATCAATCTCCCAACTTGGACAGACAGGCCCTTTAACCTCCTGGTTTGCACAGGTTCCCAATTTGGCAGAGGATGGAAGGGACGAGGGAGAACCCATGAGAGAGTAGCTGTTAGGCATTTGGACGGGCACATGTCACTCTAATTTCCCGGCAGGAAGAAGAATTAACCAAAGTCTCAGCCACCCACCGGGAACCAGTATAGGACATGATCCAAAATTTTGGACTTGTGTTCAGCTCACAAAAAACGAGTTGAGAAATGGAGCTCAGGGGCACAGCAATTCACAAACTGGCAGAGTGATAAAGGACAACTATCGTCCAAAAATCTGTTGAGGGAAGTCAACGAGGCGGACTTGAAAGCGAGGCAAAATAGCAGGAAACAGATTTCAAGAGGTACCTTGGAATCGCCTGTAAAGCACAGGAAGAGGGGCACAACTTGGACAATGGTGCACTTGGCTAAAAAGGGCGTATGCGTTTTCTCCTGAATATATTCAGGAGAAAACGCATACGCCCTTTTTGGCCAAGCAAGCAAGCGGGCAATGCAAATCTGCACTACAAAGAAGTATCACTTCCCACCGGTCAAAAGGGACATCCACAAAATGTGTAAAAACCAGAAAGGCAAGACAGGCCCTGGAGAACTGGGAGCCTTGTTATGCTGATGGGCGGGATGTAAATTGCCAACTGCCTCACTGGAGGAGTGCATTGTGTTCCCTAAAACAAGTAAACAACAGAGCTACAGAGCCAAGGCCACTTCCAGTCTAGGGAATATACCTTGGGAAAACTGAAAATCAATAAGAAAGAGCCACCTCCAAATTTAGGGCTGCACTGACTACAAGAACCTCAACTTGGGTACACCTTAAATATCCCAGGAAATATAAAAATGGTTCAAAACATTGTGGTACTTACGTACGATGGAATATCCCTCAGCCATGAAATCAATGTCATAAGACCAGTAGCAGCAAAGTGAGTGGATTCAGGTACGAAGATTCTAAGTGAAATAAGTCACACAGAAAAAGAAACTTATCATAAGATATCACTTAGGAAGATCCTGTAAACATGGCTACACGTGAACTGAGTTAGGAAAGAGAACAGAGTCTCACATTTAGAAAACACTCTTATACCTGCATAAAGGGGAAGGAGAGGTGGGGTGATGCATAAAACCAGAGTTTGATATAAGCACAGGGACCGTTTCAAAAACCAACTTTGGAATTGACAAGACCGACACCTTCCTCAGTGAAAGAGACTCAAAACCCCATATTTCCCACAGAGGAATATATCTGACTAGTAAGAATCTTAAAACCTATGTATTGATATGTCTCCATAAGGGAATCAAGTGTGTCTAGAGTGGCATAAACATGGCAGCGAGAATCAGCTCAAACCCACTATAAAAAGGAATTTCAAAAGCAAAACCAAAAAACAGGGAATTCTTTACAATTCCTTCAGGGTGTCTGAGGAAACCTGGAAAGACCCTGTCTACAATGACAGCTGGATGTGGCATAAGGCTGGACACTTGGGACTGAGAGGATTGGTGAGATTGGGTGAGCAAATGCAGACCCTTTCAAGCAATAATGCATGGCCCCCATTCCATGGGTCCCAACTCTCCAGGTTCAAGGGAATATTACTACAGCTATAACATGTACAGGAAACCTAGAGAATGGACACACTGTGAATACGAAAGGTTTCTAAAACTCAACGAATAGTCCCTCTCCTGGTGCTCCAGTTTGACTTTCCAACTGCCTTACTATCAATCTCCCAACTTGGAGAGACAGGCCCTTTAACCTCCTGGTTTGCACAGGTTCCCAATTTGGCAGAGGATGGAAGGGACGAGGGAGAACCCATGAGAGAGTAGCTGTTAGGCATTTGGACGGGCACATGTCACTCTAATTTCCCGGCAGGAAGAATAATTAACCAAAGTCTCAGCCACCCACCGGGAACCAGTATAGGACATGATCCAAAATTTTGGACTTGCGTTCAGCTCACAAAAAACGAGTTGAGAAATGGAGCTCAGGGGCACAGCAATTCACAAACTGGCAGAGTGATAAAGGACAACTATCGTCCAAAAATCTGTTGAGGGAAGTCAACGAGGCGGACTTGAAAGTGAGGCAAAATAGCAGGAAACAGATTTCAAGAGGTACGTTGGAATCGCCTGTAAAGCACAGGAAGAGGGGCACAACTTGGACAATGGTGCACTTGGCCAAAAAGTGCGTATGCGTTTTCTCCTGAATATATTCAGGAGAAAACGCATACGCCCTTTTTGGCCAAGCAAGCAAGCGGGCAATGCAAATCTGCACTACAAAGAAGTATCACTTCCCACCGGTCAAAAGGGACATCCACAAAATGTGTAAAAACCAGAAAGGCAAGACAGGCCCTGGAGAACTGGGAGCCTTGTTATGCTGATGGGCGGGATGTAAATTGCCAACTGCCTCACTGGAGGAGTGCATTGTGTTCCCTAAAACAAGTAAACAACAGAGCTACAGAGCCAAGGCCACATCCAGTCTAGCGAATATACCTTGGGAAAACTGAAAATCAATAAGAAAGAGCCACCTCCAAATTTAGGGCTGCACTGGCTACAAGAACCTCAACTTGGGTACACCTTAAATATCCCAGGAAATATAAAAATGGTTCAAAACATTGTGGTACTTACGTACGATGGAATATCCCTCAGCGATGAAATCAATGTCATAAAACCAGTAGCAGCAAAGTGAGTGGATTCAGGTACGATGATTCTAAGTGAAATAAGTCACACAGAAAAAGGAACTTATCATAAGCTATCACTTATGAAGATCCTGTAATCATGGCTACACGTGAACTGAGTTAGGAAATAGAACAGAGTCTCACATTTAGAATACACTCTTATGCCTGCATAAAGGGGATGGAGAGGTGGGGTGTTGCATAAAACCAGAGTTTGATATAAGCACAGGGACCGTTCCAAAAACCAACTTTGGAATAGACAAGACCTACACCTTCCTCAGTGAAAGAGACTCAAAACCCCATATTTCCCGCAGAGGAATATATCTGACTAGTAAGAATCTTAAAACCTATGTATTGATATGACTCCATAAGGGAATCAAGTGTGTCTAGAGTGGCATAAACATGGCAGCGAGAATCAGCTCAAACCCACTATAAAAAGGAATTTCAAAAGCAAAACCAAAAAAGAGGGAAATTCTTTACAATTCCTTCAGGGTGTCTGAGGAAACCTGGAAAGACCCTATCTACAATGACAGCTGGATGTGGCATAAGGCTGGACACTTGGGACTGAGAGGATTGGTGAGATTGGGTGAGCAAATGCAGACCCTTTCAAGCAATAATGCATGGCCCCCATTCCATGGGTCCCAACTCTCCAGGTTCAAGGGAATATTACTACAGCTATAACATGTACAGGAAACCTAGAGAATGGACACACTGTGAATACGAAAGGTTTCTAAAACTCAACGAATAGTCCCTCTCCTGGTGCTCCAGTTTGACTTTCCAACTGCCTTACTATCAATCTCCCAACTTGGAGAGTCAGGCCCTTTAACCTCCTGGTTTGCACAGGTTCCCAATTTGGCAGAGGATGGAAGGGACGAGGGAGAACCCATGAGAGAGTAGCTGTTAGGCATTTGGACGGGCACATGTCACTCTAATTTCCCGGCAGGAAGAAGAATTAACCAAAGTCTCAGCCACCCACCGGGAACCAGTATAGGACATGATCCAAAATTTTGGACTTGGGTTCAGCTCACAAAAAACGAGTTGAGAAATGGAGCTCAGGGGCACAGAAATTCACAAACTGGCAGAGTGATAAAGGACAACTATCGTCCAAAAATCTGTTGAGGGAAGTCAACGAGGCGGACTTGAAAGCGAGGCAAAATAGCAGGAAACAGATTTCAAGAGGTACCTTGGAATCGCCTGTAAAGCACAGGAAGAGGGGCACAACTTGGACAATGGTGCACTTGGCCAAAAAGGGCGTATGTGTTTTCTCCTGAATATATTCAGGAGAAAACGCATACGCCCTTTTTGGCCAAGCAAGCAAGCGGGCAATGCAAATCTGCACTACAAAGAAGTATCACTTCCCACCGGTCAAAAGGGACATCCACAAAATGTGTAAAAACCAGAAAGGCAAGACAGGCCCGGGAGAACCGGGAGCCTTGTCATGCTGATGGGCGGGATGTAAATTGCCCACTGCCTCACTGGAGGAGTGCATTGTGTTCCCTAAAACAAGTAAACAACAGAGCTACAGAGCCAAGGCCACTTACAATCTCGGGAATATACCTTGGGAAAACTGAAAATCAATAAGAAAGAGCCACCTCCAAATTTAGGGCTGCACTGACTACAAGAACCTCAACTTGGGTACACCTTAAATATCCCAGGAAATATAAAAATGGTTCAAAACATTGTGGTACTTACGTACGATGGAATATCCCTCAGCCATGAAATCAATGTCATAAGACCAGTAGCAGCAAAGTGAGTGGATTCAGGTACGATGATTCTAAGTGAAATAAGTCACACAGAAAAAGAAACTTATCATAAGATATCACTTAGGAAGATCCTGTAAACATGGCTACACGTGAACTGAGTTAGGAAAGAGAACAGAGTCTCACATTTAGAAAACACTCTTATGCCTGCATAAAGGGGAAGGAGAGGAGGGGTGATGCATAAAACCAGAGTTTGATATAAGCACAGGGACCGTTTCAAAAACCAACTTTGGAATTGACAAGACCGACACCTTCCTCAGTGAAAGAGACTCAAAACCCCATATTTCCCACAGAGGAAGATATCTGACTAGTAAGAATCTTAAAACCTATGTATTGATATGTCTCCATAAGGGAATCAAGTGTGTCTAGAGTGGCATAAACATGGCAGCGAGAATCAGCTCAAACCCACTATAAAAAGGAATTTCAAAAGCAAAACCAAAAAACAGGGAAATTCTTTACAATTCCTTCAGGGTGTCTGAGGAAACCTGGAAAGACCCTATCTAAAATGACAGCTGGATGTGGCATAAGGCTGGACACCTGGGACTGAGAGGATTGGTGAGATTGGGTGAGCAAATGCAGACCCTTTCAAGCAATAATGCATGGCCCCCATTCCATGGGTCCCAACTCTCCAGGTTCAAGGGAATATTACTACAGCTATAACATGTACAGGAAACCTAGAGAATGGACACACTGTGAATACGAAAGGTTTCTAAAACTCAACGAATAGTCCCTCTCCTGGTGCTCCAGTTTGACTTTCCAACTGCCTTACTATCAATCTCCCAACTTGGACAGACAGGCCCTTTAACCTCCTGGTTTGCACAGGTTCCCAATTTGGCAGAGGATGGAAGGGACGAGGGAGGACCCATGAGAGAGTAGCTGTTAGGCATTTGGACGGGCACATGTCACTCTAATTTCCCGGCAGGAAGAAGAATTAACCAAAGTCTCAGCCACACACCGGGAACCAGTATAAGACATGATCCAAAATTTTGGACTTGCGTTCAGCCCACAAAAAACGAGTTGAGAAATGGAGCTCATGGGCACAGCAATTCACAAACTGGCAGAGTGATAAAGGACAACTATCGTCCAAAAATCTGTTGAGGGAAGTCAACGAGGCGGACTTGAAAGCGAGGCAAAATAGCAGGAAACAGATTTCAAGAGGTACGTTGGAATCGCCTGTAAAGCACAGGAAGAGGGGCACAACTTGGACAATGGTGCACTTGGCCAAAAAGGGCGTATGCGTTTTCTCCTGAATATATTCAGGAGAAAACGCATACGCCCTTTTTGGCCAAGCAAGCAAGCGGTCAATGCAAATCTGCACTACAAAGAAGTATCACTTCCCACCGGTCAAAAGGGACATCCACAAAATGTGTAAAAACCAGAAAGGCAAGACAGGCCCTGGAGAACTGGGAGCCTTGTTATGCTGATGGGCGGGATGTAAATTGCCAACTGCCTCACTGGAGGAGTGCATTGTGTTCCCTAAAACAAGTAAACAACAGAGCTACAGAGCCAAGGCCACTTCCAGTCTAGGGAATATACATTTGGAAAACTGAAAATCAATAAGAAAGGGCCACCTCCAAATTTAGGGCTGCACTGACTACAAGAACCTCAACTTGGGTACACCTTAAATATCCAAGGAAATATAAAAATGGTTCAAAACTTTGTGGTACTTACGTACGATGGAATATCCCTCAGCCATGAAATCAATGTCATAAGACCAGTAGCAGCAAAGTGAGTGGATTCAGGTACGATGATTCTAAGTGAAATAAGTCACACAGAAAAAGAAACTTATCATAAGATATCACTTAGGAAGATCCTGTAAACATGGCTACACGTGAACTGAGTTAGGAAAGAGAACAGAGTCTCACATTTAGAAAACACTCTTATGCCTGCATAAAGGGGATGGAGAGGTGGGGTGATGCATAAAACCAGAGTTTGATATAAGCACATGGACCGTTTCAAAAACCAACTTTGGAATTGACAAGACCGACACCTTCCTCAGTGAAAGAGACTCAAAACCCCATATTTCCCACAGAGGAATATATCTGACTAGTAAGAATCTTAAAACCTATGTATTGATATGTCTCCATAAGGGAATCAAGTGTGTCTAGAGTGGCATAAACAAGGCAGCGAGAATCAGCTCAAACCCACTATAAAAAGGAATTTCAAAGCAAAACCAAAAAACAGGGAAATTCTTTACAATTCCTTCAGGGTGTCTGAGGAAACCTGGAAAGACCCTATCTACAATGACAGCCGGATGTGGCATAAGGCTGGACACTTGGGACTGAGAGGATTGGTGAGATTGGGTGAGCAAATGCAGACCCTTTCAAGCAATAATGCATGGCCCCCATTCCATTGGTCCCAACTCTCCAGGTTCAAGGGAATATTACTACAGCTATAACATGTACAGGAAACCTAGAGAATGGACACACTGTGAATACGAAAGGTTTCTAAAACTCAACGAATAGTCCCTCTCCTGGTGCTCCAGTTTGACTTTCCAACTGCCTTACTATCAATCTCCCAACTTGGAGAGACAGGCCCTTTAACCTCCTGGTTTGCACAGGTTCCCAATTTGGCAGAGGATGGAAGGGACGAGGGAGAACCCATGAGAGAGTAGCTGTTAGGCATTTGGACGGGCACATGTCACTCTAATTTCCCGGCAGGAAGAAGAATTAACCAAAGTCTCAGCCACCCACCGGGAACCAGTATAGGACATGATCCAAAATTTTGGACTTGCGTTCAGCTCACAAAAAACGAGTTGAGAAATGGAGCTCAGGGGCACAGCAATTCACAAACTGGCAGAGTGATAAAGGACAACTATCGTCCAAAAATCTGTTGAGGGAAGTCAACGAGGCGGACTTGAAAGTGAGGCAAAATAGCAGGAAACAGATTTCAAGAGGTACGTTGGAATCGCCTGTAAAGTACAGGAAGAGGGGCACAACTTGGACAATGGTGCACTTGGCCAAAAAGGGCGTATGCGTTTTCTCCTGAATATATTCAGGAGAAAACGCATACGCCCTTTTTGGCCAAGCAAGCAAGCGGGCAATGCAAATCTGCAGTACAAAGAAGTATCACTTCCCACCGGTCAAAAGGGACATCCACAAAATGTGTAAAAACCAGAAAGGCAATACAGGCCCTGGAGAACTGGGAGCCTTGTTATGCTGATGGGCGGGATGTAAATTGCCAACTGCCTCACTGGTGGAGTGCATTGTGTTCCCTAAAACAAGTAAACAACAGAGCTACAGAGCCAAGGCCACTTCCAGTCTAGGGAATATACCTTGGGAAAACTGAAAATCAATAAGAAAGAGCCACCTCCAAATTTAGGGCTGCACTGACTACAAGAACCTCAACTTGGGTACACCTTAAATATCCCAGGAAATATAAAAATGGTTCAAAACATTGTGGTACTTACGTACGATGGAATATCCCTCAGCCATGAAATCAATGTCATAAGACCAGTAGCAGCAAAGTGAGTGGATTCAGGTACGATGATTCTATGTGAAATAAGTCACACAGAAAAAGAAACTTATCATAAGATATCACTTAGGAAGATCCTGTAAACATGGCTACACGTGAACTGAGTTAGGAAAGAGAACAGAGTCTCACATTTAGAAAACACTCTTATGCCTGCATAAAGGGGATGGAGAGGTGGGGTGATGCATAAAACCAGAGTTTGATATAAGCACAGGGACCGTTCCAAAAACCAACTTTGGAATAGACAAGACCTACACCTTCCTCAGTGAAAGAGACTCAAAACCCCATATTTCCCGCAGAGGAATATATCTGACTAGTAAGAATCTTAAAACCTATGTATTGATATGACTCCATAAGGGAATCAAGTGTGTCTAGAGTGGCATAAACATGGCAGCGAGAATCAGCTCAAACCCACTATAAAAAGGAATTTCAAAAGCAAAACCAAAAAACAGGGAAATTCTTTACAATTCCTTCAGGGTGTCTGAGGAAACCTGGAAAGACCCTATCTACAATGACAGCTGGATGTGGCATAAGGCTGGACACTTGGGACTGAGAGGATTGGTGAGATTGGGTGAGCAAATGCAGACCCTTTCAAGCAATAATGCATGGCCCCCATTCCATGGGTCCCAACTCTCCAGGTTCAAGGGAATATTACTACAGCTATAACATGTACAGGAAACCTAGAGAATGGACACACTGTGAATACGAAAGGTTTCTAAAACTCAACGAATAGTCCCTCTCCTGGTGCTCCAGTTTGACTTTCCAACTGCCTTACTATCAATCTCCCAACTTGGAGAGACAGGCCCTTTAACCTCCTGGTTTGCACAGGTTCCCAATTTGGCAGAGGATGGAAGGGACGAGGGAGAACCCATGAGAGAGTAGCTGTTAGGCATTTGGACGAGCACAAGTCACTCTAATTTCCCGGCAGGAAGAAGAATTAACCAAAGTCTCAGCCACCCACCGGGAACCAGTATAGGACATGATCCAAAATTTTGGACTTGCGTTCAGCTCACAAAAAACGAGTTGAGAAATGGAGCTCAGGGGCACAGCAATTCACAAACTGTCAGAGTGATAAAGGACAACTATCGTCCAAAAATCTGTTGAGGGAAGTCAACGAGGCGGACTTGAAAGCGAGGCAAAATAGCAGGAAACAGATTTCAAAAGGTACCTTGGAATCGCCTGTAAAGCACAGGAAGAGGGGCACAACTTGGACAATGGTGCACTTGGCCAAAAAGGGCGTATGTGTTTTCTCCTGAATATATTCAGGAGAAAACGCATACGCCCTTTTTGGCCAAGCAAGCAAGCGGGCAATGCAAATCTGCACTACAAAGAAGTATCAATTCCCACCGGTCAAAAGGGACATCCACAAAATGTGTAAAAACCAGAAAGGCAAGACAGGCCCTGGAGAACTGGGAGCCTTGTTATGCTGATGGGCGGGATGTAAATTGCCAACTGCCTCACTGGAGGAGTGCATTGTGTTCCCTAAAACAAGTAAACAACAGAGCTACAGAGCCAAGGCCACATCCAGTCTAGGGAATATACATTTGGAAAACTGAAAATCAATAAGAAAGAGCCAACTCCAAATTTAGGGATGCACTGACTACAAGAACCTCAACTTGGGTACACCTTAAATATCCCAGGAAATATAAAAATGGTTCAAAACATTGTGGTACTCACGTACGATGGAATATCCCTAAGCCATGAAATCAATGTCATAAGACCAGTAGCAGCAAAGTGAGTGGATTCAGGTACGATGATTCTAAGTGAAATAAGTCACACAGAAAAAGAAACTTATCATAAGATATCACTTAGGAAGATCCTGTAAACATGGCTACACGTGAACTGAGTTAGGAAAGAGAACAGAGTCTCACGTTTAGAAAACACTCTTATGCCTGCAAAAAGGGGAAGGAGAGGTGGGGTGATGCATAAAACCAGAGTTTGATATAAGCACAGGGACCGTTTCAAAAACCAACTTTGGAATTGACAAGACCGACACCTTCCTCAGTGAAAGAGACTCAAAACCCCATATTTCCCACAGAGGAATATATCTGACTAGTAAGAATCTTAAAACCTATGTATTGATATGTCTCCATAAGGGAATCAATTGTGTCTAGAGTGGCATAAACATGGCAGCGAGAATCAGCTCAAACCCACTATAAAAAGGAATTTCAAAAGCAAAACCAAAAAACAGGGAAATTCTTTACAATTCCTTCAGGGTGTCTGAGGAAACCTGGAAAGACCCTATCTACAATGACAGCCGGAAGTGGCATAAGGCTGGACACTTGGGACTGAGAGGATTGGTGAGATTGGGTGAGCAAATGCAGACCCTTTCAAGCAATAATGCATGGCCCCCATTCCATGGGTCCCAACTCTCCAGGTTCAAGGGAATATTACTACAGCTATAACATGTACAGGAAACCTAGAGAATGGACACACTGTGAATACGAAAGGTTTCTAAAACTCAACGAATAGTCCCTCTCCTCTTGCTCCAGTTTGACTTTCCCACTGCCTTACTATCAATCTCCCAACTTGGAGAGACAGGCCCTTTAACCTCCTGGTTTGCACAGGTGCCCAATTTGGCAGAGGATGGAAGGGACGAGGGAGAACCCATGAGAGAGTAGCTGTTAGGCATTTGGACCGGCACATGTCACTCGAATTTCCCGGCAGGAAGAAGAATTAACCAATGTCTCAGCCACCCACCGGGAACCAGTATAGGACATGATCCAAAATTTTGGACTTGCGTTCAGCTCACAAAAAACGAGTTGAGAAATGGAGCTCAGGGGCACAGCAATTCACAAACTGGCAGAGTGATAAAGGACAACTATCGTCCAAAAATCTGTTGAGGGAAGTCAACGAGGCGGACTTGAAAGCGAGGCAAAATAGCAGGAAACAGATTTCAAGAGGTACCTTGGAATCGCCTGTAAAGCACAGGAAGAGGGGCACAACTTGGACAATGGTGCACTTGGCCAAAAAGGGCGTATGTGTTTTCTCCTGAATATATTCAGGAGAAAACGCATACGCCCTTTTTGGCCAAGCAAGCAAGCGGGCAATGCAAATCTGCACTACAAAGAAGTATCACTTCCCACCGGTCAAAAGGGACATCCACAAAATGTGTAAAAACCAGAAAGGCAAGACAGGCCCTGGAGAACTGGGAGCCTTGTTATGCTGATGGGCGGGATGTAAATTGCCAACTGCCTCACTGGAGGAGTGCATTGTGTTCCCTAAAACAAGTAAACAACAGAGCTACAGAGCCAAGGCCACTTCCAGTCTAGGGAATATACCTTGGGAAAACTGAAAATCAATAAGAAAGAGCCACCTCCAAATTTAGGGCTGCACTGACTACAAGAACCTCAACTTGGGTACACCTTAAATATCCCAGGAAATATAAAAATGGTTCAAAACATTGTGGTACTTACGTACGATGGAATATCCCTCAGCCATGAAATCAATGTCATAAGACCAGTAGCAGCAAAGTGAGTGGATTCAGGTACGATGATTCTAAGTGAAATAAGTCACACAGAAAAAGAAACTTATCATAAGATATCACTTAGGAAGATCCTGTAAACATGGCTACACGTGAACTGAGTTAGGAAAGAGAACAGAGTCTCACATTTAGAAAACACTCTTATGCCTGCATAAAGGGGAAGGAGAGGTGGGGTGATGCATAAAACCAGAGTTTGATATAAGCACAGGGACCGTTTCAAAAACCAACTTTGGAATTGACAAGACCGACACCTTCCTCAGTGAAAGAGACTCAAAACCCCATATTTCCCACAGAGGAATATATCTGACTAGTAAGAATCTTAAAACCTATGTATTGATATGTCTCCATAAGGGAATCAAGTGTGTCTAGAGTGGCATAAACATGGCAGCGAGAATCAGCTCAAACCCACTATAAAAAGGAATTTCAAAAGCAAAACCAAAAAACAGGGAAATTGTTTACAATTCCTTCAGGGTGTCTGAGGAAACCTGGAAAGACCCTATCTACAAAGACAGCCGGATGTGGCATAAGGCTGGACACTTGGGACTGAGAGGATTGGTGAGATTGGGTGAGCAAAGGCAGACCCTTTCAAGCAATAATGCATGGCCCCCATTCCATGGGTCCCAACTCTCCAGGTTCAAGGGAATATTACTACAGCTATAACATGTACAGGAAACCTAGAGAATGGACACACTGTGAATACGAAAGGTTTCTAAAACTCAACGAATAGTCCCTCTCCTGGTGCTCCAGTTTGACTTTCCAACTGCCTTACTATCAATCTCCCAACTTGGAGAGACAGGCCCTTTAACCTCCTGGTTTGCACAGGTTCCCAATTTGGCAGAGGATGGAAGGGACGAGGGAGAACCCATGAGAGAGTAGCTGTTAGGCATTTGGACGAGCACAAGTCACTCTAATTTCCCGGCAGGAAGAAGAATTAACCAAAGTCTCAGCCACCCACCGGGAACCAGTATAGGACATGATCCAAAATTTTGGACTTGCGTTCAGCTCACAAAAAACGAGTTGAGAAATGGAGCTCAGGGGCACAGCAATTCACAAACTGTCAGAGTGATAAAGGACAACTATCGTCCAAAAATCTGTTGAGGGAAGTCAACGAGGCGGACTTGAAAGCGAGGCAAAATAGCAGGAAACAGATTTCAAAAGGTACCTTGGAATCGCCTGTAAAGCACAGGAAGAGGGGCACAACTTGGACAATGGTGCACTTGGCCAAAAAGGGCGTATGCGTTTTCTCCTGAATATATTCAGGAGAAAACGCATACGCCCTTTTTGGCCAAGCAAGCAAGCGGTCAATGCAAATCTGCACTACAAAGAAGTATCACTTCCCACCGGTCAAAAGGGACATCCACAAAATGTGTAAAAACCAGAAAGGCAAGACAGGCCCTGGAGAACTGGGAGCCTTGTTATGCTGAATGGCGGGATGTAAATTGCCAACTGCCTCACTGGAGGAGTGCATTGTGTTCCCTAAAACAAGTAAACAACAGAGCTACAGAGCCAAGGCCACTTCCAGTCTAGGGAATATACATTTGGAAAACTGAAAATCAATAAGAAAGAGCCACCTCCAAATTTAGGGATGCACTGACTACAAGAACCTCAACTTGGGTACACCTTAAATATCCCAGGAAATATAAAAATGGTTCAAAACATTGTGGTACTTACGTACGATGGAATATCCCTCAGCCATGAAATCAATGTCATAAGACCAGTAGCAGCAAAGTGAGTGGATTCAGGTACGATGATTCTAAGTGAAATAAGTCACACAGAAAAAGAAACTTATCATAAGATATCACTTAGGAAGATCCTGTAAACATGGCTACACGTGAACTGAGTTAGGAAAGAGAACAGAGTCTCACGTTTAGAAAACACTCTTATGCCTGCAAAAAGGGGAAGGAGAGGTGGGGTGATGCATAAAACCAGAGTTTGATATAAGCCCAGGGACCGTTTCAAAAACCAACTTTGGAATTGACAAGACCGACACCTTCCTCAGTGAAAGAGACTCAAAACCCCATATTTCCCACAGAGGAATATATCTGACTAGTAAGAATCTTAAAACCTATGTATTGATATGTCTCCATAAGGGAATCAAGTGTGTCTAGAGTGGCATAAACATGGCAGCGAGAATCAGCTCAAACCCACTATAAAAAGGAATTTCAAAAGCAAAACCAAAAAACAGGGAAATTCTTTACAATTCCTTCAGGGTGTCTGAGGAAACCTGGAAAGACCCTATCTACAATCACAGCCGGATGTGGCATAAGGCTGGACACTTGGGACTGAGAGGATTGGTGAGATTGGGTGAGCAAATGCAGACCCTTTCAAGCAATAATGCATGGCCCCCATTCCATGGGTCCCAACTCTCCAGGTTCAAGGGAATATTACTACAGCTATAACATGTACAGGAAACCTAGAGAATGGACACACTGTGAATACGAAAGGTTTCTAAAACTCAACGAATAGTCCCTCTCCTCTTGCTCCAGGTTGACTTTCCAACTGCCTTACTATCAATCTCCCAACTTGGAGAGACAGGCCCTTTAACCTCCTGGTTTGCACAGGTGCCCAATTTGGCAGAGGATGGAAGGGACGAGGGAGAACCCATGAGAGAGTAGCTGTTAGGCATTTGGACGGGCACATGTCACTCGAATTTCCCGGCAGGAAGAAGAATTATTCAATGTCTCAGCCACCCACCGGGAACCAGTATAGGACATGATCCAAAATTTTGGACTTGCGTTCAGCTCACAAAAAACGAGTTGAGAAATGGAGCTCAGGGGCACAGCAATTCACAAACTGGCAGAGTGATAAAGGACAACTATCGTCCAAAAATCTGTTGAGGGAAGTCAACGAGGCGGACTTGAAAGCGAGGCAAAATAGCAGGAAACAGATTTCAAGAGGTACCTTGGAATCGCCTGTAAAGCACAGGAAGAGGGGCACAACTTGGACAATGGTGCACTTGGCCAAAAAGGGCTTATGTGTTTTCTCCTGAATATATTCAGGAGAAAACGCATACGCCCTTTTTGGCCAAGCAAGCAAGCGGGCAATGCAAATCTGCACTACAAAGAAGTATCACTTCCCACCGGTCAAAAGGGACATCCACAAAATGTGTAAAAACCAGAAAGGCAAGACAGGCCCTGGAGAACTGGGAGCCTTGTTATGCTGATGGGCGGGATGTAAATTGCCAACTGCCTCACTGGAGGAGTGCATTGTGTTCCCTAAAACAAGTAAACAACAGAGCTACAGAGCCAAGGCCACTTCCAGTCTAGGGAATATACCTTGGGAAAACTGAAAATCAATAAGAAAGAGCCACCTCCAAATTTAGGGCTGCACTGACTACAAGAACCTCAACTTGGGTACACCTTAAATATCCCAGGAAATATAAAAATGGTTCAAAACATTGTGGTACTTACGTACGATGGAATATCCCTCAGCCATGAAATCAATGTCATAAGACCAGTAGCAGCAAAGTGAGTGGATTCAGGTACGATGATTCTAAGTGAAATAAGTCACACAGAAAAAGAAACTTATCATAAGATATCACTTAGGAAGATCCTGTAAACATGGCTACACGTGAACTGAGTTAGGAAAGAGAACAGAGTCTCACATTTAGAAAACACTCTTATGCCTGCATAAAGGGGAAGGAGAGGTGGGGTGATGCATAAAACCAGAGTTTGATATAAGCACAGGGACCGTTTCAAAAACCAACTTTGGAATTGACAAGACCGACACCTTCCTCAGTGAAAGAGACTCAAAACCCCATATTTCCCACAGAGGAATATATCTGACTAGTAAGAATCTTAAAACCTATGTATTGATATGTCTCCATAAGGGAATCAAGTGTGTCTAGAGTGGCATAAACATGGCAGCGAGAATCAGCTCAAACCCACTATAAAAAGGAATTTCAAAAGCAAAACCAAAAAACAGGGAAATTCTTTACAATTCCTTCACGGTGTCTGAGGAAACCTGGAAAGACCCTATCTACAATGACAGCCGGATGTGGCATAAGGCTGGACACTTGGGACTGACAGGATTGGTGAGATTGGGTGAGCAAATGCAGACCCTTTCAAGCAATAATGCATGGCCCCCATTCCATGGGTCCCAACTCTCCAGGTTCAAGGGAATATTACTACAGCTATAACATGTACAGGAAACCTAGAGAATGGACACACTGTGAATACGAAAGGTTTCTAAAACTCAACGAATAGTCCCTCTCCTCTTGCTCCAGTTTGACTTTCCCACTGCCTTACTATCAATCTCCCAACTTGGAGAGACAGGCCCTTTAACCTCCTGGTTTGCACAGGTGCCCAATTTGGCAGAGGATGGAAGGGACGAGGGAGAACCCATGAGAGAGTAGCTGTTAGGCATTTGGACGGGCACATGTCACTCGAATTTCCCGGCAGGAAGAAGAATTAACCAATGTCTCAGCCACCCACCGGGAACCAGTATAGGACATGATCCAAAATTTTGGACTTGCGTTCAGCTCACAAAAAACGAGTTGAGAAATGGAGCTCAGGGGCACAGCAATTCACAAACTGGCAGAGTGATAAAGGACAACTATCGTCCAAAAATCTGTTGAGGGAAGTCAACGAGGCGGACTTGAAAGCGAGGCAAAATAGCAGGAAACAGATTTCAAGAGGTACCTTGGAATCGCCTGTAAAGCACAGGAAGAGGGGCACAACTTGGACAATGGTGCACTTGGCCAAAAAGGGCTTATGTGTTTTCTCCTGAATATATTCAGGAGAAAACGCATACGCCCTTTTTGGCCAAGCAAGCAAGCGGGCAATGCAAATCTGCACTACAAAGAAGTATCACTTCCCACCGGTCAAAAGGGACATCCACAAAATGTGTAAAAACCAGAAAGGCAAGACAGGCCCTGGAGAACTGGGAGCCTTGTTATGCTGATGGGCGGGATGTAAATTGCCAACTGCCTCACTGGAGGAGTGCATTGTGTTCCCTAAAACAAGTAAACAACAGAGCTACAGAGCCAAGGCCACTTCCAGTCTAGGGAATATACCTTGGGAAAACTGAAAATCAATAAGAAAGAGCCACCTCCAAATTTAGGGCTGCACTGACTACAAGAACCTCAACTTGGGTACACCTTAAATATCCCAGGAAATATAAAAATGGTTCAAAACATTGTGGTACTTACGTACGATGGAATATCCCTCAGCCATGAAATCAATGTCATAAGACCAGTAGCAGCAAAGTGAGTGGATTCAGGTACGATGATTCTAAGTGAAATAAGTCACACAGAAAAAGAAACTTATCATAAGATATCACTTAGGAAGATCCTGTAAACATGGCTACACGTGAACTGAGTTAGGAAAGAGAACAGAGGCTCACATTTAGAAAACACTCTTATGCCTGCATAAAGGGGAAGGAGAGGTGGGGTGATGCATAAAACCAGAGTTTGATATAAGCACAGGGACCGTTTCAAAAACCAACTTTGGAATTGACAAGACCGACACCTTCCTCAGTGAAAGAGACTCAAAACCCCATATTTCCCACAGAGGAATATATCTGACTAGTAAGAATCTTAAAACCTATGTATTGATATGTCTCCATAAGGGAATCAAGTGTGTCTAGAGTGGCATAAACATGGCAGCGAGAATCAGCTCAAACCCACTATAAAAAGGAATTTCAAAAGCAAAACCAAAAAACAGGGAAATTGTTTACAATTCCTTCAGGGTGTCTGAGGAAACCTGGAAAGACCCTATCTACAAAGACAGCCGGATGTGGCATAAGGCTGGACACTTGGGACTGAGAGGATTGGTGAGATTGGGTGAGCAAAGGCAGACCCTTTCAAGCAATAATGCATGGCCCCCATTCCATGGGTCCCAACTCTCCAGGTTCAAGGGAATATTACTACAGCTATAACATGTACAGGAAACCTAGAGAATGGACACACTGTGAATACGAAAGGTTTCTAAAACTCAACGAATAGTCCCTCTCCTGGTGCTCCAGTTTGACTTTCCAACTGCCTTACTATCAATCTCCCAACTTGGAGAGACAGGCCCTTTAACCTCCTGGTTTGCACAGGTTCCCAATTTGGCAGAGGATGGAAGGGACGAGGGAGAACCCATGAGAGAGTAGCTGTTAGGCATTTGGACGAGCACAAGTCACTCTAATTTCCCGGCAGGAAGAAGAATTAACCAAAGTCTCAGCCACCCACCGGGAACCAGTATAGGACATGATCCAAAATTTTGGACTTGCGTTCAGCTCACAAAAAACGAGTTGAGAAATGGAGCTCAGGGGCACAGCAATTCACAAACTGGCAGAGTGATAAAGGACAACTATCGTCCAAAAATCTGTTGAGGGAAGTCAATGAGGCGGACTTGAAAGCGAGGCAAAATAGCAGGAAACAGATTTCAAAAGGTACCTTGGAATCGCCTGTAAAGCACAGGAAGAGGGGCACAACTTGGACAATGGTGCACTTGGCCAAAAAGGGCGTACGCGTTTTCTCCTGAATATATTCAGGAGAAAACGCATACGCCCTTTTTGGCCAAGCAAGCAAGCGGTCAATGCAAATCTGCACTACAAAGAAGTATCACTTCCCACCGGTCAAAAGGGACATCCACAAAATGTGTAAAAACCAGAAAGGCAAGACAGGCCCTGGAGAACTGGGAGCCTTGTTATGCTGATGGGCGGGATGTAAATTGCCAACTGCCTCACTGGAGGAGTGCATTGTGTTCCCTAAAACAAGTAAACAACAGAGCTACAGAGCCAAGGCCACTTCCAGTCTAGGGAATATACATTTGGAAAACTGAAAATCAATAAGAAAGAGCCAACTCCAAATTTAGGGATGCACTGACTACAAGAACCTCAACTTGGGTACACCTTAAATATCCCAGGAAATATAAAAATGGTTCAAAACATTGTGGTACTTACGTACGATGGAATATCCCTCAGCCATGAAATCAATGTCATAAGACCAGTAGCAGCAAAGTGAGTGGATTCAGGTACGATGATTCTAAGTGAAATAAGTCACACAGAAAAAGAAACTTATCATAAGATATCACTTAGGAAGATCCTGTAAACATGGCTACACGTGAACTGAGTTAGGAAAGAGAACAGAGTCTCACGTTTAGAAAACACTCTTATGCCTGCAAAAAGGGGAAGGAGAGGTGGGGTGATGCATAAAACCAGAGTTTGATATAAGCCCAGGGACCGTTTCAAAAACCAACTTTGGAATTGACAAGACCGACACCTTCCTCAGTGAAAGAGACTCAAAACCCCATATTTCCCACAGAGGAATATATCTGACTAGTAAGAATCTTAAAACCTATGTATTGATATGTCTCCATAAGGGAATCAAGTGTGTCTAGAGTGGCATAAACATGGCAGCGAGAATCAGCTCAAACCCACTATAAAAAGGAATTTCAAAAGCAAAACCAAAAAACAGGGAAATTGTTTACAATTCCTTCAGGGTGTCTGAGGAAACCTGGAAAGACCCTATCTACAAAGACAGCCGGATGTGGCATAAGGCTGGACACTTGGGACTGAGAGGATTGGTGAGATTGGGTGAGCAAAGGCAGACCCTTTCAAGCAATAATGCATGGCCCCCATTCCATGGGTCCCAACTCTCCAGGTTCAAGGGAATATTACTACAGCTATAACATGTACAGGAAACCTAGAGAATGGACACACTGTGAATACGAAAGGTTTCTAAAACTCAACGAATAGTCCCTCTCCTGGTGCTCCAGTTTGACTTTCCAACTGCCTTACTATCAATCTCCCAACTTGGAGAGACAGGCCCTTTAACCTCCTGGTTTGCACAGGTTCCCAATTTGGCAGAGGATGGAAGGGACGAGGGAGAACCCATGAGAGAGTAGCTGTTAGGCATTTGGACGGGCACATGTCACTCGAATTTCCCGGCAGGAAGAAGAATTAACCAATGTCTCAGCCACCCACCGGGAACCAGTATAGGACATGATCCAAAATTTTGGACTTGCGTTCAGCTCACAAAAAACGAGTTGAGAAATGGAGCTCAGGGGCACAGCAATTCACAAACTGGCAGAGTGATAAAGGACAACTATCGTCCAAAACTCTGTTGAGGGAAGTCAACGAGGCGGACTTGAAAGCGAGGCAAAATAGCAGGAAACAGATTTCAAGAGGTACCTTGGAATCGCCTGTAAAGCACAGGAAGAGGGGCACAACTTGGACAATGGTGCACTTGGCCAAAAAGGGCGTATGTGTTTTCTCCTGAATATATTCAGGAGAAAACGCATACGCCCTTTTTGGCCAAGCAAGCAAGCGGGCAATGCAAATCTGCACTACAAAGAAGTATCACTTCCCACCGGTCAAAAGGGACATCCACAAAATGTGTAAAAACCAGAAAGGCAAGACAGGCCCTGGAGAACTGGGAGCCTTGTTATGCTGATGGGCGGGATGTAAATTGCCAACTGCCTCACTGGAGGAGTGCATTGTGTTCCCTAAAACAAGTAAACAACAGAGCTACAGAGCCAAGGCCACTTCCAGTCTAGGGAATATACCTTGGGAAAACTGAAAATCAATAAGAAAGAGCCACCTCCAAATTTAGGGCTGCACTGACTACAAGAACCTCAACTTGGGTACACCTTAAATATCCCAGGAAATATAAAAATGGTTCAAAACATTGTGGTACTTACGTACGATGGAATATCCCTCAGCCATGAAATCAATGTCATAAGACCAGTAGCAGCAAAGTGAGTGGATTCAGGTACGATGATTCTAAGTGAAATAAGTCACACAGAAAAAGAAACTTATCATAAGATATCACTTAGGAAGATCCTGTAAACATGGCTACACGTGAACTGAGTTAGGAAAGAGAACAGAGGCTCACATTTAGAAAACACTCTTATGCCTGCATAAAGGGGAAGGAGAGGTGGGGTGATGCATAAAACCAGAGTTTGATATAAGCACAGGGACCGTTTCAAAAACCAACTTTGGAATTGACAAGACCGACACCTTCCTCAGTGAAAGAGACTCAAAACCCCATATTTCCCACAGAGGAATATATCTGACTATTAAGAATCTTAAAACCTATGTATTGATATGTCTCCATAAGGGAATCAAGTGTGTCTAGAGTGGCATAAACATGGCAGCGAGAATCAGCTCAAACCCACTATAAAAAGGAATTTCAAAAGCAAAACCAAAAAACAGGGAAATTATTTACAATTCCTTCAGGGTGTCTGAGGAAACCTGGAAAGACCCTATCTACAAAGACAGCCGGATGTGGCATAAGGCTGGACACTTGGGACTGAGAGGATTGGTGAGATTGGGTGAGCAAAGGCAGACCCTTTCAAGCAATAATGCATGGCCCCCATTCCATGGGTCCCAACTCTCCAGGTTCAAGGGAATATTACTACAGCTATAACATGTACAGGAAACCTAGAGAATGGACACACTGTGAATACGAAAGGTTTCTAAAACTCAACGAATAGTCCCTCTCCTGGTGCTCCAGTTTGACTTTCCAACTGCCTTACTATCAATCTCCCAACTTGGAGAGACAGGCCCTTTAACCTCCTGGTTTGCACAGGTTCCCAATTTGGCAGAGGATGGAAGGGACGAGGGAGAAACCATGAGAGAGTAGCTGTTAGGCATTTGGACGGGCACATGTCACTCTAATTTCCCGGCAGGAAGAAGAATTAACCAAAGTCTCAGCCACCCACCGGGAACCAGTATAGGACATGATCCAAAATTTTGGACTTGCGTTCAGCCCACAAAAAACGAGTTGAGAAATGGAGCTCAGGGGCACAGCAATTCACAAACTGTCAGAGTGATAAAGGACAACTATCGTCCAAAAATCTGTTGAGGGAAATCAACGAGGCGGACTTGAAAGTGAGGCAAAATAGCAGGAAACAGATTTCAAAAGGTACCTTGGAATCGCCTGTAAAGCACAGGAAGAGGGGCACAACTTGGACAATGGTGCACTTGGCCAAAAAGGGCGTATGCGTTTTCTCCTGAATATATTCAGGAGAAAACGCATACGCCCTTTTTGGCCAAGCAAGCAAGCGGGCAATGCAAATCTGCACTACAAAGAAGTATCACTTCCCACTGGTCAAAAGGGACATCCACAAAATGTGTAAAAACCAGAAAGGGAAGACAGGCCCTGGAGAACTGGGAGCCTTGTTATGCTGATGGGCGTGATGTAAATTGCCAACTGCCTCACTGGAGGAGTGCATTGTGTTCCCTAAAACAAGTAAACAACAGAGCTACAGAGCCAAGGCCACTTCCAGTCTAGGGAATATACCTTTGGAAAACTGAAAATCAATAAGAAAGAGCCACCTCCAAATTTAGGGATGCACTGACTACAAGAACCTCAACTTGGGTACACCTTAAATATCCCAGGAAATATAAAAATGGTTCAAAACATTGTGGTACTTACGTACGATGGAATATCCCTCAGCCATGAAATCAATGTCATAAGACCAGTAGCAGCAAAGTGAGTGGATTCAGGTACGATGATTCTAAGTGAAATAAGTCACACAGAAAAAGAAACTTATCATAAGATATCATTTAGGAAGATCCTGTAAACATGGCTACACGTGAACTGAGTTAGGAAAGAGAACAGAGTCTCACATTTAGAAAACACTCTTATGCCTGCAAAAAGGGGAAGGAGAGGTGGGGTGATGCATAAAACCAGAGTTTGATATAAGCCCAGGGACCGTTTCAAAAACCAACTTTGGAATTGACAAGACCGACACCTTCCTCAGTGAAAGAGACTCAAAACCCCATATTTCCCACAGAGGAATATATCTGACTATTAAGAATCTTAAAACCTATGTATTGATATGTCTCCATAAGGGAATCAAGTGTGTCTAGAGTGGCATAAACATGGCAGCGAGAATCAGCTCAAACCCACTATAAAAAGGAATTCCAAAAGCAAAACCAAAAAACAGGGAAATTCTTTACAATTCCTTCAGGGTGTCTGAGGAAACCTGGAAAGACCCTATCTACAATGACAGCCGGATGTGGCATAAGGCTGGACACTTGGGACTGAGAGGATTGGTGAGATTGGGTGAGCAAATGCAGACCCTTTCAAGCAATAATGCATGGCCCCCATTCCATGGGTCCCAACTCTCCAGGTTCAAGGGAATATTACTACAGCTATAACATGTACAGGAAACCTAGAGAATGGACACACTGTGAATACGAAAGGTTTCTAAAACTCAACGAATAGTCCCTCTCCTGGTGCTCCAGTTTGACTTTCCAACTGCCTTACTATCAATCTCCCAACTTGGAGAGACAGGCCCTTTAACCTCCTGGTTTGCACAGGTGCCCAATTTGGCAGAGGATGGAAGGGACGAGGGAGAGCCCATGAGAGAGTAGCTGTTAGGCATTTGGACGGGCACATGTCACTCGAATTTCCTGGCAGGAAGAAGAATTAACCAATGTCTCAGCCACCCACCGGGTACCAGTATAGGACATGATCCAAAATTTTGGACTTGTGTTCAGCTCACAAAAAACGAGTTGAGAAATGGAGCTCAGGGGCACAGCAATTCACAAACTGGCAGAGTGATAAAGGACAACTATCGTCCAAAAATCTGTTGAGGGAAGTCAACGAGGCGGACTTGAAAGCGAGGCAAAATAGCAGGAAACAGATTTCAAGAGGTACCTTGGAATCGCCTGTAAAGCACAGGAAGAGGGGCACAACTTGGACAATGGTGCACTTGGCCAAAAAGGGCTTATGTGTTTTCTCCTGAATATATTCAGGAGAAAACGCATAAGCCCTTTTTGGCCAAGCAAGCAAGCGGGCAATGCAAATCTGCACTACAAAGAAGTATCACTTCCCACCGGTCAAAAGGGACATCCACAAAATGTGTAAAAACCAGAAAGGCATGACAGGCCCTGGAGAACTGGGAGCCTTGTTATGCTGATGGGCGGGATGTAAATTGCCAACTGCCTCACTGGAGGAGTGCATTGTGTTCCCTAAAACAAGTAAACAACAGAGCTACAGAGCCAAGGCCACTTCCAGTCTAGGGAATATACCTTGGGAAAACTGAAAATCAATAAGAAAGAGCCACCTCCAAATTTAGGGCTGCACTGACTACAAGAACCTCAACTTGGGTACACCTTAAATATCCCAGGAAATATAAAAATGGTTCAAAACATTGTGGTACTTACGTACGATGAAATATCCCTCAGCCATGAAATCAATGTCATAAGACCAGTAGCAGCAAAGTGAGTGGATTCAGGTACGATGATTCTAAGTGAAATAAGTCACACAGAAAAAGAAACTTATCATAAGATATCACTTAGGAAGATCCTGTAAACATGGCTACACGTGAACTGAGTTAGGAAAGAGAACAGAGTCTCATATTTAGAAAACACTGTTATGCCTGCATAAAGGGGAAGGAGAGGTGGGGTGATGCATAAAACCAGAGTTTGATATAAGCACAGGGACCGTTTCTAAAACCAACTTTGGAATTGACAAGACCGACACCTTCCTCAGTGAAAGAGACTCAAAACCCCATATTTCCCACAGAGGAATATATCTGACTAGTAAGAATCTTAAAACCTATGTATTGATATGTCTCCATAAGGGAATCAAGTGTGTCTAGAGTGGCATAAACATGGCAGCGAGAATCAGCTCAAACCCACTATAAAAAGGAATTTCAAAAGCAAAACCAAAAAACAGGGAAATTCTTTACAATTCCTTCAGGGTGTCTGAGGAAACCTGGAAAGACCCTATCTACAATGACAGCTGGATGTGGCATAAAGCTGGACACTTGGGACTGAGAGAATTGGTGAGATTGAGTGAGCAAATGCAGACCCTTTCAAGCAATAATGCATGGCCCCCATTCCGTGGGTCCCAACTCTCCATGTGCAAGGGAATATTACTACAGCTATAACATGTACAGGAAACCTAGAGAATGGACACACTGTGAATACGAAAGGTTTCTAAAACTCAACGAATAGTCCCTCTCCTGGTGCTCCAGTTTGACTTTCCAACTGCCTTACTATCAATCTCCCAACTTGGAGAGACAGGCCCTTTAACCTCCTGGTTTGCACAGGTTCCCAATTTGGCAGAGGATGGAAGGGACGAGGGAGAACCCATGAGAGAGTAGCTGTTAGGCATTTGGACGGGCACATGTCACTCTAATTTCCCGGCAGGAAGAAGAATTAACCAAAGTCTCAGCCACCCACCGGGAACCAGTATAGGACATGATCCAAAATTTTGGACTTGCGTTCAGCTCCCAAAAAACGAGTTGAGAAATGGAGCTCAGGGGCACAGCAATTCACAAACTGGCAGAGTGATAAAGGACAACTATCGTCCAAAATTCTGTTGAGGGAAGTCAACGAGGCGGACTTGAAAGTGAGGCAAAATAGCAGGAAACAGATTTCAAGAGGTACGTTGGAATCGCCTGTAAAGCACAGGAAGAGGGGCACAACTTGGACAATGGTGCACTTGGCCAAAAAGGGCGTATGCGTTTTCTCCTGAATATATTCAGGAGAAAACGCATACGCCCTTTTTGGCCAAGCAAGCAAGCTGGCAATGCAAATCTGCACTACAAAGAAGTATCACTTCCCACCGGTCAAAAGGGACATCCACAAAATGTGTAAAAACCAGAAAGGCAAGACAGGCCCTGGAGAACTGGGAGCCTTGTTATGCTGATGGGCGGGATGTAAATTGCCAACTGCCTCACTGGAGGAGTGCATTGTGTTCCCTAAAACAAGTAAACAACAGAGCTACAGAGCCAAGGCCACTTCCAGTCTAGGGAATATACCTTGGGAAAACTGAAAATCAATAAGAAAGAGCCACCTCCAAATATAGGGCTGCACTGACTACAAGAACCTCAACTTGGGTACACCTTAAATATCCCAGGAAATATAAAAATGGTTCAAAACATTGTGGTACTTACGTACGATGGAATATCCCTCAGCCATGAAATCAATGTCATAAGACCAGTAGCAGCAAAGTGAGTGGATTCAGGTACGATGATTCTAAGTGAAATAAGTCACACAGAAAAAGAAACTTATCATAAGATATCACTTAGGAAGATCCTGTAAACATGGCTACACGTGAACTGAGTTAGGAAAGAGAACAGAGTCTCATATTTAGAAAACACTGTTATGCCTGCATAAAGGGGAAGGAGAGGTGGGGTGATGCATAAAACCAGAGTTTGATATAAGCACAGGGAACGTTTCTAAAACCAACTTTGGAATTGACAAGACCGACACCTTCCTCAGTGAAAGAGACTCAAAACCCCATATTTCCCACAGAGGAATATATCTGACTAGTAAGAATCTTAAAACCTATGTATTGATATGTCTCCATAAGGGAATCAAGTGTGTCTAGAGTGGCATAAACATGGCAGCGAGAATCAGCTCAAACCCACTATAAAAAGGAATTTCAAAAGCAAAACCAAAAAACAGGGAAATTCTTTACAATTCCTTCAGGGTGTCTGAGGAAACCTGGAAAGACCCTATCTACAATGACAGCTGGATGTGGCATAAGGCTGGACACTTGGGACTGAGAGGATTGGTGAGATTGGGTGAGCAAATGCAGACCCTTTCAAGCAATAATGCATGGCCCCCATTCCGTGGGTCCCAACTCTCCATGTGCAAGGGAATATTACTACAGCTATAACATGTACAGGAAACCTAGAGAATGGACACACTGTGAATACGAAAGGTTTCTAAAACTCAACGAATAGTCCCTCTCCTGGTGCTCCAGTTTGACTTTCCAACTGCCTTACTATCAATCTCCCAACTTGGAGAGACAGGCCCTTTAACCTCCTGCTTTGCACAGGTTCCCAATTTGGCAGAGGATGGAAGGGACGAGGGAGAACCCATGAGAGAGTAGCTGTTAGGCATTTGGACGGGCACATGTCACTCTAATTTCCCGGCAGGAAGAAGAATTAACCAAAGTCTCAGCCACCCACCGGGAACCAGTATAGGACATGATCCAAAATTTTGGACTTGCGTTCAGCTCACAAAATACGAGTTGAGAAATGGAGCTCAGGGGCACAGCAATTCACAAACTGGCAGAGTGATAAAGGACAACTATCGTCCAAAAATCTTTTGAGGGAAGTCAACGAGGCGGACTTGAAAGCGAGGCAAAATAGCAGGAAACAGATTTCAAGAGGTACCTTGGAATCGCCTGTAAAGCACAGGAAGAGGGGCACAACTTGGACAATGGTGCACTTGGCCAAAAAGGGCGTATGCGTTTTCTCCTGAATATATTCAGGAGAAAACGCATACGCCCTTTTTGGCCAAGCAAGCAAGCGGGCAATAAAAATCTGCACTACAAAGAAGTATCACTTCCCACCGGTCAAAAGGGACATCCACAAAATGTGTAAAAACCAGAAAGGCAAGACAGGCCCTGGAGAACTGGGAGCCTTGTTATGCTGATGGGCGGGATGTAAATTGCCAACTGCCTCACTGGAGGAGTGCATTGTGTTCCCTAAAACAAGTAAACAACAGAGCTACAGAGCCAAGGCCACTTCCAGTCTAGGGAATATACCTTGGGAAAACTGAAAATCAATAAGAAAGAGCCACCTCCAAATTTAGGGCTGCACTGACTACAAGAACCTCAACTTGGGTACACCTTAAATATCCCAGGAAATATAAAAATGGTTCAAAACATTGTGGTACTTACGTACGATGGAATATCCCTCAGCCATGAAATCAATGTCATAAGACCAGTAGCAGCAAAGTGAGTGGATTCAGGTACGATGATTCTAAGTGAAATAAGTCACACAGAAAAAGAAACTTATCATAAGATATCACTTATGAAGATCCTGTAAACATGGCTACACGTGAACTGAGTTAGGAAAGAGAACAGAGTCTCACATTTAGAAAACACTCTTATGCCTGCATAAAGAGGATGGAGAGGTGGGGTGATGCATAAAACCAGAGTTTGATATAAGCACAGGGACCGTTCCAAAAACCAACTTTGGAATAGACAAGACCTACACCTTCCTCAGTGAAAGAGACTCAAAACCCCATATTTCCCGCAGAGGAATATATCTGACTAGTAAGAATCTTAAAACCTATGTATTGATATGACTCCATAAGGGAATCAAGTGTGTCTAGAGTGGCATAAACATGGCAGCGAGAATCAGCTCAAACCCACTATAAAAAGGAATTTCAAAAGCAAAACCAAAAAACAGGGAAATTCTTTACAATTCCTTCAGGGTGTCTGAGGAAACCTGGAAAGACCCTATCTACAATGACAGCTGGATGTGGCATAAGGCTGGACACTTGGGACTGAGAGGATTGGTGAGATTGGGTGAGCAAATGCAGACCCTTTCAAGCAATAATGCATGGTCCCCATTCCATGGGTCCCAACTCTCCAGGTTCAAGGGAATATTACTACAGCTATAACATGTACAGGAAACCTAGAGAATGGACACACTGTGAATACGAAAGGTTTCTAAAACTCAACGAATAGTCCCTCTCCTGGTGCTCCAGTTTGACTTTCCAACTGCCTTACTATCAATCTCCCAACTTGGAGAGACAGGCCCTTTAACCTCCTGGTTTGCACAGGTTCCCAATTTGGCAGAGGATGGAAGGGACGAGGGAGAACCCATGAGAGAGTAGCTGTTAGGCATTTGGACGGGCACATGTCACTCTAAGTTCCCGGCAGGAAGAAGAATTAACCAAAGTCTCAGCCACCCACCGGGAACCAGTATAGGACATGATCCAAAATTTTGGACTTGCGTTCAGCTCACAAAAAACGAGTTGAGAAATGGAGCTCAGGGGCACAGCAATTCACAAACTGGCAGAGTGATAAAGGACAACTATCGTCCAAAAATCTGTTGAGGGAAGTCAACGAGGCGGACTTGCAAGCGAGGCAAAATAGCAGGAAACAGATTTCAAGAGGTACGTTGGAATCGCCTGTAAAGCACAGGAAGAGGGGCACAACTTGGACAATGGTGCACTTGGCTAAAAAGGGCGTATGCGTTTTCTCCTGAATATATTCAGGAGAAAGCGCATACGCCCTTTTTGGCCAAGCAAGCAAGCAGGCAATGCAAATCTGCACTACAAAGAAGTATCACTTCCCACCGGTCAAAAGGGACATCCACAAAATGTGTAAAAACCAGAAAGGCAAGACAGGCCCTGGAGAACTGGGAGCCTTGTTATGCTGATGGGCGGGATGTAAATTGCCAACTGCCTCACTGGAGGAGTGCATTGTGTTCCCTAAAACAAGTAAACAACAGAGCTACAGAGCCAAGGCCACTTCCAGTCTAGGGAATATACCTTGGGAAAACTGAAAATCAATACGAAAGAGCCACCTCCAAATTTAGGGCTGCACTGACTACAAGAACCTCAACTTGGGTACACCTTAAATATCCCAGGAAATATAAAAATGGTTCAAAACATTGTGGTACTTACGTACGATGGAATATCCCTCAGCCATGAAATCAATGTCATAAGACCAGTAGCAGCAAAGTGAGTGGATTCAGGTACGATGATTCTAAGTGAAATAAGTCACACAGAAAAAGAAACTTATCATAAGATATCACTTAGGAAGATCCTGTAAACATGGCTACACGTGAACTGAGTTAGGAAAGAGAACAGAGTCTCACATTTAGAAAACACTCTTATGCCTGCATAAAGGGGAAGGAGAGGTGGGGTGATGCATAAAACCAGAGTTTGATATAAGCACAGGGACCGTTTCAAAAACCAACTTTGGAATTGACAAGACCGACACCTTCCTCAGTGAAAGAGACTCAAAACCCCATATTTCCCACAGAGGAATATATCTGACTAGTAAGAATCTTAAAACCTATGTATTGATATGTCTCCATAAGGGAATCAAGTGTGTCTAGAGTGGCATAAACATGGCAGCGAGAATCAGCTCAAACCCACTATAAAAAGGAATTTCAAAAGCAAAACCAAAAAACAGGGAAATTCTTTACAATTCCTTCAGGGTGTCTGAGGAAACCTGGAAATACCCTATCTACAATGACAGCTGGATGTGGCATAAGGCTGGACACTTGGGACTGAGAGGATTGGTGAGATTGGGTGAGCAAATGCAGACCCTTTCAAGCAATAATGCATGGCCCCCATTCCATGGGTCCCAACTCTCCAGGTTCAAGGGAATATTACTACAGCTATAACATGTACAGGAAACCTAGAGAATGGACACACTGTGAATACGAAAGGTTTCTAAAACTCAACGAATAGTCCCTCTCCTGGTGCTCCAGTTTGACTTTCCAACTGCCTTACTATCAATCTCCCAACTTGGAGAGACAGGCCCTTTAACCTCCTGGTTTACACAGGTTCCCAATTTGGCAGAGGATGGAAGGGATGAGGGAGAACCCATGAGAGAGTAGCTGTTAGGCATTTGGACGGGCACATGTCACTCTAATTTCCCGGCAGGAAGAAGAATTAACCAAAGTCTCAGCCACCCACCGGGAACCAGTATAGGACATGATCCAAAATTTTGGACTTGCGTTCAGCTCACAAAAAAACGAGTTGAGAAATGGAGCTCAGGGGCACAGCAATTCACAAACTGGCAGAGTGATAAAGGACAACTATCGTCCAAAAATCTTTTGAGGGAGGTCAACGAGGCGGACTTGAAAGCGAGGCAAAATAGCAGGAAACAGATTTCAAGAGGTACCTTGGAATCGCCTGTAAAGCACAGGAAGAGGGGCACAACTTGGACAATGGTGCACTTGGCCAAAAAGGGCGTATGCGTTTTCTCCTGAATATATTCAGGAGAAAACGCATACGCCCTTTTTGGCCAAGCAAGCAAGCGGGCAATTCAAATCTGCACTACAAAGAAGTATCACTTCCCACCGGTCAAAAGGGACATCCACAAAATGTGTAAAAACCAGAAAGGCAAGACAGGCCCTGGAGAACTGGGAGCCTTGTTATGCTGATGGGTGGGATGTAAATTGCCAACTGCCTCACTGGAGGAGTGCATTGTGTTCCCTAAATCAAGTAAACAACATAGCTACAGAGCCAAGGCCACTTCCAGTCTAGGGAATATACCTTGGGAAAACTGAAAATCAATAAGAAAGAGCCACCTCCAAATTTAGGGCTGCACTGACTACAAGAACCTCAACTTGGGTACACCTTAAATATCCCAGGAAATATAAAAATGGTTCAAAACATTGTGGTACTTACGTACGATGGAATATCCCTCAGCCATGAAATCAATGTCATAAGACCAGTAGCAGCAAAGTGAGTGGATTCAGGTACGATGATTCTAAGTGAAATAAGTCACACAGAAAAAGAAACTTATCATAAGATATCACTTATGAAGATCCTGTAAACATGGCTACACGTGAACTGAGTTAGGAAAGAGAACAGAGTCTCACATTTAGAAAACACTCTTATGCCTGCATAAAGGGGATGGAGAGGTGGGGTGATGCATAAAACCAGAGTTTGATATAAGCACAGGGACCGTTCCAAAAACCAAGTTTGGAATAGACAAGACCTACACCTTCCTCAGTGAAAGAGACTCAAAACCCCATATTTCCCGCAGAGGAATATATCTGACTAGTAAGAATCTTAAAACCTATGTATTGATATGACTCCATAAGGGAATCAAGTGTGTCTAGAGTGGCATAAACATGGCAGCGAGAATCAGCTCAAACCCACTATAAAAAGGAATTTCAAAAGCAAAACCAAAAAACAGGGAAATTCTTTACAATTCCTTCAGGGTGTCTGAGGAAACCTGGAAAGACCCTATCTACAATGACAGCTGGATGTGGCATAAGGCTGGACACTTGGGACTGAGAGGATTGGTGAGATTGGGTGAGCAAATGCAGACCCTTTCAAGCAATAATGCATGGCCCCCATTCCATGGGTCCCAACTCTCCAGGTTCAAGGGAATATTACTACAGCTATAACATGTACAGGAAACCTAGAGAATGGACACACTGTGAATACGAAAGGTTTCTAAAACTCAACGAATAGTCCCTCTCCTGGTGCTCCAGTTTGACTTTCCAACTGCCTTACTATCAATCTCCCAACTTGGAGAGACAGGCCCTTTAACCTCCTGGTTTGCACAGGTTCCCAATTTGACAGAGGATGGAAGGGACGAGGGAGAACCCATGAGAGAGTAGCTGTTAGGCATTTGGACGGGCACATGTCACTCTAAGTTCCCGGCAGGAAGAAGAATTAACCAAAGTCTCAGCCACCCACCGGGAACCAGTATAGGACATGATCCAAAATTTTGGACTTGTGTTCAGCTCACAAAAAACGAGTTGAGAAATGGAGCTCAGGGGCACAGCAATTCACAAACTGGCAGAGTGATAAAGGACAACTATCGTCCAAAAATCTGTTGAGGGAAGTCAACGAGGCGGACTTGAAAGCGAGGCAAAATAGCAGGAAACAGATTTCAAGAGGTACGTTGGAATCGCCTGTAAAGCACAGGAAGAGGGGCACAACTTGGACAATGGTGCACTTGGCTAAAAAGGGCGTATGCGTTTTCTCCTGAATATATTCAGGAGAAAACGCATATGCCCTTTTTGGCCAAGCAAGCAAGCGGGCAATGCAAATCTGCACTACAAAGAAGTATCACTTCCCACCGGTCAAAAGGGACATCCACAAAATGTGTAAAAACCAGAAAGGCAAGACAGGCCCTGGAGAACTGGGAGCCTTGTTATGCTGATGGGCGGGATGTAAATTGCCAACTGCCTCACTGGAGGAGTGCATTGTGTTCCCTAAAACAAGTAAACAACAGAGCTACAGAGCCAAGGCCACTTCCAGTCTAGGGAATATACCTTGGGAAAACTGAAAATCAATACGAAAGAGCCACCTCCAAATTTAGGGCTGCACTGACTACAAGAACCTCAACTTGGGTACACCTTAAATATCCCAGGAAATATAAAAATGGTTCAAAACATTGTGGTACTTACGTACGATGGAATATTCCTCAGCCATGAAATCAATGTCATAAGACCAGTAGCAGCAAAGTGAGTGGATTCAGGTACGATGATTCTAAGTGAAATAAGTCACACAGAAAAAGAAACTTATCATAAGATATCACTTGGGAAGATCCTGTAAACATGGCTACACGTGAACTGAGTTAGGAAATAGAACAGAGTCTCACATTGAGAAAACACTCTTATGCCTGCATAAAGGGGAATAGAGGTGGGGTGATGCATAAAACCAGAGTTTGATATAAGCACAGGGACCGTTTCAAAAACCAACTTTGGAATTGACAAGACCGACACCTTCCTCAGTGAAAGAGACTCAAAACCCCATATTTCCCACAGAGGAATATATCTGACTAGTAAGAATCTTAAAACCTATGTATTGATATGTCTCCATAAGGGAATCAAGTGTGTCTAGAGTGGCATAAACATGACAGCGAGAATCAGCTCAAACCCACTATAAAAAGGAATTTCAAAAGCAAAACCAAAAAACAGGGAAATTCTTTACAATTCCTTCAGGGTGTCTGAGGAAACCTGGAAAGACCCTATCTACAATGACAGCTGGATGTGGCATAAGGCTGGACACTTGGGACTGAGAGGATTGGTGAGATTGGGTGAGCAAATGCAGACCCTTTCAAGCAATAATGCATGGCCCCCATTCCATGGGTCCCAACTCTCCAGGTTCAAGGGAATATTACTACAGCTATAACATGTACAGGAAACCTAGAGAATGGACACACTGTGAATACGAAAGGTTTCTAAAACTCAACGAATAGTCCCTCTCCTGGTGCTCCAGTTTGACTTTCCAACTGCCTTACTATCAATCTCCCAACTTGGAGAGACAGGCCCTTTAACCTCCTGGTTTGCACAGGTTCCCAATTTGGCAGAGGATGGAAGGGACGAGGGAGAACCCATGAGAGAGTAGCTGTTAGGCATTTGGACGGGCACATGTCACTCTAAGTTCCCGGCAGGAAGAAGAATTAACCAAAGTCTCAGCCACCCACCGGGAACCAGTATAGGACATGATCCAAAATTTTGGACTTGTGTTCAGCTCACAAAAAACGAGTTGAGAAATGGAGCTCAGGGGCACAGCAATTCACAAACTGGCAGAGTGATAAAGGACAACTATCGTCCAAAAATCTGTTGAGGGAAGTCAACGAGGCGGACTTGAAAGCGAGGCAAAATAGCAGGAAACAGATTTCAAGAGGTACGTTGGAATCGCCTGTAAAGCACAGGAAGAGGGGCACAACTTGGACAATGGTGCACTTGGCTAAAAAGGGCGTATGCGTTTTCTCCTGAATATATTCAGGAGAAAACGCATATGCCCTTTTTGGCCAAGCAAGCAAGCGGGCAATGCAAATCTGCACTACAAAGAAGTATCACTTCCCACCGGTCAAAAGGGACATCCACAAAATGTGTAAAAACCAGAAAGGCAAGACAGGCCCTGGAGAACTGGGAGCCTTGTTATGCTGATGGGCGGGATGTAAATTGCCAACTGCCTCACTGGAGGAGTGCATTGTGTTCCCTAAAACAAGTAAACAACAGAGCTACAGAGCCAAGGCCACTTCCAGTCTAGGGAATATACCTTGGGAAAACTGAAAATCAATACGAAAGAGCCACCTCCAAATTTAGGGCTGCACTGACTACAAGAACCTCAACTTGGGTACACCTTAAATATCCCAGGAAATATAAAAATGGTTCAAAACATTGTGGTACTTACGTACGATGGAATATTCCTCAGCCATGAAATCAATGTCATAAGACCAGTAGCAGCAAAGTGAGTGGATTCAGGTACGATGATTCTAAGTGAAATAAGTCACACAGAAAAAGAAACTTATCATAAGATATCACTTGGGAAGATCCTGTAAACATGGCTACACGTGAACTGAGTTAGGAAATAGAACAGAGTCTCACATTGAGAAAACACTCTTATGCCTGCATAAAGGGGAAGGAGAGGTGGGGTGATGCATAAAACCAGAGTTTGATATAAGCACAGGGACCGTTTCAAAAACCAACTTTGGAATTGACAAGACCGACACCTTCCTCAGTGAAAGAGACTCAAAACCCCATATTTCCCACAGAGGAATATATCTGACTAGTAAGAATCTTAAAACCTATGTATTGATATGTCTCCATAAGGGAATCAAGTGTGTCTAGAGTGGCATAAACATGGCAGCGAGAATCAGCTCAAACCCACTATAAAAAGGAATTTCAAAAGCAAAACCAAAAAACAGGGAAATTCTTTACAATTCCTTCAGGGTGTCTGAGGAAACCTGGAAAGACCCTATCTACAATGACAGCCGGATGTGGCATAAGGCTGGACACTTGGGACTGAGAGGATTGGTGAGATTGGGTGAGCAAATGCAGACCCTTTCAAGCAATAATGCATGGCCCCCATTCCATGGGTCCCAACTCTCCAGGTTCAAGGGAATATTACTACAGCTATAACATGTACAGGAAACCTAGAGAATGGACACACTGTGAATACGAAAGGTTTCTAAAACTCAACGAATAGTCCCTCTCCTGGTGCTCCAGTTTGACTTTCCAACTGCCTTACTATCAATCTCCCAACTTGGAGAGACAGGCCCTTTAACCTCCTGGTTTGCACAGGTGCCCAATTTGGCAGAGGATGGAAGGGACGAGGGAGAGCCCATGAGAGAGTAGCTGTTAGGCATTTGGACGGGCACATGTCACTCGAATTTCCCGGCAGGAAGAAGAATTTACCAATGTCTCAGCCACCCACCGGGTACCAGTATAGGACATGATCCAAAATTTTGGACTTGTGTTCAGCTCACAAAAAACGAGTTGAGAAATGGAGCTCAGGGGCACAGCAATTCACAAACTGGCAGAGTGATAAAGGACAACTATCGTCCAAAAATCTGTTGAGGGAAGTCAACGAGGCGGACTTGAAAGCGAGGCAAAATAGCAGGAAACAGATTTCAAGAGGTACCTTGGAATCGCCTGTAAAGCACAGGAAGAGGGGCACAACTTGGACAATGGTGCACTTGGCCAAAAAGGGCTTATGTGTTTTCTCCTGAATATATTCAGGAGAAAACGCATACGCCCTTTTTGGCCAAGCAAGCAAGCGGGCAATGCAAATCTGCACTACAAAGAAGTATCACTTCCCACCGGTCAAAAGGGACATCCACAAAATGTGTAAAAACCAGAAAGGCAAGACAGGCCCTGGAGAACTGGGAGCCTTGTTATGCTGATGGGCGGGATGTAAATTGCCAACTGCCTCACTGGAGGAGTGCATTGTGTTCCCTAAAACAAGTAAACAACAGAGCTACAGAGCCAAGGCCACTTCCAGTCTAGGGAATATACCTTGGGAAAACTGAAAATCAATAAGAAAGAGCCACCTCCAAATTTAGGGCTGCACTGACTACAAGAACCTCAACTTGGGTACACCTTAAATATCCCAGGAAATATAAAAATGGTTCAAAACATTGTGGTACTTACGTACGATGGAATATCCCTCAGCCATGAAATCAATGTCATAAGACCAGTAGCAGCAAAGTGAGTGGATTCAGGTACGATGATTCTAAGTGAAATAAGTCACACAGAAAAAGAAACTTATCATAAGATATCACTTAGGAAGATCCTGTAAACATGGCTACACGTGAACTGAGTTAGGAAAGAGAACAGAGGCTCACATTTAGAAAACACTCTTATGCCTGCATAAAGGGGAAGGAGAGGTGGGGTGATGCATAAAACCAGAGTTTGATATAAGCACAGGGACCGTTTCAAAAACCAACTTTGGAATTGACAAGACCGACACCTTCCTCAGTGAAAGAGACTCAAAACCCCATATTTCCCACAGAGGAATATATCTGACTAGTAAGAATCTTAAAACCTATGTATTGATATGTCTCCATAAGGGAATCAAGTGTGTTTAGAGTGGCATAAACATGGCAGCGAGAATCAGCTCAAACCCACTATAAAAAGGAATTTCAAAAGCAAAACCAAAAAACAGGGAAATTGTTTACAATTCCTTCAGGGTGTCTGAGGAAACCTGGAAAGACCCTATCTACAAAGACAGCCGGATGTGGCATAAGGCTGGACACTTGGGACTGAGAGGATTGGTGAGATTGGGTGAGCAAAGGCAGACCCTTTCAAGCAATAATGCATGGCCCCCATTCCATGGGTCCCAACTCTCCAGGTTCAAGGGAATATTACTACAGCTATAACATGTACAGGAAACCTAGAGAATGGACACAGTGTGAATACGAAAGGTTTCTAAAACTCAACGAATAGTCCCTCTCCTGGTGCTCCAGTTTGACTTTCCAACTGCCTTACTATCAATCTCCCAACTTGGACAGACAGGCCCTTTAACCTCCTGGTTTGCACAGGTTCCCAATTTGGCAGAGGATGGAAGGGACGAGGGAGAACCCATGAGAGAGTAGCTGTTAGGCATTTGGACGAGCACAAGTCACTCTAATTTCCCGGCAGGAAGAAGAATTAACCAAAGTCTCAGCCACCCACCGGGAACCAGTATAGGACATGATCCAAAATTTTGGACTTGCGTTCAGCTCACAAAAAACGAGTTGAGAAATGGAGCTCAGGGGCACAGCAATTCACAAACTGGCAGAGTGATAAAGGACAACTATCGTCCAAAAATCTGTTGAGGGAAGTCAACGAGGCGGACTTGAAAGCGAGGCAAAATAGCAGGAAACAGATTTCAAAAGGTACCTTGGAATCGCCTGTAAAGCACAGGAAGAGGGGCACAACTTGGACAATGGTGCACTTGGCCAAAAAGGGCGTATGCGTTTTCTCCTGAATATATTCAGGAGAAAACGCATACGCCCTTTTTGGCCAAGCAAGCAAGCGGTCAATGCAAATCTGCACTACAAAGAAGTATCACTTCCCACCGGTCAAAAGGGACATCCACAAAATGTGTAAAAACCAGAAAGGCAAGACAGGCCCTGGAGAACTGGGAGCCTTGTTATGCTGATGGGCGGGATGTAAATTGCCAACTGCCTCACTGGAGGAGTGCATTGTGTTCCCTAAAACAAGTAAACAACAGAGCTACAGAGCCAAGGCCACTTCCAGTCTAGGGAATATACATTTGGAAAACTGAAAATCAATAAGAAAGAGCCAACTCCAAATTTAGGGATGCACTGACTACAAGAACCTCAACTTGGGTACACCTTAAATATCCCAGGAAATATAAAAATGGTTCAAAACATTGTGGTACTTACGTACGATGGAATATCCCTCAGCCATGAAATCAATGTCATAAGACCAGTAGCAGCAAAGTGAGTGGATTCAGGTACGATGATTCTAAGTGAAATAAGTCACACAGAAAAAGAAACTGATCATAAGATATCACTTAGGAAGATCCTGTAAACATGGCTACACGTGAACTGAGTTAGGAAAGAGAACAGAGTCTCACATTTAGAAAAACACTCTTATACCTGCATAAAGGGGAAGGAGAGGTGGGGTGATGCATAAAACCAGAGTTTGATATAAGCACAGGGACCGTTTCAAAAACCAACTTTGGAATTGACAAGACCGACACCTTCCTCAGTGAAAGAGACTCAAAACCCCATATTTCCCACAGAGGAATATATCTGACTAGTAAGAATCTTAAAACCTATGTATTGATATGTCTCCATAAGGGAATCAAGTGTGTCTAGAGTGGCATAAACATGGCAGCGAGAATCAGCTCAAACCCACTATAAAAAGGAATTTCAAAAGCAAAACCAAAAAACAGGGAATTCTTTACAATTCCTTCAGGGTGTCTGAGGAAACCTGGAAAGACCCTGTCTACAATGACAGCTGGATGTGGCATAAGGCTGGACACTTGGGACTGAGAGGATTGGTGAGATTGGGTGAGCAAATGCAGACCCTTTCAAGCAATAATGCATGGCCCCCATTCCATGGGTCCCAACTCTCCAGGTTCAAGGGAATATTACTACAGCTATAACATGTACAGGAAACCTAGAGAATGGACACACTGTGAATACGAAAGGTTTCTAAAACTCAACGAATAGTCCCTCTCCTGGTGCTCCAGTTTGACTTTCCAACTGCCTTACTATCAATCTCCCAACTTGGACAGACAGGCCCTTTAACCTCCTGGTTTGCACAGGTTCCCAATTTGGCAGAGGATGGAAGGGACGAGGGAGAACCCATGAGAGAGTAGCTGTTAGGCATTTGGACGGGCACATGTCACTCTAATTTCCCGGCAGGAAGAAGAATTAACCAAAGTCTCAGCCACCCACCGGGAACCAGTATAGGACATGATCCAAAATTTTGGACTTGCGTTCAGCTCACAAAAAACGAGTTGAGAAATGGAGCTCAGGGGCACAGCAATTCACAAACTGGCAGAGTGATAAAGGACAACTATCGTCCAAAAATCTGTTGAGGGAAGTCAACGAGGCGGACTTGAAAGTGAGGCAAAATAGCAGGAAACAGATTTCAAGAGGTACGTTGGAATCGCCTGTAAAGCACAGGAAGAGGGGCACAACTTGGACAATGGTGCACTTGGCCAAAAAGGGCGTATGCGTTTTCACCTGAATATATTCAGGAGAAAACGCATACGCCCTTTTTGGCCAAGCAAGCAAGCGGGCAATGCAAATCTGCACTACAAAGAAGTATCACTTCCCACCGGTCAAAAGGGACATCCACAAAATGTGTAAAAACCAGAAAGGCAAGACAGGCCCTGGAGAACTGGGAGCCTTGTTATGCTGATGGGCGGGATGTAAATTGCCAACTGCCTCACTGGAGGAGTGCATTGTGTTCCCTAAAACAAGTAAACAACAGAGCTACAGAGCCAAGGCCACTTCCAGTCTAGGGAATATACCTTGGGAAAACTGAAAATCAATAAGAAAGAGCCACCTCCAAATTTAGGGCTGCACTGGCTACAAGAACCTCAACTTGGGTACACCTTAAATATCCCAGGAAATATAAAAATTGTTCAAAACATTGTGGTACTTACGTACGATGGAATATCCCTCAGCGATGAAATCAATGTCATAAAACCAGTAGCAGCAAAGTGAGTGGATTCAGGTACGATGATTCTAAGTGAAATAAGTCACACAGAAAAAGGAACTTATCATAAGCTATCACTTATGAAGATCCTGTAATCATGGCTACACGTGAACTGAGTTAGGAAATAGAACAGAGTCTCACATTTAGAATACACTCTTATGCCTGCATAAAGGGGATGGAGAGGTGGGTGTTGCATAAAACCAGAGTTTGATATAAGCACAGGGACCTTTCCAAAAACCAACTTTGGAATAGACAAGACCTACACCTTCCTCAGTGAAAGAGACTCAAAACCCCATATTTCCCGTAGAGGAATATATCTGACTAGTAAGAATCTTAAAACCTATGTATTGATATGACTCCATAAGGGAATCAAGTGTGTCTAGAGTGGCATAAACATGGCAGCGAGAATCAGCTCAAACCCACTATAAAAAGGAATTTCAAAAGCAAAACCAAAAAACAGGGAAATTCTTTACAATTCCTTCAGGGTGTCTGAGGAAACCTGGAAAGACCCTATCTACAATGACAGCTGGATGTGGCATAAGGCTGGACACTTGGGACTGAGAGGATTGGTGAGATTGGGTGAGCAAATGCAGACCCTTTCAAGCAATAATGCATGGCCCCCATTCCATGGGTCCCAACTCTCCAGGTTCAAGGGAATATTACTACAGCTATAACATGTACAGGAAACCTAGAGAATGGACACACTGTGAATACGAAAGGTTTCTAAAACTCAACGAATAGTCCCTCTCCTGGTGCTCCAGTTTGACTTTCCAACTGCCTTACTATCAATCTCCCAACTTGGACAGACAGGCCCTTTAACCTCCTGGTTTGCACAGGTTCCCAATTTGGCAGAGGATGGAAGGGACGAGGGAGAACCCATGAGAGAGTAGCTGTTAGGCATTTGGACGGGCACATGTCACTCTAATTTCCCGGCAGGAAGAAGAATTAACCAAAGTCTCAGCCACCCACCGGGAACCAGTATAGGACATGATCCAAAATTTTGGACTTGTGTTCAGCTCACAAAAAACGAGTTGAGAAATGGAGCTCAGGGGCACAGCAATTCACAAACTGGCAGAGTGATAAAGGACAACTATCGTCCAAAAATCTGTTGAGGGAAGTCAACGAGGCGGACTTGAAAGCGAGGCAAAATAGCAGGAAACAGATTTCAAGAGGTACCTTGGAATCGCCTGTAAAGCACAGGAAGAGGGGCACAACTTGGACAATGGTGCACTTGGCTAAAAAGGGCGTATGCGTTTTCTCCTGAATATATTCAGGAGAAAACGCATACGCCCTTTTTGGCCAAGCAAGCAAGCGGGCAATGCAAATCTGCACTACAAAGAAGTATCACTTCCCACCGGTCAAAAGGGACATCCACAAAATGTGTAAAAACCAGAAAGGCAAGACAGGCCCTGGAGAACTGGGAGCCTTGTTATGCTGATGGGCGGGATGTAAATTGCCAACTGCCTCACTGGAGGAGTGCATTGTGTTCCCTAAAACAAGTAAACAACAGAGCTACAGAGCCAAGGCCACTTCCAGTCTAGGGAATATACCTTGGGAAAACTGAAAATCAATAAGAAAGAGCCACCTCCAAATTTAGGGCTGCACTGACTACAAGAACCTCAACTTGGGTACACCTTAAATATCCCAGGAAATATAAAAATGGTTCAAAACATTGTGGTACTTACGTACGATGGAATATCCCTCAGCCATGAAATCAATGTCATAAGACCAGTAGCAGCAAAGTGAGTGGATTCAGGTACGAAGATTCTAAGTGAAATAAGTCACACAGAAAAAGAAACTTATCATAAGATATCACTTAGGAAGATCCTGTAAACATGGCTACACGTGAACTGAGTTAGGAAAGAGAACAGAGTCTCACATTTAGAAAACACTCTTATACCTGCATAAAGGGGAAGGAGAGGTGGGGTGATGCATAAAACCAGAGTTTGATATAAGCACAGGGACCGTTTCAAAAACCAACTTTGGAATTGACAAGACCGACACCTTCCTCAGTGAAAGAGACTCAAAACCCCATATTTCCCACAGAGGAATATATCTGACTAGTAAGAATCTTAAAACCTATGTATTGATATGTCTCCATAAGGGAATCAAGTGTGTCTAGAGTGGCATAAACATGGCAGCGAGAATCAGCTCAAACCCACTATAAAAAGGAATTTCAAAAGCAAAACCAAAAAACAGGGAATTCTTTACAATTCCTTCAGGGTGTCTGAGGAAACCTGGAAAGACCCTGTCTACAATGACAGCTGGATGTGGCATAAGGCTGGACACTTGGGACTGAGAGGATTGGTGAGATTGGGTGAGCAAATGCAGACCCTTTCAAGCAATAATGCATGGCCCCCATTCCATGGGTCCCAACTCTCCAGGTTCAAGGGAATATTACTACAGCTATAACATGTACAGGAAACCTAGAGAATGGACACACTGTGAATACGAAAGGTTTCTAAAACTCAACGAATAGTCCCTCTCCTGGTGCTCCAGTTTGACTTTCCAACTGCCTTACTATCAATCTCCCAACTTGGAGAGACAGGCCCTTTAACCTCCTGGTTTGCACAGGTTCCCAATTTGGCAGAGGATGGAAGGGACGAGGGAGAACCCATGAGAGAGTAGCTGTTAGGCATTTGGACGGGCACATGTCACTCTAATTTCCCGGCAGGAAGAATAATTAACCAAAGTCTCAGCCACCCACCGGGAACCAGTATAGGACATGATCCAAAATTTTGGACTTGCGTTCAGCTCACAAAAAACGAGTTGAGAAATGGAGCTCAGGGGCACAGCAATTCACAAACTGGCAGAGTGATAAAGGACAACTATCGTCCAAAAATCTGTTGAGGGAAGTCAACGAGGCGGACTTGAAAGTGAGGCAAAATAGCAGGAAACAGATTTCAAGAGGTACGTTGGAATCGCCTGTAAAGCACAGGAAGAGGGGCACAACTTGGACAATGGTGCACTTGGCCAAAAAGTGCGTATGCGTTTTCTCCTGAATATATTCAGGAGAAAACGCATACGCCCTTTTTGGCCAAGCAAGCAAGCGGGCAATGCAAATCTGCACTACAAAGAAGTATCACTTCCCACCGGTCAAAAGGGACATCCACAAAATGTGTAAAAACCAGAAAGGCAAGACAGGCCCTGGAGAACTGGGAGCCTTGTTATGCTGATGGGCGGGATGTAAATTGCCAACTGCCTCACTGGAGGAGTGCATTGTGTTCCCTAAAACAAGTAAACAACAGAGCTACAGAGCCAAGGCCACATCCAGTCTAGCGAATATACCTTGGGAAAACTGAAAATCAATAAGAAAGAGCCACCTCCAAATTTAGGGCTGCACTGGCTACAAGAACCTCAACTTGGGTACACCTTAAATATCCCAGGAAATATAAAAATGGTTCAAAACATTGTGGTACTTACGTACGATGGAATATCCCTCAGCGATGAAATCAATGTCATAAAACCAGTAGCAGCAAAGTGAGTGGATTCAGGTACGATGATTCTAAGTGAAATAAGTCACACAGAAAAAGGAACTTATCATAAGCTATCACTTATGAAGATCCTGTAATCATGGCTACACGTGAACTGAGTTAGGAAATAGAACAGAGTCTCACATTTAGAATACACTCTTATGCCTGCATAAAGGGGATGGAGAGGTGGGGTGTTGCATAAAACCAGAGTTTGATATAAGCACAGGGACCGTTCCAAAAACCAACTTTGGAATAGACAAGACCTACACCTTCCTCAGTGAAAGAGACTCAAAACCCCATATTTCCCGCAGAGGAATATATCTGACTAGTAAGAATCTTAAAACCTATGTATTGATATGACTCCATAAGGGAATCAAGTGTGTCTAGAGTGGCATAAACATGGCAGCGAGAATCAGCTCAAACCCACTATAAAAAGGAATTTCAAAAGCAAAACCAAAAAAGAGGGAAATTCTTTACAATTCCTTCAGGGTGTCTGAGGAAACCTGGAAAGACCCTATCTACAATGACAGCTGGATGTGGCATAAGGCTGGACACTTGGGACTGAGAGGATTGGTGAGATTGGGTGAGCAAATGCAGACCCTTTCAAGCAATAATGCATGGCCCCCATTCCATGGGTCCCAACTCTCCAGGTTCAAGGGAATATTACTACAGCTATAACATGTACAGGAAACCTAGAGAATGGACACACTGTGAATACGAAAGGTTTCTAAAACTCAACGAATAGTCCCTCTCCTGGTGCTCCAGTTTGACTTTCCAACTGCCTTACTATCAATCTCCCAACTTGGAGAGTCAGGCCCTTTAACCTCCTGGTTTGCACAGGTTCCCAATTTGGCAGAGGATGGAAGGGACGAGGGAGAACCCATGAGAGAGTAGCTGTTAGGCATTTGGACGGGCACATGTCACTCTAATTTCCCGGCAGGAAGAAGAATTAACCAAAGTCTCAGCCACCCACCGGGAACCAGTATAGGACATGATCCAAAATTTTGGACTTGGGTTCAGCTCACAAAAAACGAGTTGAGAAATGGAGCTCAGGGGCACAGAAATTCACAAACTGGCAGAGTGATAAAGGACAACTATCGTCCAAAAATCTGTTGAGGGAAGTCAACGAGGCGGACTTGAAAGCGAGGCAAAATAGCAGGAAACAGATTTCAAGAGGTACCTTGGAATCGCCTGTAAAGCACAGGAAGAGGGGCACAACTTGGACAATGGTGCACTTGGCCAAAAAGGGCGTATGTGTTTTCTCCTGAATATATTCAGGAGAAAACGCATACGCCCTTTTTGGCCAAGCAAGCAAGCGGGCAATGCAAATCTGCACTACAAAGAAGTATCACTTCCCACCGGTCAAAAGGGACATCCACAAAATGTGTAAAAACCAGAAAGGCAAGACAGGCCCGGGAGAACCGGGAGCCTTGTCATGCTGATGGGCGGGATGTAAATTGCCCACTGCCTCACTGGAGGAGTGCATTGTGTTCCCTAAAACAAGTAAACAACAGAGCTACAGAGCCAAGGCCACTTACAATCTCGGGAATATACCTTGGGAAAACTGAAAATCAATAAGAAAGAGCCACCTCCAAATTTAGGGCTGCACTGACTACAAGAACCTCAACTTGGGTACACCTTAAATATCCCAGGAAATATAAAAATGGTTCAAAACATTGTGGTACTTACGTACGATGGAATATCCCTCAGCCATGAAATCAATGTCATAAGACCAGTAGCAGCAAAGTGAGTGGATTCAGGTACGATGATTCTAAGTGAAATAAGTCACACAGAAAAAGAAACTTATCATAAGATATCACTTAGGAAGATCCTGTAAACATGGCTACACGTGAACTGAGTTAGGAAAGAGAACAGAGTCTCACATTTAGAAAACACTCTTATGCCTGCATAAAGGGGAAGGAGAGGAGGGGTGATGCATAAAACCAGAGTTTGATATAAGCACAGGGACCGTTTCAAAAACCAACTTTGGAATTGACAAGACCGACACCTTCCTCAGTGAAAGAGACTCAAAACCCCATATTTCCCACAGAGGAAGATATCTGACTAGTAAGAATCTTAAAACCTATGTATTGATATGTCTCCATAAGGGAATCAAGTGTGTCTAGAGTGGCATAAACATGGCAGCGAGAATCAGCTCAAACCCACTATAAAAAGGAATTTCAAAAGCAAAACCAAAAAACAGGGAAATTCTTTACAATTCCTTCAGGGTGTCTGAGGAAACCTGGAAAGACCCTATCTAAAATGACAGCTGGATGTGGCATAAGGCTGGACACCTGGGACTGAGAGGATTGGTGAGATTGGGTGAGCAAATGCAGACCCTTTCAAGCAATAATGCATGGCCCCCATTCCATGGGTCCCAACTCTCCAGGTTCAAGGGAATATTACTACAGCTATAACATGTACAGGAAACCTAGAGAATGGACACACTGTGAATACGAAAGGTTTCTAAAACTCAACGAATAGTCCCTCTCCTGGTGCTCCAGTTTGACTTTCCAACTGCCTTACTATCAATCTCCCAACTTGGACAGACAGGCCCTTTAACCTCCTGGTTTGCACAGGTTCCCAATTTGGCAGAGGATGGAAGGGACGAGGGAGGACCCATGAGAGAGTAGCTGTTAGGCATTTGGACGGGCACATGTCACTCTAATTTCCCGGCAGGAAGAAGAATTAACCAAAGTCTCAGCCACACACCGGGAACCAGTATAAGACATGATCCAAAATTTTGGACTTGCGTTCAGCCCACAAAAAACGAGTTGAGAAATGGAGCTCATGGGCACAGCAATTCACAAACTGGCAGAGTGATAAAGGACAACTATCGTCCAAAAATCTGTTGAGGGAAGTCAACGAGGCGGACTTGAAAGCGAGGCAAAATAGCAGGAAACAGATTTCAAGAGGTACGTTGGAATCGCCTGTAAAGCACAGGAAGAGGGGCACAACTTGGACAATGGTGCACTTGGCCAAAAAGGGCGTATGCGTTTTCTCCTGAATATATTCAGGAGAAAACGCATACGCCCTTTTTGGCCAAGCAAGCAAGCGGTCAATGCAAATCTGCACTACAAAGAAGTATCACTTCCCACCGGTCAAAAGGGACATCCACAAAATGTGTAAAAACCAGAAAGGCAAGACAGGCCCTGGAGAACTGGGAGCCTTGTTATGCTGATGGGCGGGATGTAAATTGCCAACTGCCTCACTGGAGGAGTGCATTGTGTTCCCTAAAACAAGTAAACAACAGAGCTACAGAGCCAAGGCCACTTCCAGTCTAGGGAATATACATTTGGAAAACTGAAAATCAATAAGAAAGGGCCACCTCCAAATTTAGGGCTGCACTGACTACAAGAACCTCAACTTGGGTACACCTTAAATATCCAAGGAAATATAAAAATGGTTCAAAACTTTGTGGTACTTACGTACGATGGAATATCCCTCAGCCATGAAATCAATGTCATAAGACCAGTAGCAGCAAAGTGAGTGGATTCAGGTACGATGATTCTAAGTGAAATAAGTCACACAGAAAAAGAAACTTATCATAAGATATCACTTAGGAAGATCCTGTAAACATGGCTACACGTGAACTGAGTTAGGAAAGAGAACAGAGTCTCACATTTAGAAAACACTCTTATGCCTGCATAAAGGGGATGGAGAGGTGGGGTGATGCATAAAACCAGAGTTTGATATAAGCACATGGACCGTTTCAAAAACCAACTTTGGAATTGACAAGACCGACACCTTCCTCAGTGAAAGAGACTCAAAACCCCATATTTCCCACAGAGGAATATATCTGACTAGTAAGAATCTTAAAACCTATGTATTGATATGTCTCCATAAGGGAATCAAGTGTGTCTAGAGTGGCATAAACAAGGCAGCGAGAATCAGCTCAAACCCACTATAAAAAGGAATTTCAAAGCAAAACCAAAAAACAGGGAAATTCTTTACAATTCCTTCAGGGTGTCTGAGGAAACCTGGAAAGACCCTATCTACAATGACAGCCGGATGTGGCATAAGGCTGGACACTTGGGACTGAGAGGATTGGTGAGATTGGGTGAGCAAATGCAGACCCTTTCAAGCAATAATGCATGGCCCCCATTCCATTGGTCCCAACTCTCCAGGTTCAAGGGAATATTACTACAGCTATAACATGTACAGGAAACCTAGAGAATGGACACACTGTGAATACGAAAGGTTTCTAAAACTCAACGAATAGTCCCTCTCCTGGTGCTCCAGTTTGACTTTCCAACTGCCTTACTATCAATCTCCCAACTTGGAGAGACAGGCCCTTTAACCTCCTGGTTTGCACAGGTTCCCAATTTGGCAGAGGATGGAAGGGACGAGGGAGAACCCATGAGAGAGTAGCTGTTAGGCATTTGGACGGGCACATGTCACTCTAATTTCCCGGCAGGAAGAAGAATTAACCAAAGTCTCAGCCACCCACCGGGAACCAGTATAGGACATGATCCAAAATTTTGGACTTGCGTTCAGCTCACAAAAAACGAGTTGAGAAATGGAGCTCAGGGGCACAGCAATTCACAAACTGGCAGAGTGATAAAGGACAACTATCGTCCAAAAATCTGTTGAGGGAAGTCAACGAGGCGGACTTGAAAGTGAGGCAAAATAGCAGGAAACAGATTTCAAGAGGTACGTTGGAATCGCCTGTAAAGTACAGGAAGAGGGGCACAACTTGGACAATGGTGCACTTGGCCAAAAAGGGCGTATGCGTTTTCTCCTGAATATATTCAGGAGAAAACGCATACGCCCTTTTTGGCCAAGCAAGCAAGCGGGCAATGCAAATCTGCAGTACAAAGAAGTATCACTTCCCACCGGTCAAAAGGGACATCCACAAAATGTGTAAAAACCAGAAAGGCAATACAGGCCCTGGAGAACTGGGAGCCTTGTTATGCTGATGGGCGGGATGTAAATTGCCAACTGCCTCACTGGTGGAGTGCATTGTGTTCCCTAAAACAAGTAAACAACAGAGCTACAGAGCCAAGGCCACTTCCAGTCTAGGGAATATACCTTGGGAAAACTGAAAATCAATAAGAAAGAGCCACCTCCAAATTTAGGGCTGCACTGACTACAAGAACCTCAACTTGGGTACACCTTAAATATCCCAGGAAATATAAAAATGGTTCAAAACATTGTGGTACTTACGTACGATGGAATATCCCTCAGCCATGAAATCAATGTCATAAGACCAGTAGCAGCAAAGTGAGTGGATTCAGGTACGATGATTCTATGTGAAATAAGTCACACAGAAAAAGAAACTTATCATAAGATATCACTTAGGAAGATCCTGTAAACATGGCTACACGTGAACTGAGTTAGGAAAGAGAACAGAGTCTCACATTTAGAAAACACTCTTATGCCTGCATAAAGGGGATGGAGAGGTGGGGTGATGCATAAAACCAGAGTTTGATATAAGCACAGGGACCGTTCCAAAAACCAACTTTGGAATAGACAAGACCTACACCTTCCTCAGTGAAAGAGACTCAAAACCCCATATTTCCCGCAGAGGAATATATCTGACTAGTAAGAATCTTAAAACCTATGTATTGATATGACTCCATAAGGGAATCAAGTGTGTCTAGAGTGGCATAAACATGGCAGCGAGAATCAGCTCAAACCCACTATAAAAAGGAATTTCAAAAGCAAAACCAAAAAACAGGGAAATTCTTTACAATTCCTTCAGGGTGTCTGAGGAAACCTGGAAAGACCCTATCTACAATGACAGCTGGATGTGGCATAAGGCTGGACACTTGGGACTGAGAGGATTGGTGAGATTGGGTGAGCAAATGCAGACCCTTTCAAGCAATAATGCATGGCCCCCATTCCATGGGTCCCAACTCTCCAGGTTCAAGGGAATATTACTACAGCTATAACATGTACAGGAAACCTAGAGAATGGACACACTGTGAATACGAAAGGTTTCTAAAACTCAACGAATAGTCCCTCTCCTGGTGCTCCAGTTTGACTTTCCAACTGCCTTACTATCAATCTCCCAACTTGGAGAGACAGGCCCTTTAACCTCCTGGTTTGCACAGGTTCCCAATTTGGCAGAGGATGGAAGGGACGAGGGAGAACCCATGAGAGAGTAGCTGTTAGGCATTTGGACGAGCACAAGTCACTCTAATTTCCCGGCAGGAAGAAGAATTAACCAAAGTCTCAGCCACCCACCGGGAACCAGTATAGGACATGATCCAAAATTTTGGACTTGCGTTCAGCTCACAAAAAACGAGTTGAGAAATGGAGCTCAGGGGCACAGCAATTCACAAACTGTCAGAGTGATAAAGGACAACTATCGTCCAAAAATCTGTTGAGGGAAGTCAACGAGGCGGACTTGAAAGCGAGGCAAAATAGCAGGAAACAGATTTCAAAAGGTACCTTGGAATCGCCTGTAAAGCACAGGAAGAGGGGCACAACTTGGACAATGGTGCACTTGGCCAAAAAGGGCGTATGTGTTTTCTCCTGAATATATTCAGGAGAAAACGCATACGCCCTTTTTGGCCAAGCAAGCAAGCGGGCAATGCAAATCTGCACTACAAAGAAGTATCAATTCCCACCGGTCAAAAGGGACATCCACAAAATGTGTAAAAACCAGAAAGGCAAGACAGGCCCTGGAGAACTGGGAGCCTTGTTATGCTGATGGGCGGGATGTAAATTGCCAACTGCCTCACTGGAGGAGTGCATTGTGTTCCCTAAAACAAGTAAACAACAGAGCTACAGAGCCAAGGCCACATCCAGTCTAGGGAATATACATTTGGAAAACTGAAAATCAATAAGAAAGAGCCAACTCCAAATTTAGGGATGCACTGACTACAAGAACCTCAACTTGGGTACACCTTAAATATCCCAGGAAATATAAAAATGGTTCAAAACATTGTGGTACTTACGTACGATGGAATATCCCTAAGCCATGAAATCAATGTCATAAGACCAGTAGCAGCAAAGTGAGTGGATTCAGGTACGATGATTCTAAGTGAAATAAGTCACACAGAAAAAGAAACTTATCATAAGATATCACTTAGGAAGATCCTGTAAACATGGCTACACGTGAACTGAGTTAGGAAAGAGAACAGAGTCTCACGTTTAGAAAACACTCTTATGCCTGCAAAAAGGGGAAGGAGAGGTGGGGTGATGCATAAAACCAGAGTTTGATATAAGCACAGGGACCGTTTCAAAAACCAACTTTGGAATTGACAAGACCGACACCTTCCTCAGTGAAAGAGACTCAAAACCCCATATTTCCCACAGAGGAATATATCTGACTAGTAAGAATCTTAAAACCTATGTATTGATATGTCTCCATAAGGGAATCAATTGTGTCTAGAGTGGCATAAACATGGCAGCGAGAATCAGCTCAAACCCACTATAAAAAGGAATTTCAAAAGCAAAACCAAAAAACAGGGAAATTCTTTACAATTCCTTCAGGGTGTCTGAGGAAACCTGGAAAGACCCTATCTACAATGACAGCCGGAAGTGGCATAAGGCTGGACACTTGGGACTGAGAGGATTGGTGAGATTGGGTGAGCAAATGCAGACCCTTTCAAGCAATAATGCATGGCCCCCATTCCATGGGTCCCAACTCTCCAGGTTCAAGGGAATATTACTACAGCTATAACATGTACAGGAAACCTAGAGAATGGACACACTGTGAATACGAAAGGTTTCTAAAACTCAACGAATAGTCCCTCTCCTCTTGCTCCAGTTTGACTTTCCCACTGCCTTACTATCAATCTCCCAACTTGGAGAGACAGGCCCTTTAACCTCCTGGTTTGCACAGGTGCCCAATTTGGCAGAGGATGGAAGGGACGAGGGAGAACCCATGAGAGAGTAGCTGTTAGGCATTTGGACCGGCACATGTCACTCGAATTTCCCGGCAGGAAGAAGAATTAACCAATGTCTCAGCCACCCACCGGGAACCAGTATAGGACATGATCCAAAATTTTGGACTTGCGTTCAGCTCACAAAAAACGAGTTGAGAAATGGAGCTCAGGGGCACAGCAATTCACAAACTGGCAGAGTGATAAAGGACAACTATCGTCCAAAAATCTGTTGAGGGAAGTCAACGAGGCGGACTTGAAAGCGAGGCAAAATAGCAGGAAACAGATTTCAAGAGGTACCTTGGAATCGCCTGTAAAGCACAGGAAGAGGGGCACAACTTGGACAATGGTGCACTTGGCCAAAAAGGGCGTATGTGTTTTCTCCTGAATATATTCAGGAGAAAACGCATACGCCCTTTTTGGCCAAGCAAGCAAGCGGGCAATGCAAATCTGCACTACAAAGAAGTATCACTTCCCACCGGTCAAAAGGGACATCCACAAAATGTGTAAAAACCAGAAAGGCAAGACAGGCCCTGGAGAACTGGGAGCCTTGTTATGCTGATGGGCGGGATGTAAATTGCCAACTGCCTCACTGGAGGAGTGCATTGTGTTCCCTAAAACAAGTAAACAACAGAGCTACAGAGCCAAGGCCACTTCCAGTCTAGGGAATATACCTTGGGAAAACTGAAAATCAATAAGAAAGAGCCACCTCCAAATTTAGGGCTGCACTGACTACAAGAACCTCAACTTGGGTACACCTTAAATATCCCAGGAAATATAAAAATGGTTCAAAACATTGTGGTACTTACGTACGATGGAATATCCCTCAGCCATGAAATCAATGTCATAAGACCAGTAGCAGCAAAGTGAGTGGATTCAGGTACGATGATTCTAAGTGAAATAAGTCACACAGAAAAAGAAACTTATCATAAGATATCACTTAGGAAGATCCTGTAAACATGGCTACACGTGAACTGAGTTAGGAAAGAGAACAGAGTCTCACATTTAGAAAACACTCTTATGCCTGCATAAAGGGGAAGGAGAGGTGGGGTGATGCATAAAACCAGAGTTTGATATAAGCACAGGGACCGTTTCAAAAACCAACTTTGGAATTGACAAGACCGACACCTTCCTCAGTGAAAGAGACTCAAAACCCCATATTTCCCACAGAGGAATATATCTGACTAGTAAGAATCTTAAAACCTATGTATTGATATGTCTCCATAAGGGAATCAAGTGTGTCTAGAGTGGCATAAACATGGCAGCGAGAATCAGCTCAAACCCACTATAAAAAGGAATTTCAAAAGCAAAACCAAAAAACAGGGAAATTGTTTACAATTCCTTCAGGGTGTCTGAGGAAACCTGGAAAGACCCTATCTACAAAGACAGCCGGATGTGGCATAAGGCTGGACACTTGGGACTGAGAGGATTGGTGAGATTGGGTGAGCAAAGGCAGACCCTTTCAAGCAATAATGCATGGCCCCCATTCCATGGGTCCCAACTCTCCAGGTTCAAGGGAATATTACTACAGCTATAACATGTACAGGAAACCTAGAGAATGGACACACTGTGAATACGAAAGGTTTCTAAAACTCAACGAATAGTCCCTCTCCTGGTGCTCCAGTTTGACTTTCCAACTGCCTTACTATCAATCTCCCAACTTGGAGAGACAGGCCCTTTAACCTCCTGGTTTGCACAGGTTCCCAATTTGGCAGAGGATGGAAGGGACGAGGGAGAACCCATGAGAGAGTAGCTGTTAGGCATTTGGACGAGCACAAGTCACTCTAATTTCCCGGCAGGAAGAAGAATTAACCAAAGTCTCAGCCACCCACCGGGAACCAGTATAGGACATGATCCAAAATTTTGGACTTGCGTTCAGCTCACAAAAAACGAGTTGAGAAATGGAGCTCAGGGGCACAGCAATTCACAAACTGTCAGAGTGATAAAGGACAACTATCGTCCAAAAATCTGTTGAGGGAAGTCAACGAGGCGGACTTGAAAGCGAGGCAAAATAGCAGGAAACAGATTTCAAAAGGTACCTTGGAATCGCCTGTAAAGCACAGGAAGAGGGGCACAACTTGGACAATGGTGCACTTGGCCAAAAAGGGCGTATGCGTTTTCTCCTGAATATATTCAGGAGAAAACGCATACGCCCTTTTTGGCCAAGCAAGCAAGCGGTCAATGCAAATCTGCACTACAAAGAAGTATCACTTCCCACCGGTCAAAAGGGACATCCACAAAATGTGTAAAAACCAGAAAGGCAAGACAGGCCCTGGAGAACTGGGAGCCTTGTTATGCTGAATGGCGGGATGTAAATTGCCAACTGCCTCACTGGAGGAGTGCATTGTGTTCCCTAAAACAAGTAAACAACAGAGCTACAGAGCCAAGGCCACTTCCAGTCTAGGGAATATACATTTGGAAAACTGAAAATCAATAAGAAAGAGCCACCTCCAAATTTAGGGATGCACTGACTACAAGAACCTCAACTTGGGTACACCTTAAATATCCCAGGAAATATAAAAATGGTTCAAAACATTGTGGTACTTACGTACGATGGAATATCCCTCAGCCATGAAATCAATGTCATAAGACCAGTAGCAGCAAAGTGAGTGGATTCAGGTACGATGATTCTAAGTGAAATAAGTCACACAGAAAAAGAAACTTATCATAAGATATCACTTAGGAAGATCCTGTAAACATGGCTACACGTGAACTGAGTTAGGAAAGAGAACAGAGTCTCACGTTTAGAAAACACTCTTATGCCTGCAAAAAGGGGAAGGAGAGGTGGGGTGATGCATAAAACCAGAGTTTGATATAAGCCCAGGGACCGTTTCAAAAACCAACTTTGGAATTGACAAGACCGACACCTTCCTCAGTGAAAGAGACTCAAAACCCCATATTTCCCACAGAGGAATATATCTGACTAGTAAGAATCTTAAAACCTATGTATTGATATGTCTCCATAAGGGAATCAAGTGTGTCTAGAGTGGCATAAACATGGCAGCGAGAATCAGCTCAAACCCACTATAAAAAGGAATTTCAAATGCAAAACCAAAAAACAGGGAAATTCTTTACAATTCCTTCAGGGTGTCTGAGGAAACCTGGAAAGACCCTATCTACAATCACAGCCGGATGTGGCATAAGGCTGGACACTTGGGACTGAGAGGATTGGTGAGATTGGGTGAGCAAATGCAGACCCTTTCAAGCAATAATGCATGGCCCCCATTCCATGGGTCCCAACTCTCCAGGTTCAAGGGAATATTACTACAGCTATAACATGTACAGGAAACCTAGAGAATGGACACACTGTGAATACGAAAGGTTTCTAAAACTCAACGAATAGTCCCTCTCCTCTTGCTCCAGGTTGACTTTCCAACTGCCTTACTATCAATCTCCCAACTTGGAGAGACAGGCCCTTTAACCTCCTGGTTTGCACAGGTGCCCAATTTGGCAGAGGATGGAAGGGACGAGGGAGAACCCATGAGAGAGTAGCTGTTAGGCATTTGGACGGGCACATGTCACTCGAATTTCCCGGCAGGAAGAAGAATTATTCAATGTCTCAGCCACCCACCGGGAACCAGTATAGGACATGATCCAAAATTTTGGACTTGCGTTCAGCTCACAAAAAACGAGTTGAGAAATGGAGCTCAGGGGCACAGCAATTCACAAACTGGCAGAGTGATAAAGGACAACTATCGTCCAAAAATCTGTTGAGGGAAGTCAACGAGGCGGACTTGAAAGCGAGGCAAAATAGCAGGAAACAGATTTCAAGAGGTACCTTGGAATCGCCTGTAAAGCACAGGAAGAGGGGCACAACTTGGACAATGGTGCACTTGGCCAAAAAGGGCTTATGTGTTTTCTCCTGAATATATTCAGGAGAAAACGCATACGCCCTTTTTGGCCAAGCAAGCAAGCGGGCAATGCAAATCTGCACTACAAAGAAGTATCACTTCCCACCGGTCAAAAGGGACATCCACAAAATGTGTAAAAACCAGAAAGGCAAGACAGGCCCTGGAGAACTGGGAGCCTTGTTATGCTGATGGGCGGGATGTAAATTGCCAACTGCCTCACTGGAGGAGTGCATTGTGTTCCCTAAAACAAGTAAACAACAGAGCTACAGAGCCAAGGCCACTTCCAGTCTAGGGAATATACCTTGGGAAAACTGAAAATCAATAAGAAAGAGCCACCTCCAAATTTAGGGCTGCACTGACTACAAGAACCTCAACTTGGGTACACCTTAAATATCCCAGGAAATATAAAAATGGTTCAAAACATTGTGGTACTTACGTACGATGGAATATCCCTCAGCCATGAAATCAATGTCATAAGACCAGTAGCAGCAAAGTGAGTGGATTCAGGTACGATGATTCTAAGTGAAATAAGTCACACAGAAAAAGAAACTTATCATAAGATATCACTTAGGAAGATCCTGTAAACATGGCTACACGTGAACTGAGTTAGGAAAGAGAACAGAGTCTCACATTTAGAAAACACTCTTATGCCTGCATAAAGGGGAAGGAGAGGTGGGGTGATGCATAAAACCAGAGTTTGATATAAGCACAGGGACCGTTTCAAAAACCAACTTTGGAATTGACAAGACCGACACCTTCCTCAGTGAAAGAGACTCAAAACCCCATATTTCCCACAGAGGAATATATCTGACTAGTAAGAATCTTAAAACCTATGTATTGATATGTCTCCATAAGGGAATCAAGTGTGTCTAGAGTGGCATAAACATGGCAGCGAGAATCAGCTCAAACCCACTATAAAAAGGAATTTCAAAAGCAAAACCAAAAAACAGGGAAATTCTTTACAATTCCTTCAGGGTGTCTGAGGAAACCTGGAAAGACCCTATCTACAAAGACAGCCGGATGTGGCATAAGGCTGGACACTTGGGACTGAGAGGATTGGTGAGATTGGGTGAGCAAAGGCAGACCCTTTCAAGCAATAATGCATGGCCCCCATTCCATGGGTCCCAACTCTCCAGGTTCAAGGGAATATTACTACAGCTATAACATGTACAGGAAACCTAGAGAATGGACACACTGTGAATACGAAAGGTTTCTAAAACTCAACGAATAGTCCCTCTCCTGGTGCTCCAGTTTGACTTTCCAACTGCCTTACTATCAATCTCCCAACTTGTAGAGACAGGCCCTTTAACCTCCTGGATTGCACAGGTTCCCAATTTGGCAGAGGATGGAAGGGACGAGGGAGAACCCATGAGAGAGTAGCTGTTAGGCATTTGGACGAGCACAAGTCACTCTAATTTCCCGGCAGGAAGAAGAATTAACCAAAGTCTCAGCCACCCACCGGGAACCAGTATAGGACATGATCCAAAATTTTGGACTTGCGTTCAGCTCACAAAAAACGAGTTGAGAAATGGAGCTCAGGGGCACAGCAATTCACAAACTGTCAGAGTGATAAAGGACAACTATCGTCCAAAAATCTGTTGAGGGAAGTCAACGAGGCGGACTTGAAAGCGAGGCAAAATAGCAGGAAACAGATTTCAAGAGGTACGTTGGAATCGCCTGTAAAGCACAGGAAGAGGGGCACAACTTGGACAATGGTGCACTTGGCCAAAAAGGGCGTATGCGTTTTCTCCTGAATATATTCAGGAGAAAACGCATACGCCCTTTTTGGCCAAGCAAGCAAGCGGGCAATGCAAATCTGCACTACAAAGAAGTATCACTTCCCACCGGTCAAAAGGGACATCCACAAAATGTGTAAAAACCAGAAAGGCAAGACAGGCCCTGGAGAACTGGGAGCCTTGTTATGCTAATGGGCGGGATGTAAATTGCCAACTGCCTCACTGGAGGAGTGCATTGTGTTCCCTAAAACAAGTAAATAACAGAGCTACAGAGCCAAGGCCACTTCCAGTCTAGGGAATATACATTTGGAAAACTGAAAATCAATAAGAAAGAGCCAACTCCAAATTTAGGGATGCACTGACTACAAGAACCTCAACTTGGGTACACCTTAAATATCCCAGGAAATATAAAAATGGTTCAAAACATTGTGGTACTTACGTACGATGGAATATCCCTCAGCCATGAAATCAATGTCATAAGACCAGTAGCAGCAAAGTGAGTGGATTCAGGTACGATGATTCTAAGTGAAATAAGTCACACAGAAAAAGAAACTTATCATAAGATATCACTTAGGATGATCCTGTAAACATGGCTACACGTGAACTGAGTTAGGAAAGAGAACAGAGTCTCACATTTAGAATACACTCTTATGCCTGCAAAAAGGGGAAGGAGAGGTGGGGTGATGCATAAAACCAGAGTTTGATATAAGCACAGGGACCGTTTCAAAAACCAACTTTGGAATTGACAAGACCGACACCTTCCTCAGTGAAAGAGACTCAAAACCCCATATTTCCCACAGAGGAATATATCTGACTAGTAAGAATCTTAAAACCTATGTATTGATATGTCTCCATAAGGGAATCAAGTGTGTCTAGAGTGGCATAAACATGGCAGCGAGAATCAGCTCAAACCCACTATAAAAAGGAATTTCAAAAGCAAAACCAAAAAACAGGGAAATTCTTTACAATTCCTTCAGGGTGTCTGAGGAAACCTGGAAAGACCGTATCTACAATGACAGCCGGATGTGGCATAAGGCTGGACACTTGGGACTGAGAGGATTGGTGAGATTGGGTGAGCAAATGCAGACCCTTTCAAGCAATAATGCATGGCCCCCATTCCATGGGTCCCAACTCTCCAGGTTCAAGGGAATATTACTACAGCTATAACATGTACAGGAAACCTAGAGAATGGACACACTGTGAATACGAAAGGTTTCTAAAACTCAACGAATAGTCCCTCTCCTCTTGCTCCAGTTTGACTCTCCCACTGCCTTACTATCAATCTCCCAACTTGGAGAGACAGGCCCTTTAACCTCCTGGTTTGCACAGGTGCCCAATTTGGCAGAGGATGGAAGGGACGAGGGAGAACCCATGAGAGAGTAGCTGTTAGGCATTTGGACGGGCACATGTCACTCGAATTTCCCGGCAGGAAGAAGAATTAACCAATGTCTCAGCCACCCACCGGGAACCAGTATAGGACATGATCCAAAATTTTGGACTTGCGTTCAGCTCACAAAAAACGAGTTGAGAAATGGAGCTCAGGGGCACAGCAATTCACAAACTGGCAGAGTGATAAAGGACAACTATCGTCCAAAAATCTGTTGAGGGAAGTCAACGAGGCGGACTTGAAAGCGAGGCAAAATAGCAGGAAACAGATTTCAAGAGGTACCTTGGAATCGCCTGTAAAGCACAGGAAGAGGGGCACAACTTGGACAATGGTGCACTTGGCCAAAAATGGCAATGCAAATCTGTACTACAAAGAAGTATCACTTCCCACCGGTCAAAAGGGACATCCACAAAATGTGTAAAAACCAGAAAGGCAAGACAGGCCCTGGAGAACTGGGAGCCTTGTTATGCTGATGGGCGGGATGTAAATTGCCAACTGCCTCACTGGAGGAGTGCATTGTGTTCCCTAAAACAAGTAAACAACAGAGCTACAGAGCCAAGGCCACTTCCAGTCTAGGGAATATACCTTGGGAAAACTGAAAATCAATAAGAAAGAGCCACCTCCAAATTTAGGGCTGCACTGACTACAAGAACCTCAACTTGGGTACACCTTAAATATCCCAGGAAATATAAAAATGGTTCAAAACATTGTGGTACTTACGTACGATGGAATATCCCTCAGCCATGAAATCAATGTCATAAGACCAGTAGCAGCAAAGTGAGTGGATTCAGGTACGATGATTCTAAGTGAAATAAGTCACACAGAAAAAGAAACTTATCATAAGATATCACTTAGGAAGATCCTGTAAACATGGCTACACGTGAACTGAGTTAGGAAAGAGAACAGAGTCTCACATTTAGAAAACACTCTTATGCCTGCATAAAGGGGAAGGAGAGGTGGGGTGATGCATAAAACCAGAGTTTGATATAAGCACAGGGACCGTTTCAAAAACCAACTTTGGAATTGACAAGACCGACACCTTCCTCAGTGAAAGAGACTCAAAACCCCATATTTCCCACAGAGGAATATATCTGACTAGTAAGAATCTTAAAACCTATGTATTGATATGTCTCCATAAGGGAATCAAGTGTGTCTAGAGTGGCATAAACATGGCAGCGAGAATCAGCTCAAACCCACTATAAAAAGGAATTTCAAAAGCAAAACCAAAAAACAGGGAAATTCTTTACAATTCCTTCAGGGTGTCTGAGGAAACCTGGAAAGACCCTATCTACAAAGACAGCCGGATGTGGCATAAGGCTGGACACTTGGGACTGAGAGGATTGGTGAGATTGGGTGAGCAAAGGCAGACCCTTTCAAGCAATAATGCATGGCCCCCTTTCCATGGGTCCCAACTCTCCAGGTTCAAGGGAATATTACTACAGCTATAACATGTACAGGAAACCTAGAGAATGGACACACTGTGAATACGAAAGGTTTCTAAAACTCAACGAATAGTCCCTCTCCTGGTGCTCCAGTTTGACTTTCCAACTGCCTTACTATCAATCTCCCAACTTGGAGAGACAGGCCCTTTAACCTCCTGGTTTGCACAGGTTCCCAATTTGGCAGAGGATGGAAGGGACGAGGGAGAACCCATGAGAGAGTAGCTGTTAGGCATTTGGACGAGCACAAGTCACTCTAATTTCCCGGCAGGAAGAAGAATTAACCAAAATCTCAGCCACCCACCGGGAACCAGTATAGGACATGATCCAAAATTTTGGACTTGCGTTCAGCTCACAAAAAACGAGTTGAGAAATGGAGCTCAGGGGCACAGCAATTCACAAACTGTCAGAGTGATAAAGGACAACTATCGTCCAAAAATCTGTTGAGGGAAGTCAACGAGGCGGACTTGAAAGTGAGGCAAAATAGCAGGAAACAGATTTCAAGAGGTACGTTGGAATCGCCTGTAAAGCACAGGAAGAGGGGCACAACTTGGACAATGGTGCACTTGGCCAAAAAGGGCGTATGTGTTTTCTCCTGAATATATTCAGGAGAAAACGCATACGCCCTTTTTGGCCAAGCAAGCAAGCGGTCAATGCAAATCTGCACTACAAAGAAGTATCACTTCCCACCGGTCAAAAGGGACATCCACAAAATGTGTAAAAACCAGAAAGGCAAGACAGGCCCTGGAGAACTGGGAGCCTTGTTATGCTGATGGGCGGGATGTAAATTGCCAACTGCCTCACTGGAGGAGTGCATTGTGTTCCCTAAAACAAGTAAACAACAGAGCTACAGAGCCAAGGCCACTTCCAGTCTAGGGAATATACATTTGGAAAACTGAAAATCAATAAGAAAGAGCCAACTCCAAATTTAGGGATGCACTGACTACAAGAACCTCAACTTGGGTACACCTTAAATATCCCAGGAAATATAAAAATGGTTCAAAACATTGTGGTACTTACGTACGATGGAATATCCCTCAGCCGTGAAATCAATGTCATAAGACCAGTAGCAGCAAAGTGAGTGGATTCAGGTACGATGATTCTAAGTGAAATAAGTCACACAGAAAAAGAAACTTATCATAAGATATCACTTAGGAAGATCCTGTAAACATGGCTACACGTGAACTGAGTTAGGAAAGAGAACAGAGTCTCACATTTAGAAAACACTCTTATGCCTGCAAAAAGGGGAAGGAGAGGTGGGGTGATGCATAAAACCAGAGTTTGATATAAGCCCAGGGACCGTTTCAAAAACCAACTTTGGAATTGACAAGACCGACACCTTCCTCAGTGAAAGAGACTCAAAACCCCATATTTCCCACAGAGGAATATATCTGACTAGTAAGAATCTTAAAACCTATGTATTGATATGTCTCCATAAGGGAATCAAGTGTGTCTAGAGTGGCATAAACATGGCAGCGAGAATCAGCTCAAACCCACTATAAAAAGGAATTTCAAAAGCAAAACCAAAAAACAGGGAAATTCTTTACAATTCCTTCAGGGTGTCTGAGGAAACCTGGAAAGACCCTATCTACAATGACAGCCGGATGTGGCATAAGGCTGGACACTTGGGACTGAGAGGATTGGTGAGATTGGGTGAGCAAATGCAGACCCTTTCAAGCAATAATGCATGGCCCCCATTCCATGGGTCCCAACTCTCCAGGTTCAAGGGAATATTACTACAGCTATAACATGTACAGGAAACCTAGAGAATGGACACACTGTGAATACGAAAGGTTTCTAAAACTCAACGAATAGTCCCTCTCCTCTTGCTCCAGTTTGACTTTCCCACTGCCTTACTATCAATCTCCCAACTTGGAGAGACAGGCCCTTTAACCTCCTGGTTTGAACAGGTGCCCAATTTGGCAGAGGATGGAAGGGACGAGGGAGAACCCATGAGAGAGTAGCTGTTAGGCATTTGGACGGGCACATGTCACTCGAATTTCCCGGCAGGAAGAAGAATTAACCAATGTCTCAGCCACCCACCGGGAACCAGTATAGGACATGATCCAAAATTTTGGACTTGCGTTCAGCTCACAAAAAACGAGTTGAGAAATGGAGCTCAGGGGCACAGCAATTCACAAACTGGCAGAGTGATAAAGGACAACTATCGTCCAAAAATCTGTTGAGGGAAGTCAACGAGGCGGACTTGAAAGCGAGGCAAAATAGCAGGAAACAGATTTCAAGAGGTACCTTGGAATCGCCTGTAAAGCACAGGAAGAGGGGCACAACTTGGACAATGGTGCACTTGGCCAAAAAGGGCTTATGTGTTTTCTCCTGAATATATTCAGGAGAAAACGCATACGCCCTTTTTGGCCAAGCAAGCAAGCGGGCAATGCAAATCTGCACTACAAAGAAGTATCACTTCCCACCGGTCAAAAGGGACATCCACAAAATGTGTAAAAACCAGAAAGGCAAGACAGGCCCTGGAGAACTGGGAGCCTTGTTATGCTGATGGGCGGGATGTAAATTGCCAACTGCCTCACTGGAGGAGTGCATTGTGTTCCCTAAAACAAGTAAACAACAGAGCTACAGAGCCAAGGCCACTTCCAGTCTAGGGAATATACCTTGGGAAAACTGAAAATCAATAAGAAAGAGCCACCTCCAAATTTAGGGCTGCACTGACTACAAGAACCTCAACTTGGGTACACCTTAAATATCCCAGGAAATATAAAAATGGTTCAAAACATTGTGGTAGTTACGTACGATGGAATATCCCTCAGCCATGAAATCAATGTCATAAGACCAGTAGCAGCAAAGTGAGTGGATTCAGGTACGATGATTCTAAGTGAAATAAGTCACACAGAAAAAGAAACTTATCATAAGATATCACTTAGGAAGATCCTGTAAACATGGCTACACGTGAACTGAGTTAGGAAAGAGAACAGAGTCTCACATTTAGAAAACACTCTTATGCCTGCATAAAGGGGAAGGAGAGGTGGGGTGATGCATAAAACCAGAGTTTGATATAAGCACAGGGACCGTTTCAAAAACCAACTTTGGAATTGACAAGACCGACACCTTCCTCAGTGAAAGAGACTCAAAACCCCATATTTCCCACAGAGGAATATATCTGACTAGTAAGAATCTTAAAACCTATGTATTGATATGTCTCCATAAGGGAATCAAGTGTGTCTAGAGTGGCATAAACATGGCAGCGAGAATCAGCTCAAACCCACTATAAAAAGGAATTTCAAAAGCAAAACCAAAAAACAGGGAAATTCTTTACAATTCCTTCAGGGTGTCTGAGGAAACCTGGAAAGACCCTATCTACAAAGACAGCCGGATGTGGCATAAGGCTGGACACTTGGGACTGAGAGGATTGGTGAGATTGGGTGAGCAAAGGCAGACCCTTTCAAGCAATAATGCATGGCCCCCATTCCATGGGTCCCAACTCTCCAGGTTCAAGGGAATATTACTACAGCTATAACATGTACAGGAAACCTAGAGAATGGACACACTGTGAATACGAAAGGTTTCTAAAACTCAACGAATAGTCCCTCTCCTGGTGCTCCAGTTTGACTTTCCAACTGCCTTACTATCAATCTCCCAACTTGGAGAGACAGGCCCTTTAACCTCCTGGTTTGCACAGGTTCCCAATTTGGCAGAGGATGGAAGGGACGAGGGAGAACCCATGAGAGAGTAGCTGTTAGGCATGTGGACGAGCACAAGTCACTCTAATTTCCCGGCAGGAAGAAGAATTAACCAAAGTCTCAGCCACCCACCGGGAACCAGTATAGGACATGATCCAAAATTTTGGACTTGCGTTCTGCTCACAAAAAACGAGTTGAGAAATGGAGCTCAGGGGCACAGCAATTCACAAACTGTCAGAGTGATAAAGGACAACTATCGTCCAAAAATCTGTTGAGGGAAGTCAACGAGGCGGACTTGAAAGCGAGGCAAAATAGCAGGAAACAGATTTCAAAAGGTACCTTGGAATCGCCTGTAAAGCACAGGAAGAGGGGCACAACTTGGACAATGGTGCACTTGGCCAAAAAGGGCGTATGCGTTTTCTCCTGAATATATTCAGGAGAAAACGCATACGCACTTTTTGGCCAAGCAAGCAAGCGGGCAATGCAAATCTGCACTACAAAGAAGTATCACTTCCCACCGGTCAAAAGGGACATCCACAAAATGTGTAAAAACCAGAAAGGCAAGACAGGCCCTGGAGAACTGGGAGCCTTGTTATGCTGATGGGCGGGATGTAAATTGCCAACTGCCTCACTGGAGGAGTGCATTGTGTTCCCTAAAACAAGTAAACAACAGAGCTACAGAGCCAAGGCCAATTCCAGTCTAGGGAATATACATTTGGAAAACTGAAAATCAATAAGAAAAAGCCACCTCCAAATTTAGGGATGCACTGACTACAAGAACCTCAACTTGGGTACACCTTAAATATCCCAGGAAATATAAAAATGGTTCAAAACATTGTGGTACTTACGTACGATGGAATATCCCTCAGCCATGAAATCAATGTCTTAAGACCAGTAGCAGCAAAGTGAGTGGATTCAGGTACGATGATTCTAAGTGAAATAAGTCACACAGAAAAAGAAACTTATCATAAGATATCATTTAGGAAGATCCTGTAAACATGGCTACACGTGAACTGAGTTAGGAAAGAGAACAGAGTCTCACATTTAGAAAACACTCTTATGCCTGCAAAAAGGGGAAGGAGAGGTGGGGTGATGCATAAAACCAAAGTTTGATATAAGCCCAGGGACCGTTTCAAAAACCAACTTTGGAATTGACAAAACCGACACCTTCCTCAGTGAAAGAGACTCAAAACCCCATATTTCCCACAGAGGAATATATCTGACTAGTAAGAATCTTAAAACCTATGTATTGATATGTCTCCATAAGGGAATCAAGTGTGTCTAGAGTGGCATAAACATGGCAGCGAGAATCAGCTCAAACCCAGTATAAAAAGGAATTTCAAAAGCAAAACCAAAAAACAGGGAAATTCTTTACAATTCCTTCAGGGTGTCTGAGGAAACCTGGAAAGACCCTATCTACAATGACAGCCGGATGTGGCATAAGGCTGGACACTTGGGACTGAGAAGATTGGTGAGATTGGGTGAGCAAATGCAGACCCTTTCAAGCAATAATGCATGGCCCCCATTCCAGGGGTCCCAACTCTCCAGGTTCAAGGGAATATTACTACAGCTATAACATGTACAGGAAACCTAGAGAATGGACACACTGTGAATACGAAAGGTTTCTAAAACTCAACGAATAGTCCCTCTCCTCTTGCTCCAGTTTGACTTTCCCACTGCCTTACTATCAATCTCCCAACTTGGAGAGACAGGCCCTTTAACCTCCTGGTTTGCACAGGTGCCCAATTTGGCAGAGGATGGAAGGGACGAGGGAGAACCCATGAGAGAGTAGCTGTTAGGCATTTGGACGGGCACATGTCACTCGAATTTCCCGGCAGGAAGAAGAATTAACCAATGTCTCAGCCACCCACCGGGAACCAGTATAGGACATGATCCAAAATTTTGGACTTGCGTTCAGCTCACAAAAAACGAGTTGAGAAATGGAGCTCAGGGACACAGCAATTCACAAACTGGCAGAGTGATAAAGGACAACTATCGTCCAAAAATCTGTTGAGGGAAGTCAACGAGACGGACTTGAAAGCGAGGCAAAATAGCAGGAAACAGATTTCAAGAGGTACCTTGGAATCGCCTGTAAAGCACAGGAAGAGGGGCACAACTTGGACAATGGTGCACTTGGCCAAAAAGGGCTTATGTGTTTTCTCCTGAATATATTCAGGAGAAAACGCATACGCCCTTTTTGGCCAAGCAAGCAAGCGGGCAATGCAAATCTGCACTACAAAGAAGTATCACTTCCCACCGGTCAAAAGGGACATCCACAAAATGTGTAAAAACCAGAAAGGCAAGACAGGCCCTGGAGAACTGGGAGCCTTGTTATGCTGATGGGCGGGATGTAAATTGCCAACTGCCTCACTGGAGGAGTGCATTGTGTTCCCTAAAACAAGTAAACAACAGAGCTACAGAGCCAAGGCCACTTCCAGTCTAGGGAATATACCTTGGGAAAACTGAAAATCAATAAGAAAGAGCCACCTCCAAATTTAGGGCTGCACTGACTACAAGAACCTCAACTTGGGTACACCTTAAATATCCCAGGAAATATAAAAATGGTTCAAAACATTGTGGTACTTACGTACGATGGAATATCCCTCAGCCATGAAATCAATGTCATAAGACCAGTAGCAGCAAAGTGAGTGGATTCAGGTACGATGATTCTAAGTGAAATAAGTCACACAGAAAAAGAAACTTATCATAAGATATCACTTAGGAAGATCCTGTAAACATGGCTACACGTGAACTGAGTTAGGAAAGAGAACAGAGTCTCACATTTAGAAAACACTCTTATGCCTGCATAAAGGGGAAGGAGAGGTGGGGTGATGCATAAAACCAGAGTTTGATATAAGCACAGGGACCGTTTCAAAAACCAACTTTGGAATTGACAAGACCGACACCTTCCTCAGTGAAAGAGACTCAAAACCCCATATTTCCCACAGAGGAATATATCTGACTAGTAAGAATCTTAAAACCTATGTATTGATATGTCTCCATAAGGGAATCAAGTGTGTCTAGAGTGGCATAAACATGGCAGCGAGAATCAGCTCAAACCCACTATAAAAAGGAATTTCAAAAGCAAAACCAAAAAACAGGGAAATTCTTTACAATTCCTTCAGGGTGTCTGAGGAAACCTGGAAAGACCCTATCTACAATGACAGCTGGATGTGGCATAAGGCTGGACACTTGGGACTGAGAGGATTGGTGAGATTGGGTGAGCAAATGCAGACCCTTTCAAGCAATAATGCATGGCCCCCATTCCATGGGTCCCAACTCTCCAGGTTCAAGGGAATATTACTACAGCTATAACATGTACAGGAAACCTAGAGAATGGACACACTGTGAATACGAAAGGTTTCTAAAACTCAACGAATAGTCCCTCTCCTGGTGCTCCAGTTTGACTTTCCAACTGCCTTACTATCAATCTCCCAACTTGGAGAGACAGGCCCTTTAACCTCCTGGTTTGCACAGGTTCCCAATTTGGCAGAGGATGGAAGGGACGAGGGAGAACCCATGAGAGAGTAGCTGTTAGGCATTTGGACGAGCACAAGTCACTCTAATTTCCCGGCAGGAAGAAGAATTAACCAAAGTCTCAGCCACCCACCGGGAACCAGTATAGGACATGATCCAAAATTTTGGACTTGCGTTCAGCTCACAAAAAACGAGTTGAGAAATGGAGCTCAGGGGCACAGCAATTCACAAACTGGCAGAGTGATAAAGGACAACTATCGTCCAAAAATCTGTTGAGGGAAGTCAACGAGGCGGACTTGAAAGCGAGGCAAAATAGCAGGAAACAGATTTCAAAAGGTACCTTGGAATCGCCTGTAAAGCACAGGAAGAGGGGCACAACTTGGACAATGGTGCACTTGGCCAAAAAGGGCGTATGCGTTTTCTCCTGAATATATTCAGGAGAAAACGCATACGCCCTTTTTGGCCAAGCAAGCAAGCGGGCAATGCAAATCTGCACTACAAAGAAGTATCACTTCCCACCGGTCAAAAGGGACATCCACAAAATGTGTAAAAACCAGAAAGGCAAGACAGGCCCTGGAGAACTGGGAGCCTTGTTATGCTGATGGGCGGGATGTAAATTGCCAACTGCCTCACTGGAGGAGTGCATTGTGTTCCCTAAAACAAGTAAACAACAGAGCTACAGAGCCAAGGCCACTTCCAGTCTAGGGAATATACATTTGGAAAACTGAAAATCAATAAGAAAGAGCCAACTCCAAATTTAGGGATGCACTGACTACAAGAACCTCAACTTGGGTACACCTTAAATATCCCAGGAAATATAAAAATGGTTCAAAACATTGTGGTACTTACGTACGATGGAATATCCCTCAGCCATGAAATCAATGTCATAAGACCAGTAGCAGCAAAGTGAGTGGATTCAGGTACGATGATTCTAAGTGAAATAAGTCACACAGAAAAAGAAACTTATCATAAGATATCATTTAGGAAGATCCTGTAAACATGGCTACACGTGAACTGAGTTAGGAAAGAGAACAGAGTCTCACATTTAGAAAACACTCTTATGCCTGCAAAAAGGGGAAGGAGAGGTGGGGTGATGCATAAAACCAGAGTTTGATATAAGCCCAGGGACCGTTTCAAAAACCAACTTTGGAATTGACAAGACCGACACCTTCCTCAGTGAAAGAGACTCAAAACCCCATATTTCCCACAGAGGAATATATCTGACTAGTAAGAATCTTAAAACCTATGTATTGATATGTCTCCATAAGGGAATCAAGTGTGTCTAGAGTGGCATAAACATGGCAGCGAGAATCAGCTCAAACCCACTATATAAAGGAATTTCAAAAGCAAAACCAAAAAACAGGGAAATTCTTTACAATTCCTTCAGGGTGTCTGAGGAAACCTGGAAAGACCCTATCTACAATGAGAGCCGGATGTGGCATAAGGCTGGACACTTGGGACTGAGAGGATTGGTGAGATTGGGTGAGCAAATGCAGACCCTTTCAAGCAATAATGCATGGCCCCCATTCCATGGGTCCCAACTCTCCAGGTTCAAGGGAATATTACTACAGCTATAACATGTACAGGAAACCTAGAGAATGGACACACTGTGAATACGAAAGGTTTCTAAAACTCAACGAATAGTCCCTCTCCTCTTGCTCCAGTTTGACTTTCCAACTGCCTTACTATCAATCTCCCAACTTGGAGAGACAGGCCCTTTAACCTCCTGGTTTGCACAGGTGCCCAATTTGGCAGAGGATGGAAGGGACGAGGGAGAACCCATGAGAGAGTAGCTGTTAGGCATTTGGACGGGCATATGTCACTCGAATTTCCCGGCAGGAAGAAGAATTAACCAATGTCTCAGCCACCCACCGGGAACCAGTATAGGACATGATCCAAAATTTTGGACTTGCGTTCAGCTCACAAAAAACGAGTTGAGAAATGGAGCTCAGGGGCACAGCAATTCACAAACTGGCAGAGTGATAAAGGACAACTATCGTCCAAAAATCTGTTGAGGGAAGTCAACGAGGCGGACTTGAAAGCGAGGCAAAATAGCAGGAAACAGATTTCAAGAGGTACCTTGGAATCGCCTGTAAAGCACAGGAAGAGGGGCACAACTTGGACAATGGTGCACTTGGCCAAAAAGGGCTTATGTGTTTTCTCCTGAATATATTCAGGAGAAAACGCATACGCCCTTTTTGGCCAAGCAAGCAAGCGGGCAATGCAAATCTGCACTACAAAGAAGTATCACTTCCCACCGGTTAAAAGGGACATCCACAAAATGTGTAAAAACCAGAAAGGCAAGACAGGCCCTGGAGAACTGGGAGCCTTGTTATGCTGATGGGCGGGATGTAAATTGCCAACTGCCTCACTGGAGGAGTGCATTGTGTTCCCTAAAACAAGTAAACAACAGAGCTACAGAGCCAAGGCCACTTCCAGTCTAGGGAATATACCTTGGGAAAACTGAAAATCAATAAGAAAGAGCCACCTCCAAATTTAGGGCTGCACTGACTACAAGAACCTCAACTTGGGTACACCTTAAATATCCCAGGAAATATAAAAATGGTTCAAAACATTGTGGTACTTACGTACGATGGAATATCCCTCAGCCATGAAATCAATGTCATAAGACCAGTAGCAGCAAAGTGAGTGGATTCAGGTACGATGATTCTAAGTGAAATAAGTCACACAGAAAAAGAAACTTATCATAAGATATCACTTAGGAAGATCCTGTAAACATGGCTACACGTGAACTGAGTTAGGAAAGAGAACAGAGTCTCACATTTAGAAAACACTCTTATGCCTGCATAAAGGGGAAGGAGAGGTGGGGTGATGCATAAAACCAGAGTTTGATATAAGCACAGGGACCGTTTCAAAAACCAACTTTGGAATTGACAAGACCGACACCTTCCTCAGTGAAAGAGACTCAAAACCCCATATTTCCCACAGAGGAATATATCTGACTAGTAAGAATCTTAAAACCTATGTATTGATATGTCTCCATAAGGGAATCAAGTGTGTCTAGAGTGGCATAAACATGGCAGCGAGAATCAGCTCAAACCCACTATAAAAAGGAATTTCAAAAGCAAAACCAAAAAACAGGGAAATTCTTTACAATTCCTTCAGGGTGTCTGAGGAAACCTGGAAAGACCCTATCTACAAAGACAGCCGGATGTGGCATAAGGCTGGACACTTGGGACTGAGAGGATTGGTGAGATTGGGTGAGCAAAGGCAGACCCTTTCAAGCAATAATGCATGGCCCCCATTCCATGGGTCCCAACTCTCCAGGTTCAAGGGAATATTACTACAGCTATAACATGTACAGGAAACCTAGAGAATGGACACACTGTGAATACGAAAGGTTTCTAAAACTCAACGAATAGTCCCTCTCCTGGTGCTCCAGTTTGACTTTCCAACTGCCTTACTATCAATCTCCCAACTTGGAGAGACAGGCCCTTTAACCTCCTGGTTTGCACAGGTTCCCAATTTGGCAGAGGATGGAAGGGACGAGGGAGAACCCATGAGAGAGTAGCTGTTAGGCATTTGGACGAGCACAAGTCACTCTAATTTCCCGGCAGGAAGAAGAATTAACCAAAGTCTCAGCCACCCACCGGGAACCAGTATAGGACATGATCCAAAATTTTGGACTTGCGTTCAGCTCACAAAAAACGAGTTGAGAAATGGAGCTCAGGGGCACAGCAATTCACAAACTGTCAGAGTGATAAAGGACAACTATCGTCCAAAAATCTGTTGAGGGAAGTCAACGAGGCGGACTTGAAAGCGAGGCAAAATAGCAGGAAACAGATTTCAAAAGGTACCTTGGAATCGCCTGTAAAGCACAGGAAGAGGGGCACAACTTGGACAATGGTGCACTTGGCCAAAAAGGGCGTATGCGTTTTCTCCTGAATATATTCAGGAGAAAACGCATACGCCCTTTTTGGCCAAGCAAGCAAGCGGGCAATGCAAATCTGCACTACAAAGAAGTATCACTTCCCACCGGTCAAAAGGGACATCCACAAAATGTGTAAAAACCAGAAAGGCAAGACAGGCCCTGGAGAACTGGGAGCCTTGTTATGCTGATGGGCGGGATGTAAATTGCCAACTGCCTCACTGGAGGAGTGCATTGTGTTCCCTAAAACAAGTAAACAACAGAGCTACAGAGCCAAGGCCACATCCAGTCTAGGGAATATACCTTGGGAAAACTGAAAATCAATAAGAAAGAGCCACCTCCAAATTTAGGGCTGCACTGGCTACAAGAACCTCAACTTGGGTACACCTTAAATATCCCAGGAAATATAAAAATGGTTCAAAACATTGTGGTACTTACGTACGATGGAATATCCCTCAGCGATGAAATCAATGTCATAAAACCAGTAGCAGCAAAGTGAGTGGATTCAGGTACGATGATTCTAAGTGAAATAAGTCACACAGAAAAAGGAACTTATCATAAGCTATCACTTATGAAGATCCTGTAATCATGGCTACACATGAACTGACTTAGGAAATAGAACAGAGTCTCACATTTAGAATACACTCTTATGCCTGCATAAAGGGGATGGAGAGGTGGGGTGTTGCATAAAACCAGAGTTTGATATAAGCACAGGGACCGTTCCAAAAACCAACTTTGGAATAGACAAGACCTACACCTTCCTCAGTGAAAGAGACTCAAAACCCCATATTTCCCGCAGAGGAATATATCTGACTAGTAAGAATCTTAAAACCTATGTATTGATATGACTCCATAAGGGAATCAAGTGTGTCTAGAGTGGCATAAACATGGCAGCGAGAATCAGCTCAAACCCACTATAAAAAGGAATTTCAAAAGCAAAACCAAAAAACAGGGAAATTCTTTACAATTCCTTCAGGGTGTCTGAGGAAACCTGGAAAGACCCTATCTACAATGACAGCTGGATGTGGCATAAGGCTGGACACTTGGGACTGAGAGGATTGGTGAGATTGGGTGAGCAAATGCAGACCCTTTCAAGCAATAATGCATGGCCCCCATTCCATGGGTCCCAACTCTCCAGGTTCAATGGAATATTACTACAGCTATAACATGTACAGGAAACCTAGAGAATGGACACACTGTGAATACGAAAGGTATCTAAAACTCAACGAATAGTCCCTCTCCTGGTGCTCCAGTTTGACTTTCCAACTGCCTTACTATCAATCTCCCAACTTGGAGAGACAGGCCCTTTAACCTCCTGGTTTGCACAGGTTCCCAATTTGGCAGAGGATGGAAGGGACGAGGGAGAACCCATGAGAGAGTAGCTGTTAGGCATTTGGACGGGCACATGTCACTCTAATTTCCCGGCAGGAAGAAGAATTAACCAAAGTCTCAGCCACCCACCGGGAACCAGTATAGGACATGATCCAAAATTTTGGACTTGTGTTCAGCTCACAAAAAACGAGTTGAGAAATGGAGCTCAGGGGCACAGCAATTCACAAACTGGCAGAGTGATAAAGGACAACTATCGTCCAAAAATCTGTTGAGGGAAGTCAACGAGGCGGACTTGAAAGCGAGGCAAAATAGCAGGAAACAGATTTCAAGAGGTACCTTGGAATCGCCTGTAAAGCGCAGGAAGAGGGGCACAACTTGGACAATGGTGCACTTGGCTAAAAAGGGCGTATGCGTTTTCTCCTGAATATATTCAGGAGAAAACGCATACGCCCTTTTTGGCCAAGCAAGCAAGCGGGCAATGCAAATCTGCACTACAAAGAAGTATCACTTCCCACCGGTCAAAAGGGACATCCACAAAATGTGTAAAAACCAGAAAGGCAAGACAGGCCCTGGAGAACTGGGAGCCTTGTTATGCTGATGGGCGGGATGTAAATTGCCAACTGCCTCACTGGAGGAGTGCATTGTGTTCCCTAAAACAAGTAAACAACAGAGCTACAGAGCCAAGGCCACTTCCAGTCTAGGGAATATACCTTGGGAAAACTGAAAATCAATAAGAAAGAGCCACCTCCAAATTTAGGGCTGCACTGACTACAAGAACCTCAACTTGGGTACACCTTAAATATCCCAGGAAATATAAAAAAGGTTCAAAACATTGTGGTACTTACGTACGATGGAATATCCCTCAGCCATGAAATCAATGTCATAAGACCAGTAGCAGCAAAGTGAGTGGATTCAGGTACGATGATTCTAAGTGAAATAAGTCACACAGAAAAAGAAACTTATCATAAGATATCACTTAGGAAGATCCTGTAAACATGGCTACACGTGAACTGAGTTAGGAAAGAGAACAGAGTCTCACATTTAGAAAACACTCTTATACCTGCATAAAGGGGAAGGAGAGGTGGGGTGATGCATAAAACCAGAGTTTGATATAAGCACAGGGACCGTTTCAAAAACCAACTTTGGAATTGACAAGACCGACACCTTCCTCAGTGAAAGAGACTCAAAACCCCATATTTCCCACAGAGGAATATATCTGACTAGTAAGAATCTTAAAACCTATGTATTGATATGTCTCCATAAGGGAATCAAGTGTGTCTAGAGTGGCATAAACATGGCAGCGAGAATCAGCTCAAACCCACTATAAAAAGGAATTTCAAAAGCAAAACCAAAAAACAGGGAAATTCTTTACAATTCCTTCAGGGTGTCTGAGGAAACCTGGAAAGACCCTGTCTACAATGACAGCTGGATGTGGCATAAGGCTGGACACTTGGGACTGAGAGGATTGGTGAGATTGGGTGAGCAAATGCAGACCCTTTCAAGCAATAATGCATGGCCCCCATTCCATGGGTCCCAACTCTCCAGGTTCAAGGGAATATTACTACAGCTATAACATGTACAGGAAACCTAGAGAATGGACACACTGTGAATACGAAAGGTTTCTAAAACTCAACGAATAGTCCCTCTCCTCTTGCTCCAGTTTGACTTTCCCACTGCCTTACTATCAATCTCCCAACTTGGAGAGACAGGCCCTTTAACCTCCTGGTTTGCACAGGTTCCCAATTTGGCAGAGGATGGAAGGGACGAGGGAGAACCCATGAGAGAGTAGCTGTTAGGCATTTGGACGGGCACATGTCACTCTAATTTCCCGGCAGGAAGAAGAATTAACCAAAGTCTCAGCCACCCACCGGGAACCAGTATAGGACATGATCCAAAATTTTGGACTTGCGTTCAGCTCACAAAAAACGAGTTGAGAAATGGAGCTCAGGGGCACAGCAATTCACAAACTGGCAGAGTGATAAAGGACAACTATCGTCCAAAAATCTGTTGAGGGAAGTCAACGAGGCGGACTTGAAAGTGAGGCAAAATAGCAGGAAACAGATTTCAAGAGGTACGTTGGAATCCCCTCTAAAGCACAGGAAGAGGGGCACAACTTGGACAATGGTGCACTTGGCCAAAAAGGGCGTATGCGTTTTCTCCTGAATATATTCAGGAGAAAACGCATACGCCCTTTTTGGCCAAGCAAGCAAGCGGGCATTGCAAATCTGCACTACAAAGAAGTATCACTTCCCACCGGTCAAAAGGGACATCCACAAAATGTGTAAAAACCAGAAAGGCAAGACAGGCCCTGGAGAACTGGGAGCCTTGTTATGCTGATGGGCGGGATGTAAATTGCCAACTGCCTCACTGGAGGAGTGCATTGTGTTCCCTAAAACAAGTAAACAACAGAGCTACAGAGCCAAGGCCACATCCAGTCTAGCGAATATACCTTGGGAAAACTGAAAATCAATAAGAAATAGCCACCTCCAAATTTAGGGCTGCACTGGCTACAAGAACCTCAACTTGGGTACACCTTAAATATCCCAGGAAATATAAAAATGGTTCAAAACATTGTGGTACTTACGTACGATGGAATATCCCTCAGCGATGAAATCAATGTCATAAAACCAGTAGAAGCAAAGTGAGTGGATTCAGGTACGATGATTCTAAGTGAAATAAGTCACACAGAAAAAGGAACTTATCATAAGCTATCACTTATGAAGATCCTGTAATCATGGCTACACATGAACTGAGTTAGGAAATAGAACAGAGTCTCACATTTAGAATACACTCTTATGCCTGCATAAAGGGGATGGAGAGGTGGGGTGTTGCATAAAACCAAAGTTTGATATAAGCACAGGGACCGTTCCAAAAACCAACTTTGGAATAGACAAGACCTACACCTTCCTCAGTGAAAGAGACTCAAAACCCCATATTTCCCACAGAGGAATATATCTGACTAGTAAGAATCTTAAAACCTATGTATTGATATGTCTCCATAAGGGAATCAAGTGTGTCTAGAGTGGCATAAACATGGCAGCGAGAATCAGCTCAAACCCACTATAAAAAGGAATTTCAAAAGCAAAACCAAAAAACAGGGAAATTCTTTACAATTCCTTCAGGGTGTCTGAGGAAACCTGGAAAGACCCTGTCTACAATGACAGCTGGATGTGGCATAAGGCTGGACACTTGGGACTGAGAGGATTGGTGAGATTGGGTGAGCAAATGCAGACCCTTTCAAGCAATAATGCATGGCCCCCATTCCATGGGTCCCAACTCTCCAGGTTCAAGGGAATATTACTACAGCTATAACATGTACAGGAAACCTAGAGAATGGACACACTGTGAATACGAAAGGTTTCTAAAACTCAACGAATAGACCCTCTCCTGGTGCTCCAGTTTGACTTTCCCACTGCCTTACTATCAATCTCCCATCTTGGACAGACAGGCCCTTTAACCTCCTGGTTTGCACAGGTTCCCAATTTGGCAGAGGATGGAAGGGACGAGGGAGAACCCATGAGAGAGTAGCTGTTAGGCATTTGGACGGGCACATGTCACTCTAATTTCCCGGCAGGAAGAAGAATTAACCAAAGTCTCAGCCACCCACCGGGAACAAGTATAGGACATGATCCAAAATTTTGGACTTGTATTCAGCTCACAAAAAACGAGTTGAGAAATGGAGCTCAGGGGCACAGCAATTCACAAACTGGCAGAGTGACAAAGGACAACTATCGTCCAAAAATCTGTTGAGGGAAGTCAACGAGGCGGACTTGAAAGCGAGGCAAAATAGCAGGAAACAGATTTCAAGAGGTACCTTGGAATCGCCTGTAAAGCACAGGAAGAGGGGCACAACTTGGACAATGGTGCACTTGGCTAAAAAGGGCGTATGCGTTTTCTCCTGAATATATTCAGGAGAAAACGCATACGCCCTTTTTGGCCAAGCAAGCAAGCGGGCAATGCAAATCTGCACTACAAAGAAGTATCACTTCCCACCGGTCAAAAGGGACATCCACAAAATGTGTAAAAACCAGAAAGGCAAGACAGGCCCTGCAGAACTGGGAGCCTTGTTATGCTGATGGGCGGGATGTAAATTGCCAACTGCCTCACTGGAGGAGTGCATTGTGTTCCCTAAAACAAGTAAACAACAGAGCTACAGAGCCAAGGCCACTTCCAGTCTAGGGAATATACCTTGGGAAAACTGAAAATCAATAAGAAAGAGCCACCTCCAAATTTAGGGCTGCACTGACTACAAGAACCTCAACTTGGGTACACCTTAAATATCCCAGGAAATATAAAAATGGTTCAAAACATTGTGGTACTTACGTACGATGGAATATCCCTCAGCCATGAAATCAATGTCATAAGACCAGTAGCAGCAAAGTGAGTGGATTCAGGTACGATGATTCTAAGTGAAATAAGTCACACAGAAAAAGAAACTTATCATAAGATATCACTTAGGAAGATCCTGTAAACATGGCTACACGTGAACTGAGTTAGGAAAGAGAACAGAGTCTCACATTTAGAAAACACTCTTATACCTGCATAAAGGGGAAGGAGAGGTGGGGTGATGCATAAAACCAGAGTTTGATATAAGCACAGGGACCGTTCCAAAAACCAACTTTGGAATTGACAAGACCGACACCTTCCTCAGTGAAAGAGACTCAAAACCCCATATTTCCCACAGAGGAATATATCTGACTAGTAAGAATCTTAAAACCTATGTATTGATATGTCTCCATAAGGGAATCAAGTGTGTCTAGAGTAGCATAAACATGGTAGCGAGAATCAGCTCAAACCCACTATAAACAGGAATTTCAAAAGCAAAACCAAAAAACAGGGAAATTCTTTACAATTCCTTCAGGGTGTCTGAGGAAACCTGGAAAGACCCTGTCTACAATGACAGCTGGATGTGGCATAAGGCTGGACACTTGGGACTGAGAGGATTGGTGAGATTGGGTGAGCAAATGCAGACCCTTTCAAGCAATAATGCATGGCCCCCATTCCATGGGTCCCAACTCTCCAGGTTCAAGGGAATATTACTACAGCTATAACATGTACAGGAAACCGAGAGAATGGACACACTGTGAATACGAAAGGTTTCTAAAACTCAACGAATAGTCCCTCTCCTGGTGCTCCAGTTTGACTTTCCCACTGCCTTACTATCAATCTCCCAACTTGGACAGACAGGCCCTTTAACCTCCTGGTTTGCACAGGTTCCCAATTTGGCAGAGGATGGAAGGGACGAGGGAGAACCCATGAGAGAGTAGCTGTTAGGCATTTGGACGGGCACATGTCACTCTAATTTCCCGGCAGGAAGAAGAATTAACCAAAGTCTCAGCCACCCACCGGGAACCAGTATAGGACATGATCCAAAATTTTGGACTTGTATTCAGCTCACAAAAAACGAGTTGAGAAATGGAGCTCAGGGGCACAGCAATTCACAAACTGGCAGAGTGACAAAGGACAACTATCGTCCAAAAATCTGTTGAGGGAAGTCAACGAGGCGGACTTGAAAGCGAGGCAAAATAGCAGGAAACAGATTTCAAGAGGTACCTTGGAATCGCCTGTAAAGCACAGGAAGAGGGGCACAACTTGGACAATGGTGCACTTGGCTAAAAAGGGCGTATGCGTTTTCTCCTGAATATATTCAGGAGAAAACGCATACGCCCTTTTTGGCCAAGCAAGCAAGCGGGCAATGCAAATCTGCACTACAAAGAAGTATCACTTCCCACCGGTCAAAAGGGACATCCACAAAATGTGTAAAAACCAGAAAGGCAAGACAGGCCCTGCAGAACTGGGAGCCTTGTTATGCTGATGGGCGGGATGTAAATTGCCAACTGCCTCACTGGAGGAGTGCATTGTGTTCCCTAAAACAAGTAAACAACAGAGCTACAGAGCCAAGGCCACTTCCAGTCTAGGGAATATACCTTGGGAAAACTGAAAATCAATAAGAAAGAGCCACCTCCAAATTTAGGGCTGCACTGACTACAAGAACCTCAACTTGGGTACACCTTAAATATCCCAGGAAATATAAAAATGGTTCAAAACATTGTGGTACTTACGTACGATGGAATATCCCTCAGCCATGAAATCAATGTCATAAGACCAGTAGCAGCAAAGTGAGTGGATTCAGGTACGATGATTCTAAGTGAAATAAGTCACACAGAAAAAGAAACTTATCATAAGATATCACTTAGGAAGATCCTGTAAACATGGCTACACGTGAACTGAGTTAGGAAAGAGAACAGAGTCTCACATTTAGAAAACACTCTTATACCTGCATAAAGGGGAAGGAGAGGTGGGGTGATGCATAAAACCAGAGTTTGATATAAGCACAGGGACCGTTTCAAAAACCAACTTTGGAATTGACAAGACCGACACCTTCCTCAGTGAAAGAGACTCAAAACCCCATATTTCCCACAGAGGAAGATATCTGACTAGTAAGAATCTTAAAACCTATGTATTGATATGTCTCCATAAGGGAATCAAGTGTGTCTAGAGTAGCATAAACATGGCAGCGAGAATCAGCTCAAACCCACTATAAAAAGGAATTTCAAAAGCAAAACCAAAAAACAGGGAAATTCTTTACAATTCCTTCAGGGTGTCTGAGGAAACCTGGAAAGACCCTGTCTACAATGACAGCTGGATGTGGCATAAGGCTGGACACTTGGGACTGAGAGGATTGGTGAGATTGGGTGAGCAAATGCAGACCCTTTCAAGCAATAATGCATGGCCCCCATTCCATGGGTCCCAACTCTCCAGGTTCAAGGGAATATTACTACAGCTATAACATGTACAGGAAACCGAGAGAATGGACACACTGTGAATACGAAAGGTTTCTAAAACTCAACGAATAGTCCCTCTCCTGGTGCTCCAGTTTGACTTTCCAACTGCCTTACTATCAATCTCCCAACTTGGACAGACAGGCCCTTTAACCTCCTGGTTTGCACAGGTGCCCAATTTGGCAGAGGATGGAAGGGACGAGGGAGAACCCATGAGAGAGTAGCTGTTAGGCATTTGGACGGGCACATGTCACTCTAATTTCCCGGCAGGAAGAAGAATTAACCAAAGTCTCAGCCACCCACCGGGAACCAGTATAGGACATGATCCAAAATTTTGGACTTGCGTTCAGCTCACAAAAAACGAGTTGAGAGATGGAGCTCAGGGGCACAGCAATTCACAAACTGGCAGAGTGATAAAGGACAACTATCGTCCAAAAATCTGTTGAGGGAAGTCAACGAGGCGGACTTGAAAGTGAGGCAAAATAGCAGGAAACAGATTTCAAGAGGTACCTTGGAATCGCCTGTAAAGCACAGGAAGAGGGGCACAACTTGGACAATGGTGCACTTGGCCAAAAAGGGCGTATGCGTTTTCTCCTGAATATATTCAGGAGAAAACGCATACGCCCTTTTTGGCCAAGCAAGCAAGCGGGCAATGCAAATCTGCACTACAAAGAAGTATCACTTCCCACCGGTCAAAAGGGACATCCACAAAATGTGTAAAAACCAGAAAGGCAAGACAGGCCCTGGAGAACTGGGAGCCTTGTTATGCTGATGGGCGGGATGTAAATTGCCAACTGCCTCACTGGAGGAGTGCATTGTGTTCCCTAAAACAAGTAAACAACAGAGCTACAGAGCCAAGGCCACATCCAGTCTAGGGAATATACCTTGGGAAAACTGAAAATCAATAAGAAAGAGCCACCTCCAAATTTAGGGCTGCACTGGCTACAAGAACCTCAACTTGGGTACACCTTAAATATCCCAGGAAATATAAAAATGGTTCAAAACATTGTGGTACTTACGTACGATGGAATATCCCTCAGCGATGAAATCAATGTCATAAAACCAGTAGCAGCAAAGTGAGTGGATTCAGGTATGATGATTCTAAGTGAAATAAGTCACACAGAAAAAGGAACTTATCATAAGCTATCACTTATGAAGATCCTGTAATCATGGCTACACGTGAACTGAGTTAGGAAATAGAACAGAGTCTCACATTTAGAATACACTCTTATGCCTGCATAAAGGGGATGGAGAGGTGGGGTGTTGCATAAAACCAGAGTTTGATATAAGCACAGGGACCGTTCCAAAAACCAACTTTGGAATAGACAAGACCTACACCTTCCTCAGTGAAAGAGACTCAAAACCCCATATTTCCCGCAGAGGAATATATCTGACTAGTAAGAATCTTAAAACCTATGTATTGATATGACTCCATAAGGGAATCAAGTGTGTCTAGAGTGGCATAAACATGGCAGCGAGAATCAGCTCAAACCCACTATAAAAAGGAATTTCAAAAGCAAAACCAAAAAACAGGGAAATTCTTTACAATTCCTTCAGGGTGTCTGAGGAAACCTGGAAAGACCCTATCTACAATGACAGCTGGATGTGGCATAAGGCTGGACACTTGGGACTGAGAGGATTGGTGAGATTGGGTGAGCAAATGCAGACCCTTTCAAGCAATAATGCATGGCCCCCATTCCATGGGTCCCAACTCTCCAGGTTCAAGGGAATATTACTACAGCTATAACATGTACAGGAAACCTAGAGAATGGACACACTGTGAATACGAAAGGTTTCTAAAACTCAACGAATAGTCCCTCTCCTGGTGCTCCAGTTTGACTTTCCAACTGCCTTACTATCAATCTCCCAACTTGGAGAGACAGGCCCTTTAACCTCCTGGTTTGCACAGGTTCCCAATTTGGCAGAGGATGGAAGGGACGAGGGAGAACCCATGAGAGAGTAGCTGTTAGGCATTTGGACGGGCACATGTCACTCTAATTTCCCGGCAGGAAGAAGAATTAACCAAAGTCTCAGCCACCCACCGGGAACCAGTATAGGACATGATCCAAAATTTTGGACTTGTGTTCAGTTCACAAAAAACGAGTTGAGAAATGGAGCTCAGGGGCACAGCAATTCACAAACTGGCAGAGTGATAAAGGACAACTATCGTCCAAAAATCTGTTGAGGGAAGTCAACGAGGCGGACTTGAAAGCGAGGCAAAATAGCAGGAAACAGATTTCAAGAGGTACCTTGGAATCGCCTGTAAAGCACAGGAAGAGGGGCACAACTTGGACAATGGTGCACTTGGCTAAAAAGGGCGTATGCGTTTTCTCCTGAATATATTCAGGAGAAAACGCATACGCCCTTTTTGGCCAAGCAAGCAAGCGGGCAATGCAAATCTGCACTACAAAGAAGTATCACTTCCCACCGGTCAAAAGGGACATCCACAAAATGTGTAAAAACCAGAAAGGCAAGACAGGCCCTGGAGAACTGGGAGCCTTGTTATGCTGATGGGCGGGATGTAAATTGCCAACTGCCTCACTGGAGGAGTGCATTGTGTTCCCTAAAACAAGTAAACAACAGAGCTACAGAGCCAAGGCCACTTCCAGTCTAGGGAATATACCTTGGGAAAACTGAAAATCAATAAGAAAGAGCCACCTCCAAATTTAGGGCTGCACTGACTACAAGAACCTCAACTTGGGTACACCTTAAATATCCCAGGAAATATAAAAATGGTTCAAAACATTGTGGTACTTACGTACGATGGAATATCCCTCAGCCATGAAATCAATGTCATAAGACCAGTAGCAGCAAAGTGAGTGGATTCAGGTACGATGATTCTAAGTGAAATAAGTCACACAGAAAAAGAAACTTATCATAAGATATCACTTAGGAAGATCCTGTAAACATGGCTACACGTGAACTGAGTTAGGAAAGAGAACAGAGTCTCACATTTAGAAAACACTCTTATACCTGCATAAAGGGGAAGGAGAGGTGGGGTGATGCATAAAACCAGAGTTTGATATAAGCACAGGGACCGTTTCAAAAACCAACTTTGGAATTGACAAGACCGACACCTTCCTCAGTGAAAGAGACTCAAAACCCCATATTTCCCACAGAGGAATATATCTGACTAGTAAGAATCTTAAAACCTATGTATTGATATGTCTCCATAAGGGAATCAAGTGTGTCTAGAGTGGCATAAACATGGCAGCGAGAATCAGCTCAAACCCACTATAAAAAGGAATTTCAAAAGCAAAACCAAAAAACAGGGAAATTCTTTACAATTCCTTCAGGGTGTCTGAGGAAACCTGGAAAGACCCTGTCTACAATGACAGCTGGATGTGGCATAAGGCTGGACACTTGGGACTGAGAGGATTGGTGAGATTGGGTGAGCAAATGCAGACCCTTTCAAGCAATAATGCATGGCCCCCATTCCATGGGTCCCAACTCTCCAGGTTCAAGGGAATATTACTACAGCTATAACATGTACAGGAAACCTAGAGAATGGACACACTGTGAATACGAAAGGTTTCTAAAACTCAACGAATAGTCCCTCTCCTCTTGCTCCAGTTTGACTTTCCCACTGCCTTACTATCAATCTCCCAACTTGGAGAGACAGGCCCTTTAACCTCCTGGTTTGCACAGGTTCCCAATTTGGCAGAGGATGGAAGGGACGAGGGAGAACCCATGAGAGAGTAGCTGTTAGGCATTTGGACGGGCACATGTCACTCTAATTTCCCGGCAGGAAGAAGAATTAACCAAAGTCTCAGCCACCCACCGGGAACCAGTATAGGACATGATCCAAAATTTTGGACTTGCGTTCAGCTCACAAAAAACGAGTTGAGAAATGGAGCTCAGGGGCACAGCAATTCACAAACTGGCAGAGTGATAAAGGACAACTATCGTCCAAAAATCTGTTGAGGGAAGTCAACGAGGCGGACTTGAAAGTGAGGCAAAATAGCAGGAAACAGATTTCAAGAGGTACGTTGGAATCCCCTGTTAAGCACAGGAAGAGGGGCACAACTTGGACAATGGTGCACTTGGCCAAAAAGGGCGTATGCGTTTTCTCCTGAATATATTCAGGAGAAAACGCATACGCCCTTTTTGGCCAAGCAAGCAAGCGGGCATTGCAAATCTGCACTACAAAGAAGTATCACTTCCCACCGGTCAAAAGGGACATCCACAAAATGTGTAAAAACCAGAAAGGCAAGACAGGCCCTGGAGAACTGGGAGCCTTGTTATGCTGATGGGCGGGATGTAAATTGCCAACTGCCTCACTGGAGGAGTGCATTGTGTTCCCTAAAACAAGTAAACAACAGAGCTACAGAGCCAAGGCCACATCCAGTCTAGCGAATATACCTTGGGAAAACTGAAAATCAATAAGAAAGAGCCACCTCCAAATTTAGGGCTGCACTGGCTACAAGAACCTCAACTTGGGTACACCTTAAATATCCCAGGAAATATAAAAATGGTTCAAAACATTGTGGTACTTACGTACGATGGAATATCCCTCAGCGATGAAATCAATGTCATAAAACCAGTAGCAGCAAAGTGAGTGGATTCAGGTACGATGATTCTAAGTGAAATAAGTCACACAGAAAAAGGAACTTATCATAAGCTATCACTTATGAAGATCCTGTAATCATGGCTACACATGAACTGAGTTAGGAAATAGAACAGTGTCTCACATTTAGAATACACTCTTATGCCTGCATAAAGGGGATGGAGAGGTGGGGTGTTGCATAAAACCAAAGTTTGATATAAGCACAGGGACCGTTCCAAAAACCAACTTTGGAATAGACAAGACCTACACCTTCCTCAGTGAAAGAGACTCAAAACCCCATATTTCCCACAGAGGAATATATCTGACTAGTAAGAATCTTAAAACCTATGTATTGATATGTCTCCATAAGGGAATCAAGTGTGTCTAGAGTGGCATAAACATGGCAGCGAGAATCAGCTCAAACCCACTATAAAAAGGAATTTCAAAAGCAAAACCAAAAAACAGGGAAATTCTTTACAATTCCTTCAGGGTGTCTGAGGAAACCTGGAAAGATCCTGTCTACAATGACAGCTGGATGTGGCATAAGGCTGGACACTTGGGACTGAGAGGATTGGTGAGATTGGGTGAGCAAATGCAGACCCTTTCAAGCAATAATGCATGGCCCCCATTCCATGGGTCCCAACTCTCCAGGTTCAAGGGAATATTACTACAGCTATAACATGTACAGGAAACCGAGAGAATGGACACACTGTGAATACGAAAGGTTTCTAAAACTCAACGAATAGTCCCTCTCCTGGTGCTCCAGTTTGACTTTCCCACTGCCTTACTATCAATCTCCCAACTTGGACAGACAGGCCCTTTAACCTCCTGGTTTGCACAGGTTCCCAATTTGGCAGAGGATGGAAGGGACGAGGGAGAACCCATGAGAGAGTAGCTGTTAGGCATTTGGACGGGCACATGTCACTCTAATTTCCCGGCAGGAAGAAGAATTAACCAAAGTCTCAGCCACCCACCGGGAACCAGTATAGGACATGATCCAAAATTTTGGACTTGTATTCAGCTCACAAAAAACGAGTTGAGAAATGGAGCTCAGGGGCACAGCAATTCACAAACTGGCAGAGTGACAAAGGACAACTATCGTCCAAAAATCTGTTGAGGGAAGTCAACGAGGCGGACTTGAAAGCGAGGCAAAATAGCAGGAAACAGATTTCAAGAGGTACCTTGGAATCGCCTGTAAAGCACAGGAAGAGGGGCACAACTTGGACAATGGTGCACTTGGCTAAAAAGGGCGTATGCGTTTTCTCCTGAATATATTCAGGAGAAAACGCATACGCCCTTTTTGGCCAAGCAAGCAAGCGGGCAATGCAAATCTGCACTACAAAGAAGTATCACTTCCCACCGGTCAAAAGGGACATCCACAAAATGTGTAAAAACCAGAAAGGCAAGACAGGCCCTGCAGACCTGGGAGCCTTGTTATGCTGATGGGCGGGATGTAAATTGCCAACTGCCTCACTGGAGGAGTGCATTGTGTTCCCTAAAACAAGTAAACAACAGAGCTACAGAGCCAAGGCCACTTCCAGTCTAGGGAATATACCTTGGGAAAACTGAAAATCAATAAGAAAGAGCCACCTCCAAATTTAGGGCTGCACTGACTACAAGAACCTCAACTTGGGTACACCTTAAATATCCCAGGAAATATAAAAATGGTTCAAAACATTGTGGTACTTACGTACGATGGAATATCCCTCAGCCATGAAATCAATGTCATAAGACCAGTAGCAGCAAAGTGAGTGGATTCAGGTACGATGATTCTAAGTGAAATAAGTCACACAGAAAAAGAAACTTATCATAAGATATCACTTAGGAAGATCCTGTAAACATGGCTACACGTGAACTGAGTTAGGAAAGAGAACAGAGTCTCACATTTAGAAAACACTCTTATACCTGCATAAAGGGGAAGGAGAGGTGGGGTGATGCATAAAACCAGAGTTTGATATAAGCACAGGGACCGTTTCAAAAACCAACTTTGGAATTGACAAGACCGACACCTTCCTCAGTGAAAGAGACTCAAAACCCCATATTTCCCACAGAGGAATATATCTGACTAGTAAGAATCTTAACACCTATGTATTGATATGTCTCCATAAGGGAATCAAGTGTGTCTAGAGTAGCATAAACATGGCAGCGAGAATCAGCTCAAACCCACTATAAAAAGGAATTTCAAAAGCAAAACCAAAAAACAGGGAAATTCTTTACAATTCCTTCAGGGTGTCTGAGGAAACCTGGAAAGACCCTGTCTACAATGACAGCTGGATGTGGCATAAGGCTGGACACTTGGGACTGAGAGGATTGGTGAGATTGGGTGAGCAAATGCAGACCCTTTCAAGCAATAATGCATGGCCCCCATTCCATGGGTCCCAACTCTCCAGGTTCAAGGGAATATTACTACAGCTATAACATGTACAGGAACCCGAGAGAATGGACACACTGTGAATACGAAAGGTTTCTAAAACTCAACGAATAGTCCCTCTCCTGGTGCTCCAGTTTGACTTTCCAACTGCCTTACTATCAATCTCCCAACTTGGACAGACAGGCCCTTTAACCTCCTGGTTTGCACAGGTTCCCAATTTGGCAGAGGATGGAAGGGACGAGGGAGAACCCATGAGAGAGTAGCTGTTAGGCATTTGGACGGGCACATGTCACTCTAATTTCCCGGCAGGAAGAAGAATTAACCAAAGTCTCAGCCACCCACCGGGAACCAGTATAGGACATGATCCAAAATTTTGGACTTGCGTTCAGCTCACAAAAAACGAGTTGAGAAATGGAGCTCAGGGGCACAGCAATTCACAAACTGGCAGAGTGATAAAGGACAACTATCGTCCAAAAATCTGTTGAGGGAAGTCAACGAGGCGGACTTGAAAGTGAGGCAAAATAGCAGGAAACAGATTTCAAGAGGTACCTTGGAATCGCCTGTAAAGCACAGGAAGAGGGGCACAACTTGGACAATGGTGCACTTGGCCAAAAAGGGCGTATGCGTTTTTTCCTGAATATATTCAGGAGAAAACGCATACGCCCTTTTTGGCCAAGCAAGCAAGCGGGCAATGCAAATCTGCACTACAAAGAAGTATCACTTCCCACCGGTCAAAAGGGACATCCACAAAATGTGTAAAAACCAGAAAGGCAAGACAGGCCCTGGAGAACAGGGAGCCTTGTTATGCTGATGGGCGGGATGTAAATTGCCAACTGCCTCACTGGAGGAGTGCATTGTGTTCCCTAAAACAAGTAAACAACAGAGCTACAGAGCCAAGGCCACTTCCAGTCTAGGGAATATACCTTGGGAAAACTGAAAATCAATAAGAAAGAGCCACCTCCAAATTTAGGGCTGCACTGACTACAAGAACCTCAACTTGGGTACACCTTAAATATCCCAGGAAATATAAAAATGGTTCAAAACATTGTGGTACTTACGTATGATGGAATATCCCTCAGCCATGAAATCAATGTCATAAGACCAGTAGCAGCAAAGTGAGTGGATTCAGGTACGATGATTCTAAGTGAAATAAGTCACACACAAAAAGGAACTTATCATAAGCTATCACTTATGAAGATCCTGTAATCATGGCTACACGTGAACTGAGTTAGGAAATAGAACAGAGTCTCACATTTAGAATACACTCTTATGCCTGCATAAAGGGGATGGAGAGGTGGGGTGTTGCATAAAACCAGAGTTTGATATAAGCACAGGGACCGTTCCAAAAACCAACTTTGGAATAGACAAGACCTACACCTTCCTCAGTGAAAGAGACTCAAAACCCCATATTTCCCGCAGAGGAATATATCTGACTAGTAAGAATCTTAAAACCTATGTATTGATATGACTCCATAAGGGAATCAAGTGTGTCTAGAGTGGCATAAACATGGCAGCGAGAATCAGCTCAAACCCACTATAAAAAGGAATTTCAAAAGCAAAACCAAAAAACAGGGAAATTCTTTACAATTCCTTCAGGGTGTCTGAGGAAACCTGGAAAGACCCTATCTACAATGACAGCTGGATGTGGCATAAGGCTGGACACTTGGGACTGAGAGGATTGGTGAGATTGGGTGAGCAAATGCAGACCCTTTCAAACAATAATGCATGGCCCCCATTCCATGGGTCCCAACTCTCCAGGTTCAAGGGAATATTACTACAGCTATAACATGTACAGGAAACCTAGAGAATGGACACACTGTGAATACGAAAGGTTTCTAAAACTCAACGAATAGTCCCTCTCCTGGTGCTCCAGTTTGACTTTCCAACTGCCTTACTATCAATCTCCCAACTTGGAGAGACAGGCCCTTTAACCTCCTGGTTTGCACAGGTTCCCAATTTGGCAGAGGATGGAAGGGACGAGGGAGAACCCATGAGAGAGTAGCTGTTAGGCATTTGGACGGGCACATGTCACTCTAATTTCCCGGCAGGAAGAAGAATTAACCAAAGTCTCAGCCACCCACCGGGAACCAGTATAGGACATGATCCAAAATTTTGGACTTGTGTTCAGTTCACAAAAAACGAGTTGAGAAATGGAGCTCAGGGGCACAGCAATTCACAAACTGGCAGAGTGATAAAGGACAACTATCGTCCAAAAATCTGTTGAGGGAAGTCAACGAGGCGGACTTGAAAGCGAGGCAAAATAGCAGGAAACAGATTTCAAGAGGTACCTTGGAATCGCCTGTAAAGCACAGGAAGAGGGGCACAACTTGGACAATGGTGCACTTGGCTAAAAAGGGCGTATGCGTTTTCTCCTGAATATATTCAGGAGAAAACGCATACGCCCTTTTTGGCCAAGCAAGCAAGCGGGCAATGCAAATCTGCACTACAAAGAAGTATCACTTCCCACCGGTCAAAAGGGACATCCACAAAATGTGTAAAAACCAGAAAGGCAAGACAGGCCCTGGAGAACTGGGAGCCTTGTTATGCTGATGGGCGGGATGTAAATTGCCAACTGCCTCACTGGAGGAGTGCATTGTGTTCCCTAAAACAAGTAAACAACAGAGCTACAGAGCCAAGGCCACTTCCAGTCTAGGGAATATACCTTGGGAAAACTGAAAATCAATAAGAAAGAGCCACCTCCAAATTTAGGGCTGCACTGACTACAAGAACCTCAACTTGGGTACACCTTAAATATCCCAGGAAATATAAAAATGGTTCAAAACATTGTGGTACTTACGTACGATGGAATATCCCTCAGCCATGAAATCAATGTCATAAGACCAGTAGCAGCAAAGTGAGTGGATTCAGGTACGATGATTCTAAGTGAAATAAGTCACACAGAAAAAGAAACTTATCATAAGATATCACTTAGGAAGATCCTGTAAACATGGCTACACGTGAACTGAGTTAGGAAAGAGAACAGAGTCTCACATTTAGAAAACACTCTTATACCTGCATAAAGGGGAAGGAGAGGTGGGGTGATGCATAAAACCAGAGTTTGATATAAGCACAGGGACCGTTTCAAAAACCAACTTTGGAATTGACAAGACCGACACCTTCCTCAGTGAAAGAGACTCAAAACCCCATATTTCCCACAGAGGAATATATCTGACTAGTAAGAATCTTAAAACCTATGTATTGATATGTCTCCATAAGGGAATCAAGTGTGTCTAGAGTGGCATAAACATGGCAGCGAGAATCAGCTCAAACCCACTATAAAAAGGAATTTCAAAAGCAAAACCAAAAAACAGGGAAATTCTTTACAATTCCTTCAGGGTGTCTGAGGAAACCTGGAAAGACCCTGTCTACAATGACAGCTGGATGTGGCATAAGGCTGGACACTTGGGACTGAGAGGATTGGTGAGATTGGGTGAGCAAATGCAGACCCTTTCAAGCAATAATGCATGGCCCCCATTCCATGGGTCCCAACTCTCCAGGTTCAAGGGAATATTACTACAGCTATAACATGTACAGGAAACCTAGAGAATGGACACACTGTGAATACGAAAGGTTTCTAAAACTCAACGAATAGTCCCTCTCCTCTTGCTCCAGTTTGACTTTCCCACTGCCTTACTATCAATCTCCCAACTTGGAGAGACAGGCCCTTTAACCTCCTGGTTTGCACAGGTTCCCAATTTGGCAGAGGATGGAAGGGACGAGGGAGAACCCATGAGAGAGTAGCTGTTAGGCATTTGGACGGGCACATGTCACTCTAATTTCCCGGCAGGAAGAAGAATTAACCAAAGTCTCAGCCACCCACCGGGAACCAGTATAGGACATGATCCAAAATTTTGGACTTGCGTTCAGCTCACAAAAAACGAGTTGAGAAATGGAGCTCAGGGGCACAGCAATTCACAAACTGGCAGAGTGATAAAGGACAACTATCGTCCAAAAATCTGTTGAGGGAAGTCAACGAGGCGGACTTGAAAGTGAGGCAAAATAGCAGGAAACAGATTTCAAGAGGTACGTTGGAATCCCCTGTAAAGCACAGGAAGAGGGGCACAACTTGGACAATGGTGCACTTGGCCAAAAAGGGCGTATGCGTTTTCTCCTGAATATATTCAGGAGAAAACGCATACGCCCTTTTTGGCCAAGCAAGCAAGCGGGCATTGCAAATCTGCACTACAAAGAAGTATCACTTCCCACCGGTCAAAAGGGACATCCACAAAATGTGTAAAAACCAGAAAGGCAAGACAGGCCCTGGAGAACTGGGAGCCTTGTTATGCTGATGGGCGGGATGTAAATTGCCAACTGCCTCACTGGAGGAGTGCATTGTGTTCCCTAAAACAAGTAAACAACAGAGCTACAGAGCCAAGGCCACATCCAGTCTAGCGAATATACCTTGGGAAAACTGAAAATCAATAAGAAAGAGCCACCTCCAAATTTAGGGCTGCACTGGCTACAAGAACCTCAACTTGGGTACACCTTAAATATCCCAGGAAATATAAAAATGGTTCAAAACATTGTGGTACTTACGTACGATGGAATATCCCTCAGCGATGAAATCAATGTCATAAAACCAGTAGCAGCAAAGTGAGTGGATTCAGGTACGATGATTCTAAGTGAAATAAGTCACACAGAAAAAGGAACTTATCATAAGCTATCACTTATGAAGATCCTGTAATCATGGCTACACATGAACTGAGTTAGGAAATAGAACAGAGTCTCACATTTAGAATACACTCTTATGCCTGCATAAAGGGGATGGAGAGGTGGGGTGTTGCATAAAACCAAAGTTTGATATAAGCACAGGGACCGTTCCAAAAACCAACTTTGGAATAGACAAGACCTACACCTTCCTCAGTGAAAGAGACTCAAAACCCCATATTTCCCACAGAGGAATATATCTGACTAGTAAGAATCTTAAAACCTATGTATTGATATGTCTCCATAAGGGAATCAAGTGTGTCTAGAGTGGCATAAACATGGCAGCGAGAATCAGCTCAAACCCACTATAAAAAGGAATTTCAAAAGCAAAACCAAAAAACAGGGAAATTCTTTACAATTCCTTCAGGGTGTCTGAGGAAACCTGGAAAGATCCTGTCTACAATGACAGCTGGATGTGGCATAAGGCTGGACACTTGGGACTGAGAGGATTGGTGAGATTGGGTGAGCAAATGCAGACCCTTTCAAGCAATAATGCATGGCCCCCATTCCATGGGTCCCAACTCTCCAGGTTCAAGGGAATATTACTACAGCTATAACATGTACAGGAAACCGAGAGAATGGACACACTGTGAATACGAAAGGTTTCTAAAACTCAACGAATAGTCCCTCTCCTGGTGCTCCAGTTTGACTTTCCCACTGCCTTACTATCAATCTCCCAACTTGGACAGACAGGCCCTTTAACCTCCTGGTTTGCACAGGTTCCCAATTTGGCAGAGGATGGAAGGGACGAGGGAGAACCCATGAGAGAGTAGCTGTTAGGCATTTGGACGGGCACATGTCACTCTAATTTCCCGGCAGGAAGAAGAATTAACCAAAGTCTCAGCCACCCACCGGGAACCAGTATAGGACATGATCCAAAATTTTGGACTTGTATTCAGCTCACAAAAAACGAGTTGAGAAATGGAGCTCAGGGGCACAGCAATTCACAAACTGGCAGAGTGACAAAGGACAACTATCGTCCAAAAATCTGTTGAGGGAAGTCAACGAGGCGGACTTGAAAGCGAGGCAAAATAGCAGGAAACAGATTTCAAGAGGTACCTTGGAATCGCCTGTAAAGCACAGGAAGAGGGGCACAACTTGGACAATGGTGCACTTGGCTAAAAAGGGCGTATGCGTTTTCTCCTGAATATATTCAGGAGAAAACGCATACGCCCTTTTTGGCCAAGCAAGCAAGCGGGCAATGCAAATCTGCACTACAAAGAAGTATCACTTCCCACTGGTCAAAAGGGACATCCACAAAATGTGTAAAAACCAGAAAGGCAAGACAGGCCCTGCAGACCTGGGAGCCTTGTTATGCTGATGGGCGGGATGTAAATTGCCAACTGCCTCACTGGAGGAGTGCATTGTGTTCCCTAAAACAAGTAAACAACAGAGCTACAGAGCCAAGGCCACTTCCAGTCTAGGGAATATACCTTGGGAAAACTGAAAATCAATAAGAAAGAGCCACCTCCAAATTTAGGGCTGCACTGACTACAAGAACCTCAACTTGGGTACACCTTAAATATCCCAGGAAATATAAAAATGGTTCAAAACATTGTGGTACTTACGTACGATGGAATATCCCTCAGCCATGAAATTAATGTCATAAGACCAGTAGCAGCAAAGTGAGTGGATTCAGGTACGATGATTCTAAGTGAAATAAGTCACACAGAAAAAGAAACTTATCATAAGATATCACTTAGGAAGATCCTGTAAACATGGCTACACGTGAACTGAGTTAGGAAAGAGAACAGAGTCTCACATTTAGAAAACACTCTTATACCTGCATAAAGGGGAAGGAGAGGTGGGGTGATGCATAAAACCAGAGTTTGATATAAGCACAGGGACCGTTTCAAAAACCAACTTTGGAATTGACAAGACCGACACCTTCCTCAGTGAAAGAGACTCAAAACCCCATATTTCCCACAGAGGAATATATCTGACTAGTAAGAATCTTAACACCTATGTATTGATATGTCTCCATAAGGGAATCAAGTGTGTCTAGAGTAGCATAAACATGGCAGCGAGAATCAGCTCAAACCCACTATAAAAAGGAATTTCAAAAGCAAAACCAAAAAACAGGGAAATTCTTTACAATTCCTTCAGGGTGTCTGAGGAAACCTGGAAAGACCCTGTCTACAATGACAGCTGGATGTGGCATAAGGCTGGACACTTGGGACTGAGAGGATTGGTGAGATTGGGTGAGCAAATGCAGACCCTTTCAAGCAATAATGCATGGCCCCCATTCCATGGGTCCCAACTCTCCAGGTTCAAGGGAATATTACTACAGCTATAACATGTACAGGAACCCGAGAGAATGGACACACTGTGAATACGAAAGGTTTCTAAAACTCAACGAATAGTCCCTCTCCTGGTGCTCCAGTTTGACTTTCCAACTGCCTTACTATCAATCTCCCAACTTGGACAGACAGGCCCTTTAACCTCCTGGTTTGCACAGGTTCCCAATTTGGCAGAGGATGGAAGGGACGAGGGAGAACCCATGAGAGAGTAGCTGTTAGGCATTTGGACGGGCACATGTCACTCTAATTTCCCGGCAGGAAGAAGAATTAACCAAAGTCTCAGCCACCCACCGGGAACCAGTATAGGACATGATCCAAAATTTTGGACTTGCGTTCAGCTCACAAAAAACGAGTTGAGAAATGGAGCTCAGGGGCACAGCAATTCACAAACTGGCAGAGTGATAAAGGACAACTATCGTCCAAAAATCTGTTGAGGGAAGTCAACGAGGCGGACTTGAAAGTGAGGCAAAATAGCAGGAAACAGATTTCAAGAGGTACCTTGGAATCGCCTGTAAAGCACAGGAAGAGGGGCACAACTTGGACAATGGTGCACTTGGCCAAAAAGGGCGTATGCGTTTTCTCCTGAATATATTCAGGAGAAAACGCATACGCCCTTTTTGGCCAAGCAAGCAAGCGGGCAATGCAAATCTGCACTACAAAGAAGTATCACTTCCCACCGGTCAAAAGGGACATCCACAAAATGTGTAAAAACCAGAAAGGCAAGACAGGCCCTGGAGAACTGGGAGCCTTGTTATGCTGATGGGCGGGATGTAAATTGCCAACTGCCTCACTGGAGGAGTGCATTGTGTTCCCTAAAACAAGTAAACAACAGAGCTACAGAGCCAAGGCCACATCCAGTCTAGCGAATATACCTTGGGAAAACTGAAAATCAATAAGAAAGAGCCACCTCCAAATTTAGGGCTGCACTGGCTACAAGAACCTCAACTTGGGTACACCTTAAATATCCCAGGAAATATAAAAATGGTTCAAAACATTGTGGTACTTACGTACGATGGAATATCCCTCAGTGATGAAATCAATGTCATAAAACCAGTAGCAGCAAAGTGAGTGGATTCAGGTACGATGATTCTAAGTGAAATAAGTCACACACAAAAAGGAACTTATCATAAGCTATCACTTATGAAGATCCTGTAATCATGGCTACACATGAACTGAGTTAGGAAATAGAACAGAGTCTCACATTTAGAATACACTCTTATGCCTGCATAAAGGGGATGGAGAGGTGGGGTGTTGCATAAAACCAGAGTTTGATATAAGCACAGGGACCGTTCCAAAAACCAACTTTGGAATAGACAAGACCTACACCTTCCTCAGTGAAAGAGACTCAAAACCCCATATTTCCCGCAGAGGAATATATCTGACTAGTAAGAATCTTAAAACCTATGTATTGATATGACTCCATAAGGGAATCAAGTGTGTCTAGAGTGGCATAAACATGGCAGCGAGAATCAGCTCAAACCCACTATAAAAAGGAATTTCAAAAGCAAAACCAAAAAACAGGGAAATTCTTTACAATTCCTTCAGGGTGTCTGAGGAAACCTGGAAAGACCCTATCTACAATGACAGCCGGATGTGGCATAAGGCTGGACACTTGGGACTGAGAGGATTGGTGAGATTGGGTGAGCAAATGCAGACCCTTTCAAGCAATAATGCATGGCCCCCATTCCATGGGTCCCAACTCTCCAGGTTCAAGGGAATATTACTACAGCTATAACATGTACAGGAAACCTAGAGAATGGACACACTGTGAATACGAAAGGTTTCTAAAACTCAACGAATAGTCCCTCTCCTGGTGCTCCAGTTTGACTTTCCAACTGCCTTACTATCAATCTCCCAACTTGGAGAGACAGGCCCTTTAACCTCCTGGTTTGCACAGGTTCCCAATTTGGCAGAGGATGGAAGGGACGAGGGAGAACCCATGAGAGAGTAGCTGTTAGGCATTTGGACGGGCACATGTCACTCTAATTTCCCGGCAGGAAGAAGAATTAACCAAAGTCTCAGCCACCCACCGGGAACCAGTATAGGACATGATCCAAAATTTTGGACTTGTGTTCAGCTCACAAAAAACGAGTTGAGAAATGGAGCTCAGGGGCACAGCAATTCACAAACTGGCAGAGTGATAAAGGACAACTATCGTCCAAAAATCTGTTGAGGGAAGTCAACGAGGCGGACTTGAAAGCGAGGCAAAATAGCAGGAAACAGATTTCAAGAGGTACCTTGGAATCGCCTGTAAAGCACAGGAAGAGGGGCACAACTTGGACAATGGTGCACTTGGCTAAAAAGGGCGTATGCGTTTTCTCCTGAATATATTCAGGAGAAAACGCATACGGCCTTTTTGGCCAAGCAAGCAAGCGGGCAATGCAAATCTGCACTACAAAGAAGTATCACTTCCCACCGGTCAAAAGGGACATCCACAATATGTGTAAAATCCAGAAAGGCAAGACAGGCCCTGGAGAACTGGGAGCCTTGTTATGCTGATGGGCGGGATGTAAATTGCCAACTGCCTCACTGGAGGAGTGCATTGTGTTCCCTAAAACAAGTAAACAACAGAGCTACAGAGCCAAGGCCACTTCCAGTCTAGGGAATATACCTTGGGAAAACTGAAAATCAATAAGAAAGAGCCACCTCCAAATTTAGGGCTGCACTGACTACAAGAACCTCAACTTGGTTACACCTTAAATATCCCAGGAAATATAAAAATGGTTCAAAACATTGTGGTACTTACGTACGATGGAATATCCCTCAGCCATGTAATCAATGTCATAAGACCAGTAGCAGCAAAGTGAGTGGATTCAGGTACGATGATTCTAAGTGAAATAAGTCACACAGAAAAAGAAACTTATCATAAGATATCACTTAGGAAGATCCTGTAAACATGGCTACACGTGAACTGAGTTAGGAAAGAGAACAGAGTCTCACATTTAGAAAACACTCTTATACCTGCATAAAGGGGAAGGAGAGGTGGGGTGATGCATAAAACCAGAGTTTGATATAAGCACAGGGACCGTTTCAAAAACCAACTTTGGAATTGACAAGACCGACACCTTCCTCAGTGAAAGAGACTCAAAACCCCATGTTTCCCACAGAGGAATATATCTGACTAGTAAGAATCTTAAAACCTATGTATTGATATGTCTCCATAAGGGAATCAAGTGTGTCTAGAGTGGCATAAACATGGCAGCGAGAATCAGCTCAAACCCACTATAAAAAGGAATTTCAAAAGCAAAACCAAAAAACAGGGAAATTCTTTACAATTCCTTCAGGGTGTCTGAGGAAACCTGGAAAGACCCTGTCTACAATGACAGCTGGATGTGGCATAAGGCTGGACACTTGGGACTGAGAGGATTGGTGAGATTGGGTGAGCAAATGCAGACCCTTTCAAGCAATAATGCATGGCCCCCATTCCATGGGTCCCAACTCTCCAGGTTCAAGGGAATATTACTACAGCTATAACATGTACAGGAACCCGAGAGAATGGACACACTGTGAATACGAAAGTTTTCTAAAACTCAACGAATAGTCCCTCTCCTGGTGCTCCAGTTTGACTTTCCAACTGCCTTACTATCAATCTCCCAACTTGGACAGACAGGCCCTTTAACCTCCTGGTTTGCACAGGTTCCCAATTTGGCAGAGGATGGAAGGGACGAGGGAGAACCCATGAGAGAGTAGCTGTTAGGCATTTGGACGGGCACATGTCACTCTAATTTCCCGGCAGGAAGAAGAATTAACCAAAGTCTCAGCCACCCACCGGGAACCAGTATAGGACATGATCCAAAATTTTGGACTTGCGTTCAGCTCACAAAAAACGAGTTGAGAAATGGAGCTCAGGGGCACAGCAATTCACAAACTGGCAGAGTGATAAAGGACAACTATCGTCCAAAAATCTGTTGAGGGAAGTCAACGAGGCGGACTTGAAAGTGAGGCAAAATAGCAGGAAACAGATTTCAAGAGGTACCTTGGAATCGCCTGTAAAGCACAGGAAGAGGGGCACAACTTGGACAATGGTGCACTTGGCCAAAAAGGGCGTATGCGTTTTCTCCTGAATATATTCAGGAGAAAACGCATACGCCCTTTTTGGCCAAGCAAGCAAGCGGGCAATGCAAATCTGCACTACAAAGAAGTATCACTTCCCACCGGTCAAAAGGGACATCCACAAAATGTGTAAAAACCAGAAAGGCAAGACAGGCCCTGGAGAACTGGGAGCCTTGTTATGCTGATGGGCGGGATGTAAATTGCCAACTGCCTCACTGGAGGAGTGCATTGTGTTCCCTAAAACCAGTAAACAACAGAGCTACAGAGCCAAGGCCACATCCAGTCTAGCGAATATACCTTGGGAAAACTGAAAATCAATAAGAAAGAGCCACCTCCAAATTTAGGGCTGCACTGGCTACAAGAACCTCAACTTGGGTACACCTTAAATATCCCAGGAAATATAAAAATGCTTCAAAACATTGTGGTACTTACGTACGATGGAATATCCCTCAGCGATGAAATCAATGTCATAAAACCAGTAGCAGCAAAGTGAGTGGATTCAGGTACGATGATTCTAAGTGAAATAAGTCACACACAAAAAGGAACTTATCATAAGCTATCACTTATGAAGATCCTGTAATCATGGCTACACGTGAACTGAGTTAGGAAATAGAACAGAGTCTCACATTTAGAATACACTCTTATGCCTGCATAAAGGGGATGGAGAGGTGGGGTGTTGCCTAAAACCAGAGTTTGATATAAGCACAGGGACCGTTCCAAAAACCAACTTTGGAATAGACAAGACCTACACCTTCCTCAGTGAAAGAGACTCAAAACCCCATATTTCCGGCAGAGGAATATATCTGACTAGTAAGAATCTTAAAACCTATGTATTGATATGACTCCATAAGGGAATCAAGTGTGTCTAGAGTGGCATAAACATGGCAGTGAGAATCAGCTCAAACCCACTATAAAAAGGAATTTCAAAAGCAAAACCAAAAAACAGGGAAATTCTTTACAATTCCTTCAGGGTGTCTGAGGAAACCTGGAAAGACCCTATCTACAATGACAGCTGGATGTGGCATAAGGCTGGACACTTGGGACTGAGAGGATTGGTGAGATTGGGTGAGCAAATGCAGACCCTTTCAAGCAATAATGCATGGCCCCCATTCCATGGGTCCCAACTCTCCATGTTCAAGGGAATATTACTACAGCTATAACATGTACAGGAAACCTAGAGAATGGACACATTGTGAATACGAAAGGTTTCTAAAACTCAACGAATAGTCCCTCTCCTGGTGCTCCAGTTTGACTTTCCAACTGCCTTACTATCAATCTCCCAACTTGGAGAGTCAGGCCCTTTAACCTCCTGGTTTGCACAGGTTCCCAATTTGGCACAGGATGGAAGGGACGAGGGAGAACCCATGAGAGAGTAGCTGTTAGGCATTTGGACGGGCACATGTCACTCTAATTTCCCGGCAGGAAGAAGAATTAACCAAAGTCTCAGCCACCCACCGGGAACCAGTATAGGACATGATCCAAAATTTTGGACTTGCGTTCAGCTCCCAAAAAACGAGTTGAGAAATGGAGCTGAGGGGCACAGCAATTCACATACTGGCAGAGTGATAAAGGACAACTATCATCCAAAAATCTGTTGAGGGAAGTCAACGAGGCGGACTTGAAAGCGAGGCAAAATAGCAGGAAACAGATTTCAAGAGGTACGTTGGAATAGCCTGTAAAGCACAGGAAGAGGGGCACAACTTGGACAATGGTGCACTTGGCCAAAAAGGGCGTATGCGTTTTCTCCTGAATATATTCAGGAGAAAACGCATACGCCCTTTTTGGCCAAGCAAGCAAGCGGGCAATGCAAATCTGCACTACAAAGAAGTATCACTTCCCACCGGTCAAAAGGGACATCCACAAAATGTGTAAAAACCAGAAAGGCAAGACAGGCCCTGGAGAACCGGGAGCCTTGTCATGCTGATGGGCGGGATGTAAATTGCCAACTGCCTCACTGGAGGAGTGCATTGTGTTCCCTAAAACAAGTAAACAACAGAGCTACAGAGCCAAGGCCACTTCCAGTCTAGGGAATATACCTTGGGAAAACTGAAAATCAATAAGAAAGAGCCACCTCCAAATTTAGGGCTGCACTGACTACAAGAACCTCAACTTGGGTACACCTTAAATATCCCAGGAAATATAAAAATGGTTCAAAACATTGTGGTACTTACGTACGATGGAATATCCCTCAGCCATGAAATCAATGTCATAAGACCAGTAGCAGCAAAGTGAGTGGATTCAGGTACGATGATTCTAAGTGAAATAAGTCACACAGAAAAAGAAACTTATCATAAGATATCACTTAGGAAGATCCTGTAAACATGGTTACACGTGAAATGAGTTAGGAAAGAGAACAGAGTCTCACATTTAGAAAACACTCTTATGCCTGCATAAAGGGGAAGGAGAGGTGGGGTGATGCATAAAACCAGAGTTTGATATAAGCACAGGGACCGTTTCAAAAACCAACTTTGGAATTGACAAGACCGACACCTTCCTCAGTGAAAGAGACTCAAAACCCCATATTTCCCACAGAGGAATATATCTGACTAGTAAGAATCTTAAAACCTATGTATTGATATGTCTCCATAAGGGAATCAAGTGTGTCTAGAGTGGCATAAACATGGCAGCGAGAATCAGCTCAAACCCACTATAAAAAGGAATTTCAAAAGCAAAACCAAAAAACAGGGAAATTCTTTACAATTCCTTCAGGGTGTCTGAGGAAACCTGGAAAGACCCTGTCTACAATGACAGCTGGATGTGGCATAAGGCTGGACACTTGGGACTGAGAGGATTGGTGAGATTGGGTGAGCAAATGCAGACCCTTTCAAGCAATAATGCATGGCCCCCATTCCATGGGTCCCAACTCTCCAGGTTCAAGGGAATATTACTACAGCTATAACATGTACAGGAAACCTAGAGAATGGACACACTGTGAATACGAAATGTTTCTAAAACTCAACGAATAGTCCCTCTCCTGGTGCTCCAGTTTGACTTTCCAACTGCCTTACTATCAATCTCCCAACTTGGACAGACAGGCCCTTTAACCTCCTGGTTTGCACAGGTTCCCAATTTGGCAGAGGATGGAAGGGACGAGGGAGAACCCATGAGAGAGTAGCTGTTAGGCATTCGGACGGGCACATGTCACTCTAATATCCCGGCAGGAAGAAGAATTAACCAAAGTCTCAGCCACCCACCGGGAACCAGTATAGGACATGATCCAAAATTTTGGACTTGCGTTCAGCTCACAAAAAACGAGTTGAGAAATGGAGCTCAGGGGCACAGCAATTCACAAACTGGCAGAGTGATAAAGGACAACTATCGTCCAAAAATCTGTTGAGGGAAGTCAACGAGGCGGACTTGAAAGTGAGGCAAAATAGCAGGAAACAGATTTCAAGAGGTACCTTGGAATCGCCTGTAAAGCACAGGAAGAGGGGCACAACTTGGACAATGGTGCACTTGGCCAAAAAGGGCGTATGCGTTTTCTCCTGAATATATTCAGGAGAAAACGCATACGCCCTTTTTGGCCAAGCAAGCAAGCGGGCAATGCAAATCTGCACTACAAAGAAGTATCACTTCCCACCGGTCAAAAGGGACATCCACAAAATGTGTAAAAACCAGAAAGGCAAGACAGGCCCTGGAGAACTGGGAGCCTTGTTATGCTGATGGGCGGGATGTAAATTGCCAACTGCCTCACTGGAGGAGTGCATTGTGTTCCCTAAAACAAGTAAACAACAGAGCTACAGAGCCAAGGCCACATCCAGTCTAGCGAATATACCTTGGGAAAACTGAAAATCAATAAGAAAGAGCCACCTCCAAATTTAGGGCTGCACTGGCTACAAGAACCTCAACTTGGGTACACCTTAAATATCCCAGGAAATATAAAAATGGTTCAAAACATTGTGGTACTTACGTACGATGGAATATCCCTCAGCGATGAAATCAATGTCATAAAACCAGTAGCAGCAAAGTGAGTGGATTCAGGTACGATGATTCTAAGTGAAATAAGTCACACACAAAAAGGAACTTATCATAAGCTATCACTTATGAAGATCCTGTAATCATGGCTACACGTGAACTGAGTTAGGAAATAGAACAGAGTCTCACATTTAGAATACACTCTTATGCCTGCATAAAGGGGATGGAGAGGTGGGGTGTTGCATAAAACCAGAGTTTGATATAAGCACAGGGACCGTTCCAAAAACCAACTTTGGAATAGACAAGACCTACACCTTCCTCAGTGAAAGAGACTCAAAACCCCATATTTCCGGCAGAGGAATATATCTGACTAGTAAGAATCTTAAAACCTATGTATTGATATGACTCCATAAGGGAATCAAGTGTGTCTAGAGTGGCATAAACATGGCAGCGAGAATCAGCTCAAACCCACTATAAAAAGGAATTTCAAAAGCAAAACCAAAAAACAGGGAAATTCTTTACAATTCCTTCAGGGTGTCTGAGGAAACCTGGAAAGACCCTATCTACAATGACAGCTGGATGTGGCATAAGGCTGGACACTTGGGACTGAGAGGATTGGTGAGATTGGGTGAGCAAATGCAGACCCTTTCAAGCAATAATGCATGGCCCCCATTCCATGGGTCCCAACTCTCCATGTTCAAGGGAATATTACTACAGCTATAACATGTACAGGAAACCTAGAGAATGGACACATTGTGAATACGAAAGGTTTCTAAAACTCAACGAATAGTCCCTCTCCTGGTGCTCCAGTTTGACTTTCCAACTGCCTTACTATCAATCTCCCAACTTGGAGAGTCAGGCCCTTTAACCTCCTGGTTTGCACAGGTTCCCAATTTGGCAGAGGATGGAAGGGACGAGGGAGAACCCATGAGAGAGTAGCTGTTAGGCATTTGGACGGGCACATGTCACTCTAATTTCCCGGCAGGAAGAAGAATTAACCAAAGTCTCAGCCACCCACCGGGAACCAGTATAGGACATGATCCAAAATTTTGGACTTGCGTTCAGCTCCCAAAAAACGAGTTGAGAAATGGAGCTCAGGGGCACAGCAATTCACATACTGGCAGAGTGATAAAGGACAACTATCATCCAAAAATCTGTTGAGGGAAGTCAACGAGGCGGACTTGAAAGCGAGGCAAAATAGCAGGAAACAGATTTCAAGAGGTACGTTGGAATAGCCTGTAAAGCACAGGAAGAGGGGCACAACTTGGACAATGGTGCACTTGGCCAAAAAGGGCGTATGCGTTTTCTCCTGAATATATTCAGGAGAAAACGCATACGCCCTTTTTGGCCAAGCAAGCAAGCGGGCAATGCAAATCTGCACTACAAAGAAGTATCACTTCCCACCGGTCAAAAGGGACATCCACAAAATGTGTAAAAACCAGAAAGGCAAGACAGGCCCTGGAGAACCGGGAGCCTTGTCATGCTGATGGGTGGGATGTAAATTGCCAACTGCCTCACTGGAGGAGTGCATTGTGTTCCCTAAAACAAGTAAACAACAGAGCTACAGAGCCAAGGCCACTTCCAGTCTAGGGAATATACCTTGGGAAAACTGAAAATCAATAAGAAAGAGCCACCTCCAAATTTAGGGCTGCACTGACTACAAGAACCTCAACTTGGGTACACCTTAAATATCCCAGGAAATATAAAAATGGTTCAAAACATTGTGGTACTTACGTACGATGGAATATCCCTCAGCCATGAAATCAATGTCATAAGACCAGTAGCAGCAAAGTGAGTGGATTCAGGTACGATGATTCTAAGTGAAATAAGTCACACAGAAAAAGAAACTTATCATAAGATATCACTTAGGAAGATCCTGTAAACATGGTTACACGTGAAATGAGTTAGGAAAGAGAACAGAGTCCCACATTTAGAAAACACTCTTATGCCTGCATAAAGGGGAAGGAGAGGTGGGGTGATGCATAAAACCAGAGTTTGATATAAGCACAGGGACCGTTTCAAAAACCAACTTTGGAATTGACAAGACCGACACCTTCCTCAGTGAAAGAGACTCAAAACCCCATATTTCCCACAGAGGAATATATCTGACTAGTAAGAATCTTAAAACCTATGTATTGATATGTCTCCATAAGGGAATCAAGTGTGTCTAGAGTGGCATAAACATGGCAGCGAGAATCAGCTCAAACCCACTATAAAAAGGAATTTCAAAAGCAAAACCAAAAAACAGGGAAATTCTTTACAATTCCTTCAGGGTGTCTGAGGAAACCTGGAAAGACCCTGTCTACAATGACAGCTGGATGTGGCATAAGGCTGGACACTTGGGACTGAGAGGATTGGTGAGATTGGGTGAGCAAATGCAGACCCTTTCAAGCAATAATGCATGGCCCCCATTCCATGGGTCCCAACTCTCCAGGTTCAAGGGAATATTACTACAGCTATAACATGTACAGGAAACCTAGAGAATGGACACACTGTGAATACGAAATGTTTCTAAAACTCAACGAATAGTCCCTCTCCTGGTGCTCCAGTTTGACTTTCCAACTGCCTTACTATCAATCTCCCAACTTGGACAGACAGGCCCTTTAACCTCCTGGTTTGCACAGGTTCCCAATTTGGCAGAGGATGGAAGGGACGAGGGAGAACCCATGAGAGAGTAGCTGTTAGGCATTCGGACGGGCACATGTCACTCTAATATCCCGGCAGGAAGAAGAATTAACCAAAGTCTCAGCCACCCACCGGGAACCAGTATAGGACATGATCCAAAATTTTGGACTTGCGTTCAGCTCACAAAAAACGAGTTGAGAAATGGAGCTCAGGGGCACAGCAATTCACAAACTGGCAGAGTGATAAAGGACAACTATCGTCCAAAAATCTGTTGAGGGAAGTCAACGAGGCGGACTTGAAAGTGAGGCAAAATAGCAGGAAACAGATTTCAAGAGGTACCTTGGAATCGCCTGTAAAGCACAGGAAGAGGGGCACAACTTGGACAATGGTGCACTTGGCCAAAAAGGGCGTATGCGTTTTCTCCTGAATATATTCAGGAGAAAACGCATACGCCCTTTTTGGCCAAGCAAGCAAGCGGGCAATGCAAATCTGCACTACAAAGAAGTATCACTTCCCACCGGTCAAAAGGGACATCCACAAAATGTGTAAAAACCAGAAAGGCAAGACAGGCCCTGGAGAACTGGGAGCCTTGTTATGCTGATGGGCGGGATGTAAATTGCCAACTGCCTCACTGGAGGAGTGCATTGTGTTCCCTAAAACAAGTAAACAACAGAGCTACAGAGCCAAGGCCACATCCAGTCTAGCGAATATACCTTGGGAAAACTGAAAATCAATAAGAAAGAGCCACCTCCAAATTTAGGGCTGCACTGGCTACAAGAACCTCAACTTGGGTACACCTTAAATATCCCAGGAAATATAAAAATGGTTCAAAACATTGTGGTACTTACGTACGATGGAATATCCCTCAGCGATGAAATCAATGTCATAAAACCAGTAGCAGCAAAGTGAGTGGATTCAGGTACGATGATTCTAAGTGAAATAAGTCACACACAAAAAGGAACTTATCATAAGCTATCACTTATGAAGATCCTGTAATCATGGCTACACGTGAACTGAGTTAGGAAATAGAACAGAGTCTCACATTTAGAATACACTCTTATGCCTGCATAAAGGGGATGGAGAGGTGGGGTGTTGCATAAAACCAGAGTTTGATATAAGCACAGGGACCGTTCCAAAAACCAACTTTGGAATAGACAAGACCTACACCTTCCTCAGTGAAAGAGACTCAAAACCCCATATTTCCGGCAGAGGAATATATCTGACTAGTAAGAATCTTAAAACCTATGTATTGATATGACTCCATAAGGGAATCAAGTGTGTCTAGAGTGGCATAAACATGGCAGCGAGAATCAGCTCAAACCCACTATAAAAAGGAATTTCAAAAGCAAAACCAAAAAACAGGGAAATTCTTTACAATTCCTTCAGGGTGTCTGAGGAAACCTGGAAAGACCCTATCTACAATGACAGCTGGATGTGGCATAAGGCTGGACACTTGGGACTGAGAGGATTGGTGAGATTGGGTGAGCAAATGCAGACCCTTTCAAGCAATAATGCATGGCCCCCATTCCATGGGTCCCAACTCTCCATGTTCAAGGGAATATTACTACAGCTATAACATGTACAGGAAACCTAGAGAATGGACACATTGTGAATACGAAAGGTTTCTAAAACTCAACGAATAGTCCCTCTCCTGGTGCTCCAGTTTGACTTTCCAACTGCCTTACTATCAATCTCCCAACTTGGAGAGTCAGGCCCTTTAACCTCCTGGTTTGCACAGGTTCCCAATTTGGCAGAGGATGGAAGGGACGAGGGAGAACCCATGAGAGAGTAGCTGTTAGGCATTTGGACGGGCACATGTCACTCTAATTTCCCGGCAGGAAGAAGAATTAACCAAAGTCTCAGCCACCCACCGGGAACCAGTATAGGACATGATCCAAAATTTTGGACTTGCGTTCAGCTCCCAAAAAACGAGTTGAGAAATGGAGCTCAGGGGCACAGCAATTCACATACTGGCAGAGTGATAAAGGACAACTATCATCCAAAAATCTGTTGAGGGAAGTCAACGAGGCGGACTTGAAAGCGAGGCAAAATAGCAGGAAACAGATTTCAAGAGGTACGTTGGAATAGCCTGTAAAGCACAGGAAGAGGGGCACAACTTGGACAATGGTGCACTTGGCCAAAAAGGGCGTATGCGTTTTCTCCTGAATATATTCAGGAGAAAACGCATACGCCCTTTTTGGCCAAGCAAGCAAGCGGGCAATGCAAATCTGCACTACAAAGAAGTATCACTTCCCACCGGTCAAAAGGGACATCCACAAAATGTGTAAAAACCAGAAAGGCAAGACAGGCCCTGGAGAACCGGGAGCCTTGTCATGCTGATGGGTGGGATGTAAATTGCCAACTGCCTCACTGGAGGAGTGCATTGTGTTCCCTAAAACAAGTAAACAACAGAGCTACAGAGCCAAGGCCACTTCCAGTCTAGGGAATATACCTTGGGAAAACTGAAAATCAATAAGAAAGAGCCACCTCCAAATTTAGGGCTGCACTGACTACAAGAACCTCAACTTGGGTACACCTTAAATATCCCAGGAAATATAAAAATGGTTCAAAACATTGTGGTACTTACGTACGATGGAATATCCCTCAGCCATGAAATCAATGTCATAAGACCAGTAGCAGCAAAGTGAGTGGATTCAGGTACGATGATTCTAAGTGAAATAAGTCACACAGAAAAAGAAACTTATCATAAGATATCACTTAGGAAGATCCTGTAAACATGGTTACACGTGAAATGAGTTAGGAAAGAGAACAGAGTCCCACATTTAGAAAACACTCTTATGCCTGCATAAAGGGGAAGGAGAGGTGGGGTGATGCATAAAACCAGAGTTTGATATAAGCACAGGGACCGTTTCAAAAACCAACTTTGGAATTGACAAGACCGACACCTTCCTCAGTGAAAGAGACTCAAAACCCCATATTTCCCACAGAGGAATATATCTGACTAGTAAGAATCTTAAAACCTATGTATTGATATGTCTCCATAAGGGAATCAAGTGTGTCTAGAGTGGCATAAACATGGCAGCGAGAATCAGCTCAAACCCACTATAAAAAGGAATTTCAAAAGCAAAACCAAAAAACAGGGAAATTCTTTACAATTCCTTCAGGGTGTCTGAGGAAACCTGGAAAGACCCTATCTACAATGACAGCCGGATGTGGCATAAGGCTGGACACTTGGGACTGAGAGGATTGGTGAGATTGGGTGAGCAAATGCAGACCCTTTCAAGCAATAATGCATGGCCCCCATTCCATGGGTCCCAACTCTCCAGGTTCAAGGGAATATTACTACAGCTATAACATGTACAGGAAACCTAGAGAATGGACACACTGTGAATACGAAATGTTTCTAAAACTCAACGAATAGTCCCTCTCCTGGTGCTCCAGTTTGACTTTCCAACTGCCTTACTATCAATCTCCCAACTTGGACAGACAGGCCCTTTAACCTCCTGGTTTGCACAGGTTCCCAATTTGGCAGAGGATGGAAGGGACGAGGGAGAACCCATGAGAGAGTAGCTGTTAGGCATTCGGACGGGCACATGTCACTCTAATATCCCGGCAGGAAGAAGAATTAACCAAAGTCTCAGCCACCCACCGGGAACCAGTATAGGACATGATCCAAAATTTTGGACTTGCGTTCAGCTCACAAAAAACGAGTTGAGAAATGGAGCTCAGGGGCACAGCAATTCACAAACTGGCAGAGTGATAAAGGACAACTATCGTCCAAAAATCTGTTGAGGGAAGTCAACGAGGCGGACTTGAAAGTGAGGCAAAATAGCAGGAAACAGATTTCAAGAGGTACCTTGGAATCGCCTGTAAAGCACAGGAAGAGGGGCACAACTTGGACAATGGTGCACTTGGCCAAAAAGGGCGTATGCGTTTTCTCCTGAATATATTCAGGAGAAAACGCATACGCCCTTTTTGGCCAAGCAAGCAAGCGGGCAATGCAAATCTGCACTACAAAGAAGTATCACTTCCCACCGGTCAAAAGGGACATCCACAAAATGTGTAAAAACCAGAAAGGCAAGACAGGCCCTGGAGAACTGGGAGCCTTGTTATGCTGATGGGCGGGATGTAAATTGCCAACTGCCTCACTGGAGGAGTGCATTGTGTTCCCTAAAACAAGTAAACAACAGAGCTACAGAGCCAAGGCCACATCCAGTCTAGCGAATATACCTTGGGAAAACTGAAAATCAATAAGAAAGAGCCACCTCCAAATTTAGGGCTGCACTGGCTACAAGAACCTCAACTTGGGTACACCTTAAATATCCCAGGAAATATAAAAATGGTTCAAAACATTGTGGTACTTACGTACGATGGAATATCCCTCAGCGATGAAATCAATGTCATAAAACCAGTAGCAGCAAAGTGAGTGGATTCAGGTACGATGATTCTAAGTGAAATAAGTCACACACAAAAAGGAACTTATCATAAGCTATCACTTATGAAGATCCTGTAATCATCGCTACACGTGAACTGAGTTAGGAAATAGAACAGAGTCTCACATTTAGAATACACTCTTATGCCTGCATAAAGGGGATGGAGAGGTGGGGTGTTGCATAAAACCAGAGTTTGATATAAGCACAGGGACCGTTCCAAAAACCAACTTTGGAATAGACAAGACCTACACCTTCCTCAGTGAAAGAGACTCAAAACCCCATATTTCCGGCAGAGGAATATATCTGACTAGTAAGAATCTTAAAACCTATGTATTGATATGACTCCATAAGGGAATCAAGTGTGTCTAGAGTGGCATAAACATGGCAGCGAGAATCAGCTCAAACCCACTATAAAAAGGAATTTCAAAAGCAAAACCAAAAAACAGGGAAATTCTTTACAATTCCTTCAGGGTGTCTGAGGAAACCTGGAAAGACCCTATCTACAATGACAGCTGGATGTGGCATAAGGCTGGACACTTGGGACTGAGAGGATTGGTGAGATTGGGTGAGCAAATGCAGACCCTTTCAAGCAATAATGCATGGCCCCCATTCCATGGGTCCCAACTCTCCAGGTTCAAGGGAATATTACTACAGCTATAACATGTACAGGAAACCTAGAGAATGGACACATTGTGAATACGAAAGGTTTCTAAAACTCAACGAATAGTCCCTCTCCTGGTGCTCCAGTTTGACTTTCCAACTGCCTTACTATCAATCTCCCAACTTGGAGAGTCAGGGCCTTTAACCTCCTGGTTTGCACAGGTTCCCAATTTGGCAGAGGATGGAAGGGACGAGGGAGAACCCATGAGAGAGTAGCTGTTAGGCATTTGGACGGGCACATGTCACTCTAATTTCCCGGCAGGAAGAAGAATTAACCAAAGTCTCAGCCACCCACCGGGAACCAGTATAGGACATGATCCAAAATTTTGGACTTGCGTTCAGCTCCCAAAAAACGAGTTGAGAAATGGAGCTCAGGGGCACAGCAATTCACATACTGGCAGAGTGATAAAGGACAACTATCATCCAAAAATCTGTTGAGGGAAGTCAACGAGGCGGACTTGAAAGCGAGGCAAAATAGCAGGAAACAGATTTCAAGAGGTACGTTGGAATAGCCTGTAAAGCACAGGAAGAGGGGCACAACTTGGACAATGGTGCACTTGGCCAAAAAGGGCGTATGCGTTTTCTCCTGAATATATTCAGGAGAAAACGCATACGCCCTTTTTGGCCAAGCAAGCAAGCGGGCAATGCAAATCTGCACTACAAAGAAGTATCACTTCCCACCGGTCAAAAGGGACATCCACAAAATGTGTAAAAACCAGAAAGGCAAGACAGGCCCTGGAGAACCGGGAGCCTTGTCATGCTGATGGGTGGGATGTAAATTGCCAACTGCCTCACTGGAGGAGTGCATTGTGTTCCCTAAAACAAGTAAACAACAGAGCTACAGAGCCAAGGCCACTTCCAGTCTAGGGAATATACCTTGGGAAAACTGAAAATCAATAAGAAAGAGCCACCTCCAAATTTAGGGCTGCACTGACTACAAGAACCTCAACTTGGGTACACCTTAAATATCCCAGGAAATATAAAAATGGTTCAAAACATTGTGGTACTTACGTACGATGGAATATCCCTCAGCCATGAAATCAATGTCATAAGACCAGTAGCAGCAAAGTGAGTGGATTCAGGTACGATGATTCTAAGTGAAATAAGTCACACAGAAAAAGAAACTTATCATAAGATATCACTTAGGAAGATCCTGTAAACATGGTTACACGTGAAATGAGTTAGGAAAGAGAACAGAGTCCCACATTTAGAAAACACTCTTATGCCTGCATAAAGGGGAAGGAGAGGTGGGGTGATGCATAAAACCAGAGTTTGATATAAGCACAGGGACCGTTTCAAAAACCAACTTTGGAATTGACAAGACCGACACCTTCCTCAGTGAAAGAGACTCAAAACCCCATATTTCCCACAGAGGAATATATCTGACTAGTAAGAATCTTAAAACCTATGTATTGATATGTCTCCATAAGGGAATCAAGTGTGTCTAGAGTGGCATAAACATGGCAGCGAGAATCAGCTCAAACCCACTATAAAAAGGAATTTCAAAAGCAAAACCAAAAAACAGGGAAATTCTTTACAATTCCTTCAGGGTGTCTGAGGAAACCTGGAAAGACCCTATCTACAATGACAGCCGGATGTGGCATAAGGCTGGACACTTGGGACTGAGAGGATTGGTGAGATTGGGTGAGCAAATGCAGACCCTTTCAAGCAATAATGCATGGCTCCCATTCCATGGGTCCCAACTCTCCAGGTTCAAGGGAATATTACTACAGCTATAACATGTACAGGAAACCTAGAGAATGGACACACTGTGAATACAAAAGGTTTCTAAAACTCAACGAATAGTCCCTCTCCTGGTGCTCCAGTTTGACTTTCCAACTGCCTTACTATCAATCTCCCAACTTGGAGAGACAGGCCCTTTAACCTCCTGGTTTGCACAGGTTCCCAATTTGGCAGAGGATGGAAGGGACGAGGGAGAACCCATGAGAGAGTAGCTGTTAGGCATTTGGACGGGCACATGTCACTCTAATTTCCCGGCAGGAAGAAGAATTAACCAAAGTCTCAGCCACCCACCGGGAACCAGTATAGGACATGATCCAAAATTTTGGACTTGCGTTCAGCTCACAAAAAACGAGTTGAGAAATGGAGCTCAGGGGCACAGCAATTCACAAACTGGCAGAGTGATAAAGGACAACTATCGTCAAAAAATCTGTTGAGGGAAGTCAACGAGGCGGACTTGAAAGCGAGGCAAAATAGCAGGAAACAGATTTCAAGAGGTACCTTGGAATCGCCTGTAAAGCACAGGAAGAGGGGCACAACTTGGACAGTGGTGCACTTGGCCAAAAAGGGCGTATGCGTTTTCTCCTGAATATATTCAGGAGAAAACGCATACGCCCTTTTTGGCCAAGCAAGCAAGCGGGCAATGCAAATCTGCACTACAAAGAAGTATCACTTCCCACCGGTCAAAAGGGACATCCACAAAATGTGTAAAAACCAGAAAGGCAAGACAGGCCCTGGAGAACCGGGAGCATTGTCAAGCTGATGGGCGGGATGTAAATTGCCAACTGCCTCACTGGAGGAGTGCATTGTGTTCCCTAAAACAAGTAAACAACAGAGCTACAGAGCCAAGGCCACTTCCAGTCTAGGGAATATACCTTGGGAAAACTGAAAATCAATAAGAAAGAGCCACCTCCAAATTTAGGGCTGCACTGACTACAAGAACCTCAACTTGGGTACACCTTAAATATCCCAGGAAATATAAAAATGGTTCAAAACATTGTGGTACTTACGTACGATGGAATATCCCTCAGCCATGAAATCAATGTCATAAGACCAGTAGCAGCAAAGTGAGTGGATTCAGATACGATGATTCTAAGTGAAATAAGTCACACAGAAAAAGAAACTTATCATAAGATATCACTTAGGAAGATCCTGTAAACATGGCTACACGTGAACTGAGTTAGGAAAGAGAACAGAGTCTCACATTTAGAAAACACTCTTATGCCTGCATAAAGGGGAAGGAGAGGTGGGGTGATGCATAAAACCAGAGTTTGATATAAGCACAGGGACCGTTTCAAAAACCAACTTTGGAATTGACAAGACCGACACCTTCCTCAGTGAAAGAGACTCAAAACCCCATATTTCCCACAGAGGAATATATCTGACTAGTAAGAATCTTAAAACCTATGTATTGATATGTCTCCATAAGGGAATCAAGTGTGTCTAGAGTGGCATAAACATGGCAGCGAGAATCAGCTCAAACCCACTATAAAAAGGAATTTCAAAAGCAAAACCAAAAAACAGGGAAATTCTTTACAATTCCTTCAGGGTGTCTGAGGAAACCTGGAAAGACCCTGTCTACAATGACAGCTGGATGTGGCATAAGGCTGGACACTTGGGACTGAGAGGATTGGTGAGATTGGGTGAGCAAATGCAGACCCTTTCAAGCAATAATGCATGGCCCCCATTCCATGGGTCCCAACTCTCCAGGTTCAAGGGAATATTACTACAGCTATAACATGTACAGGAAACCTAGAGAATGGACACACTGTGAATACGAAATGTTTCTAAAACTCAACGAATAGTCCCTCTCCTGGTGCTCCAGTTTGACTTTCCAACTGCCTTACTATCAATCTCCCAACTTGGACAGACAGGCCCTTTAACCTCCTGGTTTGCACAGGTTCCCAATTTGGCAGAGGATGGAAGGGACGAGGGAGAACCCATGAGAGAGTAGCTGTTAGGCATTCGGACGGGCACATGTCACTCTAATATCCCGGCAGGAAGAAGAATTAACCAAAGTCTCAGCCACCCACCGGGAACCAGTATAGGACATGATCCAAAATTTTGGACTTGCGTTCAGCTCACAAAAAACGAGTTGAGAAATGGAGCTCAGGGGCACAGCAATTCACAAACTGGCAGAGTGATAAAGGACAACTATCGTCCAAAAATCTGTTGAGGGAAGTCAACGAGGCGGACTTGAAAGTGAGGCAAAATAGCAGGAAACAGATTTCAAGAGGTACCTTGGAATCGCCTGTAAAGCACAGGAAGAGGGGCACAACTTGGACAATGGTGCACTTGGCCAAAAAGGGCGTATGCGTTTTCTCCTGAATATATTCAGGAGAAAACGCATACGCCCTTTTTGGCCAAGCAAGCAAGCGGGCAATGCAAATCTGCACTACAAAGAAGTATCACTTCCCACCGGTCAAAAGGGACATCCACAAAATGTGTAAAAACCAGAAAGGCAAGACAGGCCCTGGAGAACTGGGAGCCTTGTTATGCTGATGGGCGGGATGTAAATTGCCAACTGCCTCACTGGAGGAGTGCATTGTGTTCCCTAAAACAAGTAAACAACAGAGCTACAGAGCCAAGGCCACATCCAGTCTAGCGAATATACCTTGGGAAAACTGAAAATCAATAAGAAAGAGCCACCTCCAAATTTAGGGCTGCACTGGCTACAAGAACCTCAACTTGGGTACACCTTAAATATCCCAGGAAATATAAAAATGGTTCAAAACATTGTGGTACTTACGTACGATGGAATATCCCTCAGCGATGAAATCAATGTCATAAAACCAGTAGCAGCAAAGTGAGTGGATTCAGGTACGATGATTCTAAGTGAAATAAGTCACACACAAAAAGGAACTTATCATAAGCTATCACTTATGAAGATCCTGTAATCATGGCTACACGTGAACTGAGTTAGGAAATAGAACAGAGTCTCACATTTAGAATACACTCTTATGCCTGCATAAAGGGGATGGAGAGGTGGGGTGTTGCATAAAACCAGAGTTTGATATAAGCACAGGGACCGTTCCAAAAACCAACTTTGGAATAGACAAGACCTACACCTTCCTCAGTGAAAGAGACTCAAAACCCCATATTTCCGGCAGAGGAATATATCTGACTAGTAAGAATCTTAAAACCTATGTATTGATATGACTCCATAAGGGAATCAAGTGTGTCTAGAGTGGCATAAACATGGCAGCGAGAATCAGCTCAAACCCACTATAAAAAGGAATTTCAAAAGCAAAACCAAAAAACAGGGAAATTCTTTACAATTCCTTCAGGGTGTCTGAGGAAACCTGGAAAGACCCTATCTACAATGACAGCTGGATGTGGCATAAGGCTGGACACTTGGGACTGAGAGGATTGGTGAGATTGGGTGAGCAAATGCAGACCCTTTCAAGCAATAATGCATGGCCCCCATTCCATGGGTCCCAACTCTCCATGTTCAAGGGAATATTACTACAGCTATAACATGTACAGGAAACCTAGAGAATGGACACATTGTGAATACGAAAGGTTTCTAAAACTCAACGAATAGTCCCTCTCCTGGTGCTCCAGTTTGACTTTCCAACTGCCTTACTATCAATCTCCCAACTTGGAGAGTCAGGCCCTTTAACCTCCTGGTTTGCACAGGTTCCCAATTTGGCAGAGGATGGAAGGGACGAGGGAGAACCCATGAGAGAGTAGCTGTTAGGCATTTGGACGGGCACATGTCACTCTAATTTCCCGGCAGGAAGAAGAATTAACCAAAGTCTCAGCCACCCACCGGGAACCAGTATAGGACATGATCCAAAATTTTGGACTTGCGTTCAGCTCCCAAAAAACGAGTTGAGAAATGGAGCTCAGGGGCACAGCAATTCACATACTGGCAGAGTGATAAAGGACAACTATCATCCAAAAATCTGTTGAGGGAAGTCAACGAGGCGGACTTGAAAGCGAGGCAAAATAGCAGGAAACAGATTTCAAGAGGTACGTTGGAATAGCCTGTAAAGCACAGGAAGAGGGGCACAACTTGGACAATGGTGCACTTGGCCAAAAAGGGCGTATGCGTTTTCTCCTGAATATATTCAGGAGAAAACGCATACGCCCTTTTTGGCCAAGCAAGCAAGCGGGCAATGCAAATCTGCACTACAAAGAAGTATCACTTCCCACCGGTCAAAAGGGACATCCACAAAATGTGTAAAAACCAGAAAGGCAAGACAGGCCCTGGAGAACCGGGAGCCTTGTCATGCTGATGGGTGGGATGTAAATTGCCAACTGCCTCACTGGAGGAGTGCATTGTGTTCCCTAAAACAAGTAAACAACAGAGCTACAGAGCCAAGGCCACTTCCAGTCTAGGGAATATACCTTGGGAAAACTGAAAATCAATAAGAAAGAGCCACCTCCAAATTTAGGGCTGCACTGACTACAAGAACCTCAACTTGGGTACACCTTAAATATCCCAGGAAATATAAAAATGGTTCAAAACATTGTGGTACTTACGTACGATGGAATATCCCTCAGCCATGAAATCAATGTCATAAGACCAGTAGCAGCAAAGTGAGTGGATTCAGGTACGATGATTCTAAGTGAAATAAGTCACACAGAAAAAGAAACTTATCATAAGATATCACTTAGGAAGATCCTGTAAACATGGTTACACGTGAAATGAGTTAGGAAAGAGAACAGAGTCCCACATTTAGAAAACACTCTTATGCCTGCATAAAGGGGAAGGAGAGGTGGGGTGATGCATAAAACCAGAGTTTGATATAAGCACAGGGACCGTTTCAAAAACCAACTTTGGAATTGACAAGACCGACACCTTCCTCAGTGAAAGAGACTCAAAACCCCATATTTCCCACAGAGGAATATATCTGACTAGTAAGAATCTTAAAACCTATGTATTGATATGTCTCCATAAGGGAATCAAGTGTGTCTAGAGTGGCATAAACATGGCAGCGAGAATCAGCTCAAACCCACTATAAAAAGGAATTTCAAAAGCAAAACCAAAAAACAGGGAAATTCTTTACAATTCCTTCAGGGTGTCTGAGGAAACCTGGAAAGACCCTATCTACAATGACAGCCGGATGTGGCATAAGGCTGGACACTTGGGACTGAGAGGATTGGTGAGATTGGGTGAGCAAATGCAGACCCTTTCAAGCAATAATGCATGGCCCCCATTCCATGGGTCCCAACTCTCCAGGTTCAAGGGAATATTACTACAGCTATAACATGTACAGGAAACCTAGAGAATGGACACACTGTGAATACGAAATGTTTCTAAAACTCAACGAATAGTCCCTCTCCTGGTGCTCCAGTTTGACTTTCCAACTGCCTTACTATCAATCTCCCAACTTGGACAGACAGGCCCTTTAACCTCCTGGTTTGCACAGGTTCCCAATTTGGCAGAGGATGGAAGGGACGAGGGAGAACCCATGAGAGAGTAGCTGTTAGGCATTCGGACGGGCACATGTCACTCTAATATCCCGGCAGGAAGAAGAATTAACCAAAGTCTCAGCCACCCACCGGGAACCAGTATAGGACATGATCCAAAATTTTGGACTTGCGTTCAGCTCACAAAAAACGAGTTGAGAAATGGAGCTCAGGGGCACAGCAATTCACAAACTGGCAGAGTGATAAAGGACAACTATCGTCCAAAAATCTGTTGAGGGAAGTCAACGAGGCGGACTTGAAAGTGAGGCAAAATAGCAGGAAACAGATTTCAAGAGGTACCTTGGAATCGCCTGTAAAGCACAGGAAGAGGGGCACAACTTGGACAATGGTGCACTTGGCCAAAAAGGGCGTATGCGTTTTCTCCTGAATATATTCAGGAGAAAACGCATACGCCCTTTTTGGCCAAGCAAGCAAGCGGGCAATGCAAATCTGCACTACAAAGAAGTATCACTTCCCACCGGTCAAAAGGGACATCCACAAAATGTGTAAAAACCAGAAAGGCAAGACAGGCCCTGGAGAACTGGGAGCCTTGTTATGCTGATGGGCGGGATGTAAATTGCCAACTGCCTCACTGGAGGAGTGCATTGTGTTCCCTAAAACAAGTAAACAACAGAGCTACAGAGCCAAGGCCACATCCAGTCTAGCGAATATACCTTGGGAAAACTGAAAATCAATAAGAAAGAGCCACCTCCAAATTTAGGGCTGCACTGGCTACAAGAACCTCAACTTGGGTACACCTTAAATATCCCAGGAAATATAAAAATGGTTCAAAACATTGTGGTACTTACGTACGATGGAATATCCCTCAGCGATGAAATCAATGTCATAAAACCAGTAGCAGCAAAGTGAGTGGATTCAGGTACGATGATTCTAAGTGAAATAAGTCACACACAAAAAGGAACTTATCATAAGCTATCACTTATGAAGATCCTGTAATCATGGCTACACGTGAACTGAGTTAGGAAATAGAACAGAGTCTCACATTTAGAATACACTCTTATGCCTGCATAAAGGGGATGGAGAGGTGGGGTGTTGCATAAAACCAGAGTTTGATATAAGCACAGGGACCGTTCCAAAAACCAACTTTGGAATAGACAAGACCTACACCTTCCTCAGTGAAAGAGACTCAAAACCCCATATTTCCCGCAGAGGAATATATCTGACTAGTAAGAATCTTAAAACCTATGTATTGATATGACTCCATAAGGGAATCAAGTGTGTCTAGAGTGGCATAAACATGGCAGCGAGAATCAGCTCAAACCCACTATAAAAAGGAATTTCAAAAGCAAAACCAAAAAACAGGGAAATTCTTTACAATTCCTTCAGGGTGTCTGAGGAAACCTGGAAAGACCCTATCTACAATGACAGCTGGATGTGGCATAAGGCTGGACACTTGGGACTGAGAGGATTGGTGAGATTGGGTGAGCAAATGCAGACCCTTTCAAGCAATAATGCATGGCCCCCATTCCATGGGTCCCAACTCTCCATGTTCAAGGGAATATTACTACAGCTATAACATGTACAGGAAACCTAGAGAATGGACACATTGTGAATACGAAAGGTTTCTAAAACTCAACGAATAGTCCCTCTCCTGGTGCTCCAGTTTGACTTTCCAACTGCCTTACTATCAATCTCCCAACTTGGAGAGTCAGGCCCTTTAACCTCCTGGTTTGCACAGGTTCCCAATTTGGCAGAGGATGGAAGGGACGAGGGAGAACCCATGAGAGAGTAGCTGTTAGGCATTTGGACGGGCACATGTCACTCTAATTTCCCGGCAGGAAGAAGAATTAACCAAAGTCTCAGCCACCCACCGGGAACCAGTATAGGACATGATCCAAAATTTTGGACTTGCGTTCAGCTCCCAAAAAACGAGTTGAGAAATGGAGCTCAGGGGCACAGCAATTCACATACTGGCAGAGTGATAAAGGACAACTATCATCCAAAAATCTGTTGAGGGAAGTCAACGAGGCGGACTTGAAAGCGAGGCAAAATAGCAGGAAACAGATTTCAAGAGGTACGTTGGAATAGCCTGTAAAGCACAGGAAGAGGGGCACAACTTGGACAATGGTGCACTTGGCCAAAAAGGGCGTATGCGTTTTCTCCTGAATATATTCAGGAGAAAACGCATACGCCCTTTTTGGCCAAGCAAGCAAGCGGGCAATGCAAATCTGCACTACAAAGAAGTATCACTTCCCACCGGTCAAAAGGGACATCCACAAAATGTGTAAAAACCAGAAAGGCAAGACAGGCCCTGGAGAACCGGGAGCCTTGTCATGCTGATGGGTGGGATGTAAATTGCCAACTGCCTCACTGGAGGAGTGCATTGTGTTCCCTAAAACAAGTAAACAACAGAGCTACAGAGCCAAGGCCACTTCCAGTCTAGGGAATATACCTTGGGAAAACTGAAAATCAATAAGAAAGAGCCACCTCCAAATTTAGGGCTGCACTGACTACAAGAACCTCAACTTGGGTACACCTTAAATATCCCAGGAAATATAAAAATGGTTCAAAACATTGTGGTACTTACGTACGATGGAATATCCCTCAGCCATGAAATCAATGTCATAAGACCAGTAGCAGCAAAGTGAGTGGATTCAGGTACGATGATTCTAAGTGAAATAAGTCACACAGAAAAAGAAACTTATCATAAGATATCACTTAGGAAGATCCTGTAAACATGGTTACACGTGAAATGAGTTAGGAAAGAGAACAGAGTCCCACATTTAGAAAACACTCTTATGCCTGCATAAAGGGGAAGGAGAGGTGGGGTGATGCATAAAACCAGAGTTTGATATAAGCACAGGGACCGTTTCAAAAACCAACTTTGGAATTGACAAGACCGACACCTTCCTCAGTGAAAGAGACTCAAAACCCCATATTTCCCACAGAGGAATATATCTGACTAGTAAGAATCTTAAAACCTATGTATTGATATGTCTCCATAAGGGAATCAAGTGTGTCTAGAGTGGCATAAACATGGCAGCAAGAATCAGCTCAAACCCACTATAAAAAGGAATTTCAAAAGCAAAACCAAAAAACAGGGAAATTCTTTACAATTCCTTCAGGGTGTCTGAGGAAACCTGGAAAGACCCTATCTACAATGACAGCCGGATGTGGCATAAGGCTGGACACTTGGGACTGAGAGGATTGGTGAGATTGGGTGAGCAAATGCAGACCCTTTCAAGCAATAATGCATGGCCCCCATTCCATGGGTCCCAACTCTCCAGGTTCAAGGGAATATTACTACAGCTATAACATGTACAGGAAACCTAGAGAATGGACACACTGTGAATACAAAAGGTTTCTAAAACTCAACGAATAGTCCCTCTCCTGGTGCTCCAGTTTGACTTTCCAACTGCCTTACTATCAATCTCCCAACTTGGAGAGACAGGCCCTTTAACCTCCTGGTTTGCACAGGTTCCCAATTTGGCAGAGGATGGAAGGGACGAGGGAGAACCCATGAGAGAGTAGCTGTTAGGCATTTGGACGGGCACATGTCACTCTAATTTCCCGGCAGGAAGAAGAATTAACCAAAGTCTCAGCCACCCACCGGGAACCAGTATAGGACATGATCCAAAATTTTGGACTTGCGTTCAGCTCACAAAAAACGAGTTGAGAAATGGAGCTCAGGGGCACAGCAATTCACAAACTGGCAGAGTGATAAAGGACAACTATCGTCAAAAAATCTGTTGAGGGAAGTCAACGAGGCGGACTTGAAAGCGAGGCAAAATAGCAGGAAACAGATTTCAAGAGGTACCTTGGAATCGCCTGTAAAGCACAGGAAGAGGGGCACAACTTGGACAGTGGTGCACTTGGCCAAAAAGGGCGTATGCGTTTTCTCCTGAATATATTCAGGAGAAAACGCATACGCCCTTTTTGGCCAAGCAAGCAAGCGGGCAATGCAAATCTGCACTACAAAGAAGTATCACTTCCCACCGGTCAAAAGGGACATCCACAAAATGTGTAAAAACCAGAAAGGCAAGACAGGCCCTGGAGAACCGGGAGCATTGTCAAGCTGATGGGCGGGATGTAAATTGCCAACTGCCTCACTGGAGGAGTGCATTGTGTTCCCTAAAACAAGTAAACAACAGAGCTACAGAGCCAAGGCCACTTCCAGTCTAGGGAATATACCTTGGGAAAACTGAAAATCAATAAGAAAGAGCCACCTCCAAATTTAGGGCTGCACTGACTACAAGAACCTCAACTTGGGTACACCTTAAATATCCCAGGAAATATAAAAATGGTTCAAAACATTGTGGTACTTACGTACGATGGAATATCCCTCAGCCATGAAATCAATGTCATAAGACCAGTAGCAGCAAAGTGAGTGGATTCAGATACGATGATTCTAAGTGAAATAAGTCACACAGAAAAAGAAACTTATCATAAGATATCACTTAGGAAGATCCTGTAAACATGGCTACACGTGAACTGAGTTAGGAAAGAGAACAGAGTCTCACATTTAGAAAACACTCTTATGCCTGCATAAAGGGGAAGGAGAGGTGGGGTGATGCATAAAACCAGAGTTTGATATAAGCACAGGGACCGTTTCAAAAACCAACTTTGGAATTGACAAGACCGACACCTTCCTCAGTGAAAGAGACTCAAAACCCCATATTTCCCACAGAGGAATATATCTGACTAGTAAGAATCTTAAAACCTATGTATTGATATGTCTCCATAAGGGAATCAAGTGTGTCTAGAGTGGCATAAACATGGCAGCGAGAATCAGCTCAAACCCACTATAAAAAGGAATTTCAAAAGCAAAACCAAAAAACAGGGAAATTCTTTACAATTCCTTCAGGGTGTCTGAGGAAACCTGGAAAGACCCTATCTACAATGACAGCCGGATGTGGCATAAGGCTGGACACTTGGGACTGAGAGGATTGGTGAGATTGGGTGAGCAAATGCAGACCCTTTCAAGCAATAATGCATGGCCCCCATTCCATGGGTCCCAACTCTCCAGGTTCAAGGGAATATTACTACAGCTATAACATGTACAGGAAACCTAGAGAATGGACACACTGTGAATACGAAAGGTTTCTAAAACTCAACGAATAGTCCCTCTCCTGGTGCTCCAGTTTGACTTTCCAACTGCCTTACTATCAATCTCCCAACTTGGAGAGACAGGCCCTTTAAGCTCCTGGTTTGCACAGGTTCCCAATTTGGCAGAGGATGGAAGGGACGAGGGAGAACCCATGAGAGAGTAGCTGTTAGGCATTTGGACGGGCACATGTCACTCTAATTTCCCGGCAGGAAGAAGAATTAACCAAAGTCTCAGCCACCCACCGGGAACCAGTATAGGACATGATCCAAAATTTTGGACTTGCGTTCAGCTCACAAAAAACGAGTTGAGAAATGGAGCTCAGGGGCACAGCAATTCACAAACTGGCAGAGTGATAAAGGACAACTATCGTCCAAAAATCTGTTGAGGGAAGTCAACGAGGCGGACTTGAAAGCGAGGCAAAATAGCAGGAAACAGATTTCAAGAGGTACCTTGGAATCGCCTGTAAAGCACAGGAAGAGGGGCACAACTTGGACAATGGTGCACTTGGCCAAAAAGGGCGTATGCGTTTTCTCCTGAATATATTCAGGAGAAAACGCATACGCCCTTTTTGGCCAAGCAAGCAAGCGGGCAATGCAAATCTGCACTACAAAGAAGTATCACTTCCCACCGGTCAAAAGGGACATCCACAAAATGTGTAAAAACCAGAAAGGCAAGACAGGCCCTGGAGAACTGGGAGCCTTGTTATGCTGATGGGCGGGATGTAAATTGCCAACTGCCTCACTGGAGGAGTGCATTGTGTTCCCTAAAACAAGTAAACAACAGAGCTACAGAGCCAAGGCCACTTCCAGTCTAGGGAATATACCTTGGGAAAACTGAAAATCAATAAGAAAGAGCCACCTCCAAATTTAGGGCTGCACTGACTACAAGAACCTCAACTTGGGTACACCTTAAATATCCCAGGAAATATAAAAATGGTTCAAAACATTGTGGTACTTACGTACGATGGAATATCCCTCAGCCATGAAATCAATGTCATAAGACCAGTAGCAGCAAAGTGAGTGGATTCAGGTACGATGATTCTACGTGAAATAAGTCACACAGAAAAAGAAACTTATCATAAGATATCACTTAGGAAGATCCTGTAAACATGGCTACACGTGAACTGAGTTAGGAAAGAGAACAGAGTCTCACATTTAGAAAACACTCTTATGCCTGCATAAAGGGGAAGGAGAGGTGGGGTGATGCATAAAACCAGAGTTTGATATAAGCACAGGGACAGTTTCAAAAACCAACTTTGGAATTGACAAGACCGACACCTTCCTCAGTGAAAGAGATTCAAAACCCCATATTTCCCACAGAGGAATATATCTGACTAGTAAGAATCTTAAAACCTATGTATTGATATGTCTCCATAAGGGAATCAAGTGTGTCTAGAGTGGCATAAACATGGCAGCGAGAATCAGCTCAAACCCACTATAAAAAGGAATTTCAAAAGCAAAACCAAAAAACAGGGAAATTCTTTACAATTCCTTCAGGGTGTCTGAGGAAACCTGGAAAGACCCTATCTACAATGACAGCCGGATGTGGCATAAGGCTGGACACTTGGGACTGAGAGGATTGGTGAGATTGGGTGAGCAAATGCAGACCCTTTCAAGCAATAATGCATGGCCCCCATTCCATGGGTCCCAACTCTCCAGGTTCAAGGGAATATTACTACAGCTATAACATGTACAGGAAACCTAGAGAATGGACACACTGTGAATACGAAAGGTTTCTAAAACTCAACGAATAGTCCCTCTCCTGGTGCTCCAGTTTGACTTTCCAACTGCCTTACTATCAATCTCCCAACTTGGAGAGACAGGCCCTTTAACCTCCTGGTTTGCACAGGTTCCCAATTTGGCAGAGGATGGAAGGGACGAGGGAGAACCCATGAGAGAGTAGCTGTTAGGCATTTGGACGGGCACATGTCACTCTAATTTCCCGGCAGGAAGAAGAATTAACCAAAGTCTCAGCCACCCACCGGGAACCAGTATAGGACATGATCCAAAATTTTGGACTTGCGTTCAGCTCACAAAAAACGAGTTGAGAAATGGAGCTCAGGGGCACAGCAATTCACAAACTGGCAGAGTGATAAAGGACAACTATCGTCCAAAAATCTGTTGAGGGAAGTCAACGAGGCGGACTTGAAAGCGAGGCAAAATAGCAGGAAACAGATTTCAAGAGGTACCTTGGAATCGCCTGTAAAGCACAGGAAGAGGGGCACAACTTGGACAATGGTGCACTTGGCCAAAAAGGGCGTATGCGTTTTCTCCTGAATATATTCAGGAGAAAACGCATACGCCCTTTTTGGCCAAGCAAGCAAGCGGGCAATGCAAATCTGCACTACAAAGAAGTATCACTTCCCACCGGTCAAAAGGGACATCCACAAAATGTGTAAAAACCAGAAAGGCAAGACAGGCCCTGGAGAACTGGGAGCCTTGTTATGCTGATGGGCGGGATGTAAATTGCCAACTGCCTCACTGGAGAAGTGCATTGTGTTCCCTAAAACAAGTAAACAACAGAGCTACAGAGCCAAGGCCACTTCCAGTCTAGGGAATATACCTTGGGAAAACTGAAAATCAATAAGAAAGAGCCACCTCCAAATTTAGGGCTGCACTGACTACAAGAACCTCAACTTGGGTACACCTTAAATATCCCAGGAAATATAAAAATGGTTCAAAACATTGTGGTACTTACGTACGATGGAATATCCCTCAGCCATGAAATCAATGTCATAAGACCAGTAGCAGCAAAGTGAGTGGATTCAGGTACGATGATTCTACGTGAAATAAGTCACACAGAAAAAGAAACTTATCATAAGATATCACTTAGGAAGATCCTGTAAACATGGCTACACGTGAACTGAGTTAGGAAAGAGAACAGAGTCTCACATTTAGAAAACACTCTTATGCCTGCATAAAGGGGAAGGAGAGGTGGGGTGATGCATAAAACCAGAGTTTGATATAAGCACAGGGACCGTTTCAAAAACCAACTTTGGAATTGACAAGACCGACACCTTCCTCAGTGAAAGAGACTCAAAACCCCATATTTCCCACAGAGGAATATATCTGACTAGTAAGAATCTTAAAACCTATGTATTGATATGTCTCCATAAGGGAATCAAGTGTGTCTAGAGTGGCATAAACATGGCAGCGAGAATCAGCTCAAACCCACTATAAAAAGGAATTTCAAAAGCAAAACCAAAAAACAGGGAAATTCTTTACAATTCCTTCAGGGTGTCTGAGGAAACCTGGAAAGACCCTATCTACAATGACAGCCGGATGTGGCATAAGGCTGGACACTTGGGACTGAGAGGATTGGTGAGATTGGGTGAGCAAATGCAGACCCTTTCAAGCAATAATGCATGGCCCCCATTCCATGGGTCCCAACTCTCCAGGTTCAAGGGAATATTACTACAGCTATAACATGTACAGGAAACCTAGAGAATGGACACACTGTGAATACGAAAGGTTTCTAAAACTCAACGAATAGTCCCTCTCCTGGTGCTCCAGTTTGACTTTCCAACTGCCTTACTATCAATCTCCCAACTTGGAGAGACAGGCCCTTTAAGCTCCTGGTTTGCACAGGTTCCCAATTTGGCAGAGGATGGAAGGGACGAGGGAGAACCCATGAGAGAGTAGCTGTTAGGCATTTGGACGGGCACATGTCACTCTAATTTCCCGGCAGGAAGAAGAATTAACCAAAGTCTCAGCCACCCACCGGGAACCAGTATAGGACATTATCCAAAATTTTGGACTTGCGTTCAGCTCACAAAAAACGAGTTGAGAAATGGAGCTCAGGGGCACAGCAATTCACAAACTGGCAGAGTGATAAAGGACAACTATCGTCCAAAAATCTGTTGAGGGAAGTCAACGAGGCGGACTTGAAAGCGAGGCAAAATAGCAGGAAACAGATTTCAAGAGGTACCTTGGAATCGCCTGTAAAGCACAGGAAGAGGGGCACAACTTGGACAATGGTGCACTTGGCCAAAAAGGGCGTATGCGTTTTCTCCTGAATATATTCAGGAGAAAACGCATACGCCCTTTTTGGCCAAGCAAGCAAGCGGGCAATAAAAATCTGCACTACAAAGAAGTATCACTTCCCACCGGTCAAAAGGGACATCCACAAAATGTGTAAAAACCAGAAAGGCAAGACAGGCCCTGGAGAACCGGGAGCATTGTCAAGCTGATGGGCGGGATGTAAATTGCCAACTGCCTCACTGGAGGAGTGCATTGTGTTCCCTAAAACAAGTAAAAAACAGAGCTACAGAGCCAAGGCCACTTCCAGTCTAGGGAATATACCTTGGGAAAACTGAAAATCAATAAGAAAGAGCCACCTCCAAATTTAGGGCTGCACTGACTACAAGAATCTCAACTTGGGTACACCTTAAATATCCCAGGAAATATAAAAATGGTTCAAAACATTGTGGTACTTACGTACGATGGAATATCCCTCAGCCATGAAATCAATGTCATAAGACCAGTAGCAGCAAAGTGAGTGGATTCAGATACGATGATTCTAAGTGAAATAAGTCACACAGAAAAAGAAACTTATCATAAGATATCACTTAGGAAGATCCTGTAAACATGGCTACACGTGAACTGAGTTAGGAAAGAGAACAGAGTCTCACATTTAGAAAACACTCTTATGCCTGCATAAAGGGGAAGGAGAGGTGGGGTGATGCATAAAACCAGAGTTTGATATAAGCACAGGGACCGTTTCAAAAACCAACTTTGGAATTGACAAGACCGACACCTTCCTCAGTGAAAGAGACTCAAAACCCCATATTTCCCACAGAGGAATATATCTGACTAGTAAGAATCTTAAAACCTATGTATTGATATGTCTCCATAAGGGAATCAAGTGTGTCTAGAGTGGCATAAACATGGCAGCGAGAATCAGCTCATACCCACTATAAAAAGGAATTTCAAAAGCAAAACCAAAAAACAGGGAAATTCTTTACAATTCCTTCAGGGTGTCTGAGGAAACCTGGAAAGACCCTATCTACAATGACAGCCGGATGTGGCATAAGGCTGGACACTTGGGACTGAGAGGATTGGTGAGATTGGGTGAGCAAATGCAGACCCTTTCAAGCAATAATGCATGGCCCCCATTCCATGGGTCCCAACTCTCCAGGTTCAAGGGAATATTACTACAGCTATAACATGTACAGGAAACCTAGAGAATGGACACACTGTGAATACGAAAGGTTTCTAAAACTCAACGAATAGTCCCTCTCCTGGTGCTCCAGTTTGACTTTCCAACTGCCTTACTATCAATCTCCCAACTTGGAGAGACAGGCCCTTTAACCTCCTGGTTTGCACAGGTTCCCAATTTGGCAGAGGATGGAAGGGACGAGGGAGAACCCATGAGAGAGTAGCTGTTAGGCATTTGGACGGGCACATGTCACTCTAATTTCCCGGCAGGAAGAAGAATTAACCAAAGTCTCAGCCACCCACCGGGAACCAGTATAGGACATGATCCAAAATTTTGGACTTGCGTTCAGCTCACAAAAAACGAGTTGAGAAATGGAGCTCAGGGTCACAGCAATTCACAAACTGGCAGAGTGATAAAGGACAACTATCGTCCAAAAATCTGTTGAGGGAAGTCAACGAGGCGGACTTGAAAGTGAGGCAAAATAGCAGGAAACAGATTTCAAGAGGTACGTTGGAATCGCCTGTAAAGCACAGGAAGAGGGGCACAACTTGGACAATGGTGCACTTGGCTAAAAAGGGCGTATGCGTTTTCTCCTGAATATATTCAGGAGAAAACGCATACGCCCTTTTTGGCCAAGCAAGCAAGCGGGCAATGCAAATCTGCACTACAAAGAAGTATCACTTCCCACCGGTCAAAAGGGACATCCACAAAATGTGTAAAAACCAGAAAGGCAAGACAGGCCCTGGAGAACTGGGAGCCTTGTTATGCTGATGGGCGGGATGTAAATTGCCAACTGCCTCACTGGAGGAGTGCATTGTGTTCCCTAAAACAAGTAAACAACAGAGCTACAGAGCCAAGGCCACATCCAGTCTAGCGAATATACCTTGGGAAAACTGAAAATCAATAAGAAAGAGCCACCTCCAAATTTAGGGCTGCACTGGCTACAAGAACCTCAACTTGGGTACACCTTAAATATCCCAGGAAATATAAAAATGGTTCAAAACATTGTGGTACTTACGTACGATGGAATATCCCTCAGCCATGAAATCAATGTCATAAGACCAGTAGCAGCAAAGTGAGTGGATTCAGGTACGATGATTCTAAGTGAAATAAGTCACACAGAAAAAGGAACTTATCATAAGCTATCACTTATGAAGATCCTGTAATCATGGCTACACGTGAACTGAGTTAGGAAATAGAACAGAGTCTCACATTTAGAATACACTCTTATGCCTGCATAAAGGGGATGGAGAGGTGGGGTGATGCATAAAACCAGAGTTTGATATAAGCACAGGGACCGTTTCAAAAACCAACTTTGGAATTGACAAGACCTACACCTTCCTCAGTGAAAGAGACTCAAAACCCCATATTTCCCGCAGAGGAATATATCTGACTAGTAAGAATCTTAAAACCTATGTATTGTTATGACTCCATAAGGGAATCAAGTGTGTCTAGAGTGGCATAAACATGGCAGCGAGAATCAGCTCAAACCCACTATAAAAAGGAATTTCAAAAGCAAAACCAAAAAACAGGGAAATTCTTTACAATTCCTTCAGGGTGTCTGAGGAAACCTGGAAAGACCCTATCTACAATGACAGCTGGATGTGGCATAAGGCTGGACACTTGGGACTGAGAGGATTGGTGAGATTGGGTGAGCAAATGCAGACCCTTTCAAGCAATAATGCATGGCCCCCATTCCATGGGTCCCAACTCTCCAGGTTCAAGGGAATATTACTACAGCTATAACATGTACAGGAAACCTAGAGAATGGACACACTGTGAATACGAAAGGTTTCTAAAACTCAACGAATAGTCCCTCTCCTGGTGCTCCAGTTTGACTTTCCAACTGCCTTACTATCAATCTCCCAACTTGGAGAGACAGGCCCTTTAACCTCCTGGTTTGCACAGGTTCCCAATTTGGCAGAGGATGGAAGGGACGAGGGAGAACCCATGAGAGAGTAGCTGTTAGGCATTTGGACGGGCACATGTCACTCTAATTTCCCGGCAGGAAGAAGAATTAACCAAAGTCTCAGCCACCCACCGGGAACCAGTATAGGACATGATCCAAAATTTTGGACTTGTGTTCAGCTCACAAAAAACGAGTTGAGAAATGGAGCTCAGGGGCACAGCAATTCACAAACTGGCAGAGTGATAAAGGACAACTATCGTCCAAAAATCTGTTGAGGGAAGTCAACGAGGCGGACTTGAAAGCGAGGCAAAATAGCAGGAAACAGATTTCAAGAGGTACCTTGGAATCGCCTGTAAAGCACAGGAAGAGGGGCACAACTTGGACAATGGTGCACTTGGCTAAAAAGGGCGTATGCGTTTTCTCCTGAATATATTCAGGAGAAAACGCATACGGCCTTTTTGGCCAAGCAAGCAAGCGGGCAATGCAAATCTGCACTACAAAGAAGTATCACTTCCCACCGGTCAAAAGGGACATCCACAAAATGTGTAAAAACCAGAAAGGCAAGACAGGCCCTGGAGAACTGGGAGCCTTGTTATGCTGATGGGCGGGATGTAAATTGCCAACTGCCTCACTGGAGGAGTGCATTGTGTTCCCTAAAACAAGTAAACAACAGAGCTACAGAGCCAAGGCCAGTTCCAGTCTAGGGAATATACCTTGGGAAAACTGAAAATCAATAAGAAAGAGCCACCTCCAAATTTAGGGCTGCACTGACTACAAGAACCTCAACTTGGGTACACCTTAAATATCCCAGGAAATATAAAAATGGTTCAAAACATTGTGGTACTTACGTACGATGGAATATCCCTCAGCCATGAAATCAATGTCATAAGACCAGTAGCAGCAAAGTGAGTGGATTCAGGTACGATGATTCTAAGTGAAATAAGTCACACAGAAAAAGAAACTTATCATAAGATATCACTTAGGAAGATCCTGTAAACATGGCTACACGTGAACTGAGTTAGGAAAGAGAACAGAGTCTCACATTTAGAAAACACTCTTATACCTGCATAAAGGGGAAGGAGAGGTGGGGTGATGCATAAAACCAGAGTTTGATATAAGCACAGGGACCGTTTCAAAGAGCAACTTTGGAATTGACAAGACCGACACCTTCCTCATTGAAAGAGACTCAAAACCCCATATTTCCCACAGAGGAATATATCTGACTAGTAAGAATCTTAAAACCTATGTATTGATATGTCTCCATAAGGGAATCAAGTGTGTCTAGAGTGGCATATACATGGCAGCGAGAATCAGCTCAAACCCACTATAAAAAGGAATTTCAAAAGCAAAACCAAAAAACAGGGAAATTCTTTACAATTCCTTCAGGGTGTCTGAGGAAACCTGGAAAGACCCTATCTACAATGACAGCTGGATGTGGCATAAGGCTGGACACTTGGGACTGAGAGGATTGGTGAGATTGGGTGAGCAAATGCAGACCCTTTCAAGCAATAATGCATTGCCCCCATTCCATGGGTCCCAACTCTCCAGGTTCAAGGGAATATTACTACAGCTATAACATGTACAGGAAACCTAGAGAATGGACACACTGTGAATACGAAATGTTTCTAAAACTCAACGAATAGTCCCTCTCCTGGTGCTCCAGTTTGACTTTCCAACTGCCTTACTATCAATCTCCCAACTTGGAGAGACAGGCCCTTTAACCTCCTCGTTTGCACAGGTTCCCAATTTGGCAGAGGATGGAAGGGACGAGGGAGAACCCATGAGAGAGTAGCTGTTAGGCATTCGGACGGGCACATGACACTCTAATATCCCGGCAGGAAGAAGAATTAACCAAAGTCTCAGCCACCCACCGGGAACCAGTATAGGACATGATCCAAAATTTTGGACTTGCGTTCAGCTCACAAAAAACGAGTTGAGAAATGGAGCTCAGGGGCACAGCAATTCACAAACTGGCAGAGTGATAAAGGACAACTATCGTCCAAAAATCTGTTGAGGGAAGTCAACGAGGCGGACTTGAAAGTGAGGCAAAATAGCAGGAAACAGATTTCAAGAGGTACGTTGGAATCGCCTGTAAAGCACAGGAAGAGGGGCACAACTTGGACAATGGTGCACTTGGCCAAAAAGGGCGTATGTGTTTTCTCCTGAATATATTCAGGAGAAAACGCATACGCCCTTTTTGGCCAAGCAAGCAAGCGGGCAATGCAAATCTGCACTACAAAGAAGTATCACTTCCCACCGGTCAAAAGGGACATCCACAAAATGTGTAAAAACCAGAAAGGCAAGACAGGCCCTGGAGAACTGGGAGCCTTGTTATGCTGATGGGCGGGATGTAAATTGCCAACTGCCTCACTGGAGGAGTGCATTGTGTTCCCTAAAACAAGTAAACAACAGAGCTACAGAGCCAAGGCCACATCCAGTCTAGGGAATATACCTTGGGAAAACTGAAAATCAATAAGAAAGAGCCACCTCCAAATTTATGGCTGCACTGGCTACAAGAACCTCAACTTGGGTACACCTTAAATATCCCAGGAAATATAAAAATGGTTCAAAACATTGTGGTACTTACGTACGATGGAATATCCCTCAGCCATGAAATCAATGTCATAAGACCAGTAGCTGCAAAGTGAGTGGATTCAGGTACGATGATTCTAAGTGAAATAAGTCACACAGAAAAAGAAACTTATCATAAGATATCACTTAGGAAGATCCTGTAAACATGGCTACACGTGAACTGAGTTAGGAAAGAGAACAGAGTCTCACATTTAGAAAACACTCTTATACCTGCATAAAGGGGAAGGAGAGGTGGGGTGATGCATAAAACCAGAGTTTGATATAAGCACAGGGACCGTTTCAAAAACCAACTTTGGAATTGACAAGACCGACACCTTCCTCAGTGAAAGAGACTCAAAACCCCATATTTCCCACAGAGGAATATATCTGACTAGTAAGAATCTTAAAACCTATGTATTGATATGTCTCCATAAGGGAATCAAGTGTGTCTAGAGTGGCATAAACATGGCAGCGAGAATCAGCTCAAACCCACTATAAAAAGGAATTTCAAAAGCAAAACCAAAAAACAGGGAAATTCTTTACAATTCCTTCAGGGTGTCTGAGGAAACCTGGAAAGACCCTGTCTACCATGACAGCTGGATGTGGCATAAGGCTGGACACTTGGGACTGAGAGGATTGGTGAGATTGGGTGAGCAAATGCAGACCCTTTCAAGCAATAATGCATGGCCCCCATTCCATGGGTCCCAACTCTCCAGGTTCAAGGGAATATTACTACAGCTATAACATGTACAGGAAACCTAGAGAATGGACACACTGTGAATACGAAAGGTTTCTAAAACTCAACGAATAGTCCCTCTCCTGGTGCTCCAGTTTGACTTTCCAACTGCCTTACTATCAATCTCCCAACTTGGAGAGACAGGCCCTTTAAGCTCCTGGTTTGCACAGGTTCCCAATTTGGCAGAGGATGGAAGGGACGAGGGAGAACCCATGAGAGAGTAGCTGTTAGGCATTTGGACGGGCACATGTCACTCTAATTTCCCGGCAGGAAGAAGAATTAACCAAAGTCTCAGCCACCCACCGGGAACCAGTATAGGACATGATCCAAAATTTTGGACTTGCGTTCAGCTCACAAAAAACGAGTTGAGAAATGGAGCTCAGGGGCACAGCAATTCACAAACTGGCAGAGTGATAAAGGACAACTATCGTCCAAAAATCTGTTGAGGGAAGTCAACGAGGCGGACTTGAAAGTGAGGCAAAATAGCAGGAAACAGATTTCAAGAGGTACGTTGGAATCGCCTGTAAAGTACAGGAAGAGGGGCACAACTTGGACAATGGTGCACTTGGCCAAAAAGGGCGTATGCGTTTTCTCCTGAATATATTCAGGAGAAAACGCATACGCCCTTTTTGGCCAAGCAAGCAAGCGGGCAATGCAAATCTGCACTACAAAGAAGTATCACTTCCCACCGGTCAAAAGGGACATCCACAATATGTGTAAAAACCAGAAAGGCAAGACAGGCCCTGGAGAACTGGGAGCCTTGTTATGCTGATGGGCGTGATGTAAATTGCCAACTGCCTCACTGGAGGAGTGCATTGTGTTCCCTAAAACAAGTAAACAACAGAGCTACAGAGCCAAGGCCACTTCCAGTCTAGGGAATATACCTTGGGAAAACTGAAAATCAATAAGAAAGAGCCACCTCCAAATTTAGGGCTGCACTGACTACAAGAACCTCAACTTGGGTACACCTTAAATATCCCAGGAAATATAAAAATGGTTCAAAACATTGTGGTACTTACGTAAGATGGAATATCCCTCAGCCATGAAATCAATGTCATAAGACCAGTAGCAGCAAAGTGAGTGGATTCAGGTACGATGATTCTAAGTGAAATAAGTCACACAGAAAAAGAAACTTATCATAAGATATCACTTAGGAAGATCCTGTAAACATGGCTACACGTGAACTGAGTTAGGAAAGAGAACAGAGTCTCACATTTAGAAAACACTCTTATGCCTGCATAAAGTGGAAGGAGAGGTGGGGTGATGCATAAAACCAGAGTTTGATATAAGCACAGGGACCGTTCCAAAAACCAACTTTTGAATTGACAAGACCGACACCTTCCTCAGTGAAAGAGACTCAAAACCCCATATTTCCCACAGAGGAAGATATCTGACTAGTAAGAATCTTAAAACCTATGTATTGATATGTCTCCATAAGGGAATCAAGTGTGTCTAGAGTGGCATAAACATGGCAGCGAGAATCAGCTCAAACCCACTATAAAAAGGAATTTCAAAAGCAAAACCAAAAAACAGGGAAATTCTTTACAATTCCTTCAGGGTGTCTGAGGAAACCTGGAAAGACCCTGTCTACAATGACAGCTGGATGTGGCATAAGGCTGGACACTTGGGACTGAGAGGATTGGTGAGATTGGGTGAGCAAATGCAGACCCTTTCAAGCAATAATGCATGGCCCCCATTCCATGGGTCCCAACTCTCCAGGTTCAAGGGAATATTACTACAGCTATAACATGTACAGGAAACCTAGAGAATGGACACACTGTGAATACGAAAGGTTTCTAAAACTCAACGAATAGTCCCTCTCCTGGTGCTCCAGTTTGACTTTCCAACTGCCTTACTATCAATCTCCCAACTTGGAGAGACAGGCCCTTTAACCTCCTGGTTTGCACAGGTTCCCAATTTGGCAGAGGATGGAAGGGACGAGGGAGAACCCATGAGAGAGTAGCTGTTAGGCATTTGGACGGGCACATGTCACTCTAATTTCCCGGCAGGAAGAAGAATTAACCAAAGTCTCAGCCACCCACCGGGAACCAGTATAGGACATGATCCAAAATTTTGGACTTGCGTTCAGCTCACAAAAAACGAGTTGAGAAATGGAGCTCAGGGGCACAGCAATTCACAAACTGGCAGAGTGATAAAGGACAACTATCGTCCAAAAATCTGTTGAGGGAAGTCAACGAGGCGGACTTGAAAGCGAGGCAAAATAGCAGGAAACAGATTTCAAGAGGTACCTTGGAATCGCCTGTAAAGCACAGGAAGAGGGGCACAACTTGGACAATGGTGCACTTGGCCAAAAAGGGCGTATGCGTTTTCTCCTGAATATATTCAGGAGAAAACGCATACGCCCTTTTTGGCCAAGCAAGCAAGCGGGCAATGCAAATCTGCACTACAAAGAAGTATCACTTCCCACTGGTCAAAAGGGACATCCACAAAATGTGTAAAAACCAGAAAGGCAAGACAGGCCCTGGAGAACTGGGAGCCTTGTTATGCTGATGGGCGGGATGTAAATTGCCAACTGCCTCACTGGAGGAGTGCATTGTGTTCCCTAAAACAAGTAAACAACAGAGCTACAGAGCCAAGGCCACTTCCAGTCTAGGGAATATACCTTGGGAAAACTGAAATCAATAATAAAGAGCCACCTCCAAATTTAGGGCTGCACTGACTACAAGAACCTCAACTTGGGTACACCTTAAATATCCCAGGAAATATAAAAATGGTTCAAAACATTGTGGTACTTACGTACGATGGAATATCCCTCAGCCATGAAATCAATGTCATAAGACCAGTAGCAGCAAAGTGAGTGGATTCAGGTACGATGATTCTAAGTGAAATAAGTCACACAGAAAAAGAAACTTATCATAAGATATCACTTAGGAAGATCCTGTAAACATGGCTACACGTGAACTGAGTTAGGAAAGAGAACAGAGTCTCACATTTAGAAAACACTCTTATGCCTGCAAAAAGGGGAAGGAGAGGTGGGGTGATGCATAAAACCAGAGTTTGATATAAGCACAGGGACCGTTTCAAAAACCAACTTTGGAATAGACAAGACCGACACCTTCCTCAGTGAAAGAGACTCAAAACCCCATATTTCCCACAGAGGAATATATCTGACTAGTAAGAATCTTAAAACCTATGTATTGATATGTCTCCATAAGGGAATCAAGTGTGTCTAGAGTGGCATAAACATGGCAGCGAGAATCAGCTCAAACCCACTATAAAAAGGAATTTCAAAAGCAAAACCAAAAAACAGGGAAATTATTTACAATTCCTTCAGGGTGTCTGAGGAAACCTGGAAAGACCCTATCTACAATGACAGCCGGATGTGGCATAAGGCTGGACACTTGGGACTGAGAGGATTGGTGAGATTGGGTGAGCAAATGCAGACCCTTTCAAGCAATAATGCATGGCCCCCATTCCATGGGTCCCAACTCTCCAGGTTCAAGGGAATATTACTACAGCTATAACATGTACAGGAAACCTAGAGAATGGACACACTGTGAATACGAAAGGTTTCTAAAACTCAACGAATAGTCCCTCTCCTGGTGCTCCAGTTTGACTTTCCAACTGCCTTACTATCAATCTCCCAACTTGGAGAGACAGGCCCTTTAACCTCCTGGTTTGCACAGGTTCCCAATTTGGCAGAGGATGGAAGGGACGAGGGAGAACCCATGAGAGAGTAGCTGTTAGGCATTTGGACGGGCACATGTCACTCTAATTTCCCGGCAGGAAGAAGAATTAACCAAAGTCTCAGCCACCCACCGGGAACCAGTATAGGACATGATCCAAAATTTTGGACTTGCGTTCAGCTCACAAAAAACGAGTTGAGAAATGGAGCTCAGCGGCACAGCAATTCACAAACTGGCAGAGTGATAAAGGACAACTATCGTCCAAAAATCTGTTGAGGGAAGTCAACGAGGCAGACTTGAAAGTGAGGCAAAATAGCAGGAAACAGATTTCAAGAGGTACGTTGGAATCGCCTGTAAAGCACAGGAAGAGAGGCACAACTTGGACAATGGTGCACTTGGCCAAAAAGGGCGTATGCGTTTTCTCCTGAATATATTCAGGAGAAAATGCATACGCCCTTTTTGGCCAAGCAAGCAAGCGGGCATTGCAAATCTGCACTACAAATAAGTATCACTTCCCACCGGTCAAAAGGGACATCCACAAAATGTGTAAAAACCAGAAAGGCAAGACAGGCCCTGGAGAACTGGGAGCCTTGTTATGTTGATGGGCGGGATGTAAATTGCCAACTGCCTCACTGGAGGAGTGCATTGTGTTCCCTAAAACAAGTAAACAACAGAGCTACAGAGCCAAGGCCACATCCAGTCTAGCGAATATACCTTCGGAAAACTGAAAATCAATAAGAAAGAGCCACCTCCAAATTTAGGGCTGCACTGGCTACAAGAACCTCAACTTGGGTACACCTTAAATATCCCAGGAAATATAAAAATGGTTCAAAACATTGTGGTACTTACGTACGATGGAATATCCCTCAGCGATGAAATCAATGTCATAAAATCAGTAGCAGCAAAGTGAGTGGATTCAGGTACGATGATTCTAAGTGAAATAAGTCACACAGAAAAAGGAACTTATCATAAGCTATCACTTATGAAGATCCTGTAATCATGGCTACACATGAACTGAGTTAGGAAATAGAACAGAGTCTCACATTTAGAATACACTCTTATGCCTGCATAAAGGGGATGGAGAGGTGGGGTGTTGCATAAAACCAGAGTTTGATATAAGCACAGGGACTGTTCCAAAAACCAACTTTGGAATTGACAAGACCGACACCTTCCTCAGTGAAAGAGACTCAAAACCCCATATTTCCCACAGAGGAATATATCTGACTAGTAAGAATCTTAAAACCTATGTATTGATATGTCTCCATAAGGGAATCAAGTGTGTCTAGAGTGGCATAAACATGGCAGCGAGAATCAGCTCAAACCCACTATAAAAAGGAATTTCAAAAGCAAAACCAAAAAACAGGGAAATTCTTTACAATTCCTTCAGGGTGTCTGAGGAAACCTGGAAAGACCCTATCTACAATGACAGCCGGATGTGGCATAAGGCTGGACACTTGGGACTGAGAGGATTGGTGAGATTGGGTGAGCAAATGCAGACCCTTTCAAGCAATAATGCATGGCCCCCATTCCATGGGTCCCAACTCTCCAGGTTCAAGGGAATATTACTACAGCTATAACATGTACAGGAAACCTAGAGAATGGACACACTGTGAATACGAAAGGTTTCTAAAACTCAACGAATAGTCCCTCTCCTGGTGCTCCAGTTTGACTTTCCAACTGCCTTACTATCAATCTCCCAACTTGGAGAGACAGGCCCTTTAAGCTCCTGGTTTGCACAGGTTCCCAATTTGGCAGAGGATGGAAGGGACGAGGGAGAACCCATGAGAGAGTAGCTGTTAGGCATTTGGACGGGCACATGTCACTCTAATTTCCCGGCAGGAAGAAGAATTAACCAAAGTCTCAGCCACCCACCGGGAACCAGTATAGGACATGATCCAAAATTTTGGACTTGCGTTCAGCTCACAAAAAACGACTTGAGAAATGGAGCTCAGGGGCACAGCAATTCACAAACTGGCAGAGTGATAAAGGACAACTATCGTCCAAAAATCTGTTGAGGGAAGTCAACGAGGCGGACTTGAAAGTGAGGCAAAATAGCAGGAAACAGATTTCAAGAGGTACGTTGGAATCGCCTGTAAAGTACAGGAAGAGGGGCACAACTTGGACAATGGTGCACTTGGCCAAAAAGGGCGTATGCGTTTTCTCCTGAATATATTCAGGAGAAAACACATACGCCCTTTTTGGCCAAGCAAGCAAGCGGGCAATGCAAATCTGCACTACAAAGAAGTATCACTTCCCACCGGTCAAAAGGGACATCCACAATATGTGTAAAAACCAGAAAGGCAAGACAGGCCCTGGAAAACTGGGAGCCTTGTTATGCTGATGGGCGTGATGTAAATTGCCAACTGCCTCACTGGAGGAGTGCATTGTGTTCCCTAAAACAAGTAAACAACAGAGCTACAGAGCCAAGGCCACTTCCAGTCTAGGGAATATACCTTGGGAAAACTGAAAATCAATAAGAAAGAGCCACCTCCAAATTTAGGGCTGCACTGACTACAAGAACCTCAACTTGGGTACACCTTAAATATCCCAGGAAATATAAAAATGGTTCAAAACATTGTGGTACTTACGTACGATGGAATATCCCTCAGCCATGAAATCAATGTCATAAGACCAGTAGCAGCAAAGTGAGTGGATTCAGGTACGATGATTCTAAGTGAAATAAGTCACACAGAAAAAGAAACTTATCATAAGATATCACTTAGGAAGATCCTGTAAACATGGCTACACGTGAACTGAGTTAGGAAAGAGAACAGAGTCTGACATTTAGAAAACACTCTTATGCCTTCATAAAGTGGAAGGAGAGGTGGGGTGATGCATAAAACCAGAGTTTGATATAAGCACAGGGACCGTTCCAAAAACCAACTTTTGAATTGACAAGACCGACACCTTCCTCAGTGAAAGAGACTCAAAACCCCATATTTCCCACAGAGGAAGATATCTGACTAGTAAGAATCTTAAAACCTATGTATTGATATGTCTCCATAAGGGAATCAAGTGTGTCTAGAGTGGCATAAACATGGCAGCGAGAATCAGCTCAAACCCACTATAAAAAGGAATTTCTAAAGCAAAACCAAAAAACAGGGAAATTCTTTACAATTCCTTCAGGGTGTCTGAGGAAACCTGGAAAGACCCTGTCTACAATGACAGCTGGATGTGGCATAAGGCTGGACACTTGGGACTGAGAGGATTGGTGAGATTGGGTGAGCAAATGCAGACCCTTTCAAGCAATAATGCATGGCCCCCATTCCATGGGTCCCAACTCTCCAGGTTCAAGGGAATATTACTACAGCTATAACATGTACAGGAAACCTAGAGAATGGACACACTGTGAATACGAAAGGTTTCTAAAACTCAACGAATAGTCCCTCTCCTGGTGCTCCAGTTTGACTTTCCAACTGCCTTACTATCAATCTCCCAACTTGGAGAGACAGGCCCTTTAACCTCCTGGTTTGCACAGGTTCCCAATTTGGCAGAGGATGGAAGGGACGAGGGAGAACCCATGAGAGAGTAGCTGTTAGGCATTTGGACGGGCACATGTCACTCTAATTTCCCGGCAGGAAGAAGAATTAACCAAAGTCTCAGCCACCCACCGGGAACCAGTATAGGACATGATCCAAAATTTTGGACTTGCGTTCAGCTCACAAAAAACGAGTTGAGAAATGGAGCTCAGGGGCACAGCAATTCACAAACTGGCAGAGTGATAAAGGACAACTATCGTCCAAAAATCTGTTGAGGGAAGTCAACGAGGCGGACTTGAAAGCGAGGCAAAATAGCAGGAAACAGATTTCAAGAGGTACCTTGGAATCGCCTGTAAAGCACAGGAAGAGGGGCACAACTTGGACAATGGTGCACTTGGCCAAAAAGGGCGTATGCGTTTTCTCCTGAATATATTCAGGAGAAAACGCATACGCCCTTTTTGGCCAAGCAAGCAAGCGGGCAATGCAAATCTGCACTACAAAGAAGTATCACTTCCCACTGGTCAAAAGGGACATCCACAAAATGTGTAAAAACCAGAAAGGCAAGACAGGCCCTGGAGAACTGGGAGCCTTGTTATGCTGATGGGCGGGATGTAAATTGCCAACTGCCTCACTGGAGGAGTGCATTGTGTTCCCTAAAACAAGTAAACAACAGAGCTACAGAGCCAAGGCCACTTCCAGTCTAGGGAATATACCTTGGGAAAACTGAAATCAATAATAAAGAGCCACCTCCAAATTTAGGGCTGCACTGACTACAAGAACCTCAACTTGGGTACACCTTAAATATCCCAGGAAATATAAAAATGGTTCAAAACATTGTGGTACTTACGTACGATGGAATATCCCTCAGCCATGAAATCAATGTCATAAGACCAGTAGCAGCAAAGTGAGTGGATTCAGGTACGATGATTCTAAGTGAAATAAGTCACACAGAAAAAGAAACTTATCATAAGATATCACTTAGGAAGATCCTGTAAACATGGCTACACGTGAACTGAGTTAGGAAAGAGAACAGAGTCTCACATTTAGAAAACACTCTTATGCCTGCAAAAAGGGGAAGGAGAGGTGGGGTGATGCATAAAACCAGAGTTTGATATAAGCACAGGGACCGTTTCAAAAACCAACTTTGGAATAGACAAGACCGACACCTTCCTCAGTGAAAGAGACTCAAAACCCCATATTTCCCACAGAGGAATATATCTGACTAGTAAGAATCTTAAAACCTATGTATTGATATGTCTCCATAAGGGAATCAAGTGTGTCTAGAGTGGCATAAACATGGCAGCGAGAATCAGCTCAAACCCACTATAAAAATGAATTTCAAAAGCAAAACCAAAAAACAGGGAAATTATTTACAATTCCTTCAGGGTGTCTGAGGAAACCTGGAAAGACCCTATCTACAATGACAGCCGGATGTGGCATAAGGCTGGACACTTGGGACTGAGAGGATTGGTGAGATTGGGTGAGCAAATGCAGACCCTTTCAAGCAATAATGCATGGCCCCCATTCCATGGGTCCCAACTCTCCAGGTTCAAGGGAATATTACTACAGCTATAACATGTACAGGAAACCTAGAGAATGGACACACTGTGAATACGAAAGGTTTCTAAAACTCAACGAATAGTCCCTCTCCTGGTGCTCCAGTTTGACTTTCCAACTGCCTTACTATCAATCTCCCAACTTGGAGAGACAGGCCCTTTAACCTCCTGGTTTGCACAGGTTCCCAATTTGGCAGAGGATGGAAGGGACGAGGGAGAACCCATGAGAGAGTAGCTGTTAGGCATTTGGACGGGCACATGTCACTCTAATTTCCCGGCAGGAAGAAGAATTAACCAAAGTCTCAGCCACCCACCGGGAACCAGTATAGGACATGATCCAAAATTTTGGACTTGCGTTCAGCTCACAAAAAACGAGTTGAGAAATGGAGCTCAGCGGCACAGCAATTCACAAACTGGCAGAGTGATAAAGGACAACTATCGTCCAAAAATCTGTTGAGGGAAGTCAACGAGGCAGACTTGAAAGTGAGGCAAAATAGCAGGAAACAGATTTCAAGAGGTACGTTGGAATCGCCTGTAAAGCACAGGAAGAGGGGCACAACTTGGACAATGGTGCACTTGGCCAAAAAGGGCGTATGCGTTTTCTCCTGAATATATTCAGGAGAAAACGCATACGCCCTTTTTGGGCAAGCAAGCAAGCGGGCAATACAAATCTGCACTACAAAGAAGTATCACTTCCCACCGGTCAAAAGGGACATCCACAAAATGTGTAAAAACCAGAAAGGCAAGACAGGCCCTGGAGAACTGGGAGCCTTGTTATTCTGATGGGCGGGATGTAAATTTCCAACTGCCTCACTGGAGGAGTGCATTGTGTTCCCTAAAACAATTAAACAACAGAGCTACAGAGCCAAGGCCACTTCCAGTCTAGGGAATATACCTTGGGAAAACTGAAAATCAATAAGAAAGAGCCACCTCCAAATTTAGGGCTGCACTGACTACAAGAACCTCAACTTGGGTACACCTTAAATATCCCAGGAAATATAAAAATGGTTCAAAACATTGTGGTACTTACGTACGATGGAATATCCCTCAGCCATGAAATCAATGTCATAAGACCAGTAGCAGCAAAGTGAGTGGATTCAGGTACGATGATTCTAAGTGAAATAAGTCACACAGAAAAAGAAACTTATCATAAGATATCACTTATGAAGATCCTGTAAACATGGCTAAACGTGAACTGAGTTAGGAAAGAGAACAGAGTCTCACAATTAGAAAACACTCTTATGCCTGCATAAAGGGGATGGAGAGGTGGGGTGATGCATTAAACCAGAGTTTGATATAAGCACAGGGACCGTTTCAAAATCCAACTTTGGAATTGACAAGACCGACACCTTCCTCAGTGAAAGAGACTCAAAACCCCATATTT